>NC_141138.1:138936453-139245481 GCF_053477565.2 Lygodium microphyllum
GGGAAACCATCACTGTCACATGAAGGATTATAGCCGTCAGCAAGAGGTACGAGGATTCGCCATAGCACACTCCTCTAGCATCGCAGGGACCACGCAATAGAACTGAGGGAGTAGCTTTGTTGATGAAGCATTGGTTAGGTTGTCGATGGCGAGGTGTACAGCATGCAGTCCTCTCGACAATCACTCATGTGGAATTGATAGATTAGTTGCTCACCCCATGGGGCACGTCACTCAAAGAATAATGATTGAAACCCATAACTCACATCCGGTTTAGAAATCAACAAAGGGAATGGTTCAGAGGGAGTATGCCAATGTGCACAGTTGATAGTGCATCACTGCATTCCAACCCATTTTCCATAAGTGCAAGAAGGAACGCCAGGGAGACTTATTGTGTAATGTACCGAAGAGAATGAGATGTAGAGTATTGCGGAGAAGACATATCCCATGTGTATTTGCATTAATCCGCTATGTTTTGACACTTTATGGGTCTTTAAATGCTGCTCTCATTGGCAACCACGAGATAGGGAAACTTAGCCCGTCGAATCCCACGAATTAATCTACATAAACAACAACCAAAGAAAGTATCAAGCTGCCACAAGAAATATACTCAACAAAGCACAATAACAACTCTCACTGTATGCCCGCCCATCTAAAAGTCAACATTTTTTCCTTTTAAACAACTTTTGTCATTTTGACTTGAGCAATCGAGCTTGGATCTCTTGAGGCTTAAACATCCCACCAACCATTAAGGATGTATAATCAGTGGACATCACAACATGAGGTGAGTATCATGCTACATGTTTCTAATCTAACTTCTTCTTCGTTCTAGCTACGGCTTCTTTGTACCATATGAATCACGTGAGTATATAGTGTGCTATGTCTTTGCATGGTTATTTTCTGGTTATAGACTCTTTCTTTGTAGTTGAAGTCTCCTCCTTTATAGAGAGGGAGCCATTCTCCATTAAAGAGGTGAAAAAGGTTTTCCCAAATTGGTTTGCGTGAGACTTAATATTTTACAAATTAGGCAAGGAAAAAGAAACGGCTCCTCAAAAGATATCAAATCTCTAGCATACAAGACTAGATTAGAGTTCTTCTAGCTATATTCATTAGACATGAAAGGAGCTTCCCAAATAATAATCAAATAGCTATCTACTTTTCCCAATAGTGCTACGTGCATTATATTCTAAAGAAATTTATAGATTGGAGTGACAAAACATCAAATGCAGGTGTATGCCAAGGAGGAATTGCCAACAATGTGTGAGCATGAAGAGGGCAAGCTCAATAATTGTTAGGGAAGAGACCTGTTGTGCTAGTATCTGAATAGCACAAACACATTTTGGGGATGGCAACACAAGGAGCTACATTGGGATTTCAAGGATTAACCATTGATGAGGTATTAGCACATAATATGACATTGCAATAAGAAAACGATGAGCTTCAAGATATAGTTGATGATTTAAGAATAAATATTACACAAATCCAAGTAGGCACACTTGATTCTAAGCATTCACTAGAATCGAGGCCCCAATAATATTATCGTAATGGGCCCAATTGAGGCTCCCTCAATGACATGATTTAGTGGCCCATCAAGAGCTTATCCTAAGTGACGTCACCTAGTACACCTTAGAATAATGTAGGTTTTATCACCTACTCTCTCTCTATTCTACTTTGCAATAGAAAGGTTTGGCAGCATCCTTTTTTTTAGAGTTATATTGTCGTGCTTTACCTAAATCCTTATATTGATTATGCTAACATCATTTTTTATATGTGCAGGTTACCTTTGATGATACTTAGAGAGTAGAATGAGTCATGGGATGACCGATGAGGAGTTGCAAGAGATATTCACACATATGCCTTCTGATCAAATGTCCCAATTTAGAGATATGGAAGACTAGGAGTTGTCGTAGACATCATCAGGTCGTTCTATGAGTTCTACTTTAGCACATTTTGATGCTTGGATTTCTAGTAGACAAGGTTGACGCTCTAGAATGGCCTTGGATGGAGGAAGTGGTTATGGGGGGTGTTGCAAAGATGTGGATGGTATGCTAGGATGGTATGCACCTTGGAAAAGATATAGGATAAATACATTGCTTTGCCATAGGGTTCAAAGGATTGTTTGACTTTGTTGTGTCTTTGATAATAAATTACGTGAAGGAACCTTTGTTAATGGTTAATTAAGGAAGCTATCTTTGCATGTCAAACATAAGTATGTTAAGATAATTAGATAACTAAAACATAGCGTTTATGAAACTAGGAGAGTAGGACCCCTTGTACGAGTCCATGGATGGTTGGTCTCAGTGATCGGAGAGTTTTTCTTCAAGGTGATGTAATTAGAAGAGGAATGAGTACTTGACTACCTACTATGTTGTCTTAAAATGCATATACTAAAGTACCCTTAAAAGTGAATAATTAATGAATTGAGCAAGTGGATGTAAATACGACCTGGCCTGTGGCCCCATGTCAATCTCCTAGCACAATTCGGTGTACACTGGAATGTCTGTAGATAGGTCATCACAAAAAGAGGAGTCCACTTCATTCTCAAAAAATTCTTGGCCTCTGCTCTCTTTGTCTATGTTATCGGTGCTACATGTCTCCTCTGCATGCTCCAAGCCCTCTTCGCCCTCCACCCTCTACAATATCAATCCCTCCACCTACATACTCTCTTTGTCTATGTTGGGAACATTGCTTTCATCATACACTCATGCACTCTGAGGAGTTGATGGAACAACATACCACCATCGAGATTTTTGGGGGTTTGGATAGAAGATTACCTGTTCAATATCACACAAGAGTGAATCAACATTTGTGATTGTTTCATGTCGTGGAAAAAAAAAATTAAATAGGTTATGCACATGTTCACAACGACCCAACAAGACAGACGTGTGGCACAGATCCGTCCATCTTTTCTCAGAATCTATTTCTAGAAATCTAGATGGACCTTGCCAAAGCTCCTTCCAATACCACTTTAAACTAGATAGACCTTATCAAACGGTTGCCCGCGAACGGTAGCCCGAGCTCCTTTCAATACCACTTTAAACCACTGTACATCAAATATGATCATGGAGAAGCTATGATAATCCACAAAGATAACACTTTGCAAGCTTTCAAAATACTCCATCTCATGTACTATGGTATTAGGATCCATGGTGCTTTTCATTGGCTCTCTTGCTCGAACTTTGCCATGACACCACAATCCATGGTGGAGCACATTTTGTCAATGTGCTCAACATGGAAATGTCACCTGTGCGACCACATCACACTGTAGATTTTGTACTGCATACCAAAACGATTAGATCAGTTGCCTATATAAAATCTAGATACGACAACAAGTAAAGCATGCAGTCACCTTTAGACTACATCCCCTAGAGAATTCCAACTCCTTGGTAGAGACCTCTACCTCGTCACAAGAAGTTGCGATCAAAGCTCCATATAACCACCACATAGATATAACTGAGGCATCTCCTCCATGCCCTCAAGATATCAAATTGGTTGATGGCATGTATTGCATCAAAATTTTGGTCGTGCTTCTTCCCGGTCTTTTCTAGTCTACTCGTACCTAGTGAGCCACTTCCCCATGGATGCATGATGCAATAGACAAAAACGATTCACTTTCTTCTCCATGGAAACATCTATTCTTTTTTCTACTCTCTTTCTAACCACCACATAGAAAATAAAGAATTTATAAAATAAGGACATTGAAAGACCCTCTCTCCCCACACCTCTTTTTGTGTCTCTCTTCCCCCTCTCCCTTTATTTTTCAATCATTCCATTCTCTCTAATTCTCTCATTGTTTTCGTATTTCTTTCTCCCTCTCTATTTGTTGTTCTCTCTATCTCTATTTTTCTCCCTCTCTCTCTCTCTTTTCTTTTCACTCTCCTTCCTCTCTTTAGCTCACTCTTTTTTTCTACCTCTTCCTTCACTCTCCGTCTCTCTTTCTCTCCCCCTCTCTTTCTTCATCTCTTTCTCTTTCTTTGTTGTGTCTTTCTTTATTTCTTTCCTCCCCTCATTCTTTCTCTTGCTCATTCTCCTCTCTTCCTCCCTTCATATCTCGTTTCTCTCTTCCTCTCTCTCTATGTTACCCTTCCCCCTTTCTCTCTCTTCCTCTCCCTTCCTTCATATCTTCTTTCTCTCTCTCTTCCTCTCCCTTCCTTTATATCTCCTTTCTCTCTTCCTTTCTTTCTTTTTTCCTTTTCTCCTTCTCTCTCTCTCTCTCTCTCTCTCTCTCTCTCTCTCTCTCTCTCTCTCTCTCTCTCTCTCTCTCTCATACTTCCTTCTTCTCCCTCCCTCCTTTCTCTCTTTCTCTCTCTCTTTCAAAGAAGGAAAAGAAAAAGAAAAGAAAAAAAGAAAACAAAAAAACAAAGCAAGAAGAGGCAATGTATCTATCTCAAAGGCTCAAGGATGAATTATTTTCTGCCTCCTCTTCGCGATATCCCTTCTTTCTCCCTTGTGCACTTCTCTCTCTTCTTCGCGTACGGCAGCTGTGGTGGCAACACGGCAGTGAGGAGCTCCCCTCCTCTCTGTTTCCCTCTTCTTCTCTGTCTCCCTGTCAAGGCGACGATCTCTTTCACTCTCTCTTAAAAATGTTTGTGCCAAATGCCACACTGAGATTTTTGGCCCTTTTTTTTCTCAGGTTGAGGTGCCAATAAGTATTTAGGCACAACATTTTGGACCATTGAAAGAATATACCCAAGGGGAGCAAGGACCATGTAGTATTATCTTTGCATGAGGAGTTTTTGGTACCTACGGCGAGATAGAGAGGTTTTCCATTGGGTGGATATGGAGTGTATGCATGCATATATGTCACATAGACAATCAAACGTACACAAGGCAATCAAGAGTAGTGCCTCAAACCCGAGTGGCTAGATGTAGAGGATTAGCAAAGACTCAAGGAGGAGGCCATAGATTCTCTAGGATGATGGCGGCAGCAGAGCGGGAGGCAGTGAGAGCACGATTGGAGGTAGGGATTGTACATCATCTGGTAAGTGGTGGCCACATGACTTATTTGAAGGACTTTGTAAGTTTTCTTTTGGTTCTTCTCACTTTCTTATTTGGAATATCACTTGTACTAACAATCTTGTATCTAACAATGCTATTCTATTTTCTTTGCATCACTCCATCACAAGCCACAATCCCATAGGTTTGGAGACTCGATATGTAGAGAGATATGGTCTCACTGCACTTATTGATAGATTGTACACGTGCCATGGTGTAAGTCAATCCTCTTTCTTATTGTAGTCACTAGTTTTTTTAATGCTGCATTATGTATAGTAGACTAATGTTTGTTGTTCATTTTGCAGAGTCCGTTTGATGCTCCTTTGCGTTGTAATGAGATTTCAAATGGTGAGGATCTATAGCACTCGCTTGGATTTGTTAAGTGCAGGTGGTTGGAAATGGAGTAGAAAAAAGGATGGATGTTGCCATGGAGGAGAAAGTGAATTGTTTTTGTATGTTGCATCATTTATCTATAGAGAAGTGGCTTGCTAGGTATGAACAGTCAAAAAAAGATTGGGAAGTGGTGCGATCAAAATTCTGGCGTAGTACATGCCATCAATTGATACCATATCCTAAGGGCATGGAGAAAATGTTGCAATTTATATCTATGTAGTGGTTACATGGAGCTTTGATCATAACTTCTAGCGAAGGGGTAGAGGTCTCTACCGATGAGTGGGAATTCTCGAGGGGATATAGTTCAAAGGTGAGCGCATGCTTTATTTGCTATCGTATCTAGATTTTATATGAAACAACTAATCTAATTGTCTCGATGTACGATACAAAAGCTATACTGTGGCATCGTTGCATGGGCCACGTTTAGGTGTTGTGAGTGCATCAACAAAATGCACTCCACCATGGATTGTGGAGTCATAGCAAAGTTTGATCAAGAGAGCCGATGGAAAGCCATTGATCCAGTGTTATCTCTGTGGATTATCATAGCTTCTTCATGATCATATTCGATGTACACTAGTTTATAGTGGTATTGGAAGGAGCTAAGGCAACCGTTTGGTAAGGTCCATCTGGATTTCTAGAGATAGATTTCAAGAAAAGATGGACGGATCTATGGACACCTTTGTCATATTGCCAGGTCATTGTGAATAGGTGCATGACCTATTTTTAAAATTTTTCCATAACACAAAACAATCACAAATTTTGAATCACTCTTATATGTGATATTGAATAGGTAATCTTCTATCCAAATCCTTGACAACCTCGATGGTGGTATGTTGTGCCGTCAACTCCTCAAAGTGCGTGAGTGTATGATGAAAGTAATGTTCCTAGCATGAACAAGGAGAGTATGTAGGTGGAGTGGTCAATATTGCGGAGGGTGGAGTGTGAAGAGGGCGTGTAACGTGCAAAGGAGACATGCACGGGTAATATAGACAAAGAGACAAGTTGAGGCCAAGTATTTTTTGAGAATGAAGTGGACTCCTCTTTCTGTGTATAACAAGCTATGCCAGGAGATTGACATGGGGCCATAGATCGAGTCCTATTTTCATCCACTTACTCAATTTGTTGATGATTTGCTAAATTTAAGGATACTTTAGTATATGCATTCTGATTAGCATCTTTTTTTCAGAGTTATGTTATCATACTTTTCCTAAATCCTTATATTGATTATGCTAACATCATTTTGTGTAGGTTACCTTTGACGATACCCACAAACCAAGATGAGTCGAGAGATTATCAATGAGGAGTTGCAAGAGGTATTCATATGTATGTCTCCAAATCAGATAGCCCGATTTAGAGATATGGTGGACCAAGAGCTATCAATGGAAATCATTAGATTGTTCTATGAGGTCTACTTCAGCACACTCTGATGGTTCGATTTTTAGTAGATGATATCAATGCTCTAGACTAGCCCCAAATGGAGGGAGTGGTTTTGGTGGGTGTTGTAGAAATATGGATGCTGTGAGCCCACAGTCAATTTCAGAGGGGGTTGTTACTTCTCATTCTCGTACTAGTTCCAGAAGAGCTCATGTAAGTTACTCATGAATATATGTGTGCATCATGTGGATTCAAAATAATGTATTTTTAAAATACAATTTTTTACATTTATAAGGATATAATATAAAGGGGTTATTTACAAATTGAATAGAAAAGGGTCATGTTTTATTCAAGAAAAATTCATAAATAAGGATATTTATAAATAGGCCTTGAACACATGTGATGTAGATGATATACATATAGTAACTTCCCTGAGTAGAAGAGGGTGGCTTAGGTGGGTATTGTGGAGGCACCGATGCATTGTCTTTATCTTGTCGATCTGGTGGATACTTGTCACCTCCATGATTTGTCACACCTGTAGGGATATCTACTCCCATGACTCTAGTTTTTGCTTAGTCGTCCGAAGGTGACACCCCTATGGGTGCTACTCCAAGAGATACTACCCCCATAGGTATGCCAAACATACAAGGGTCTCCTGGTTAAGCCCAGGAGCATGGCCACAAGTGGGAGACGACGGACCTTAGACATATCCCAATAGGGTATGAATACCTCATAGATGATAAGACATGTGTTGTAGCCATGAATGATGAGGGGAGGAGGGCGACATCTTGCATGAGAGAGTTGTGTCAACAAGTATTTAGACACAACATTCTGGACCATTGGAAGAATATACCCAAAGGAAGCAAGGACTATGTAGTGTTATCTTTGCATGAGGAGTTCTTGATACCTGCGGCGACAGAGAGGTTTTCCATTGGGTGGATAGAGTGTATGTGTGCATGCATGTCACATAGACAATTAGACACACACAGGGCAATCAAGAGTGGTGCCTCAAAGCCCTAGTGGCTAGATACAAAGGATTGGTGAAGACTCAGGGAGGAGGCCACAGATTCTCTAGGATAATTGCGGCAAGAGCAGGAGGAGGCAGCAAGGGCATGATTGGAGATAGGAGTCATGCATCATCTGGGGAGTGGTGGCTATAGGACTTATTTGGAGGACTTTGTAAGTTTTCTTTTGGTTCTTCTTGCTTTCTTATTTGGAATATCACTTGTACTAACAATATTGTTTGCACGATCTCATTGCATTTATTGATAGATTGTACAGTAGCCTAGTAAGTCAATCCTCTTTCTTCTCAATAGTCACTAATTTTTTTATGATGCATTATATATAGTGGACTAATGTCTAATTGTTTATTTTGCAGAGTTTGTTTGACGTTCCTTTTTGTCAGGATGAGCTTTTAGATGGTGAGGATTTATAGCACATGATTTGATTCATGGAGCATATGTCATTTTGGCCACACACAAGAATGAGCTTCTCATTCACTTTTCAACTTTATATACAAAACCCTAAATCCCTTTTGGGCGGTCATCCCCTTTTCCCCTTTTTTACATGGCCGGCTGTAGCCTAGGCCCTTTTTCCCATTGTCCTTCTATCTTCCTAGCTTCCTTTCCACCGTCCGTCTATATTTACAAATTGCACGGGTGAGAGTTCAGCGCTCTTTTACAAGATTTCAGGGTGCGCCTTTTTATTTTAAAATGCTCCTTTCCCCTTTTGCATTTGCCTTGGACTTTTAAGGTTGCCCTTGTGCCTTTGGCCTTTCCTCCTCTTCTTTCTTCAGTCGACCTACCTTTTTTCCTCCTTTGCCATGCATCTTTTTTATTTCCTTTTGCTTTCTTCATGTTGGGGTTAACAGGGGCGGTGCTAGTGCGAGGCTCCCGTGAGGCTGGGTAGGGAACACGTCGGTCGGGACATGAATGGTGTAGTCCTAGGCCGCGACCGTTTCCAAAATGTCCTTAAACAGTTCATTAAATTCTTCCCTGTCCCAGGTTGCCTTTTCTGCCCTTGAGTCTCTGGTGCCCGAGCGTACGTTGGGGGTCTGTGCAACTAGCATTGCCACATTTTGTGTGCCTCTCTGAGCGTCTGCTCCCCTGGCCCGCGGATTCTTTGGCCTTCGTCCGGGGCAGTGTTGCTTAGGGCCTCGCTTCTTGGCATACCTCTTGAGGGTGGGTACATAGCGTACCGGTGGAGGGGCGCATGCCACATGCTCCCGTCGTCTGTGAAGAGCGTCCTTGCATGCCAAATGTCCATGGTTCTCCATGTGTTCCGTCTGGAAGCCTGCAAGATGCAATCCAAGGGTTAGACCTTGATACAGGATACAACTGTTTGCATGGAAGGGATTTTAGTGTGGTTTATCAAGCGCATGTGACAAGAAGGGGAGGGGTGAGGCATGCAGTGTTTGTCGTAAAGGGATGGCCCCCATGATGATGTTCGTTTTGCCTCCAGCCATTAGCCGATATTGGCTTATGCTAAGTTGTGTGGACTAGTTATCATGGAGTGGGATAAGGCACATCCTTGGAAGGATAGGCCCAAAAAGGGAAGAAGGTGTATAGAAAGGGGTTGTACCCTGTCTACACCATCAGTGTTGTTGGTCAAGGCTTCCTATAGCGGTAATGTGGGTTGCATGCCCTTCACTTGGAGGTGGGGATGGTCACACGACTTTTAAATGTGTGATGAGAGGAGGACTTGAGGAGCTTAGCCTGTCAGACCTAACTCTTCTCCCTGCGCTTGACTATCATTACTTGTGTGTGTTGATATTGTTTATACAAGGTGACACAAGAATCAGCATTTATTTATATACATAATGTCACTTCACGAGGATAAGAACCAATTGTAGAACTCGGGGTTGTACTGGAGCATGGCACACGCATCCAGCACTCATGGCAGCTTACTTAGTACCAAAAGATATTTTGCCACATCGAGCAGCATGGACCCTTGTCCGAGTCTACTGGCAACATGTAACTCCTCCTCAGCGAGAACCTTATCAAGCAGAGGGCTCTCTAGGCTATTCCTAGCTAAGTCCGTACCCCGAATGTCAATCAGCACTCGAAGGGAAGTTGGTGCCACATATGTTGGGTCCCTTTGGGATCGCCATTTGGCCAATCGCTCCTCAGAGACTGTCATGATCTGAGCCCCTAGTTCGGCCATTGCAACGCGGCGTTCACACCAACGCTATTCAAATTGACTTCGGCCCTCTATTAGTCGCTTTAGTTGCTCTATGTCTATGAGATTCGGTTGGCAGAGCACTTCATTGAACGTGACGGTTAAGCGCAGTTTGTTAGCCTCCTCGTCATCAGAGATGAGTTGCATGCGTTCATGTAAGAGCTTGTTATAGTGCTCGTCAAGATGTTCTTGCTCTTCCCAAGATAAGGGGAATGGCAAGTATTCTTCAAGCTGCTCCTTAGGGCATGCGTCCATGTCTGCAAGGACGTAGATACGTGCGAACACTTTGAGCTTAGCATCCAACTCAATTAAGCATTCTGCGACACTTCTATGTTCAGCGAGGGCTTGCTTGGTTGCCATCTCATGCAAGGTTCTAGGAGTTTGCCTGGGCTTTAGCATAGCTGGGGGCTCAGGCCTATATGAGCAAGATTGGTCAATGCTAGGATTGCTCATGCTCTTGGGGTTCTCACGTTTCTCTTGAGGTCTTGCTGCTATTTTTTCATGGTTCTTCTCGGATGTGATTGGTATAGATTTGTCACCCTGTTGTGACGACATTGTATCCACTCTTGATTGGTTGATGTGAGTTCTATTGTCGGTGGATTGAGTGTTGAAAGCAACTGTTGATGGCAACGACTACTTTGATTTTTCAGAGCACACTGATGTATCTGAGGTTTCACCGCTATTAGGAGAGGCATCAATGGGCTCATTGGTGGATGGACTTGATGCTTTTTTCCCCAGCTCTCCATCGCTCTTGGTCTCAACGCTGTTGGGGTCCACAACCACCTGTGATTACTGTTGTCTTCGTTGTTTTCTCCTCTTTTTCCTGGACAGTGAAGGTGCATCTCTCAACGACTCAGGACCCTCGACTAGGTCAACAGTTGATGTGCTTGGTTGGGCCTCAACTTTCCCCTTCTCAGGTGTGTCCTCACGGGACATGGCCATGGCCTGTTGAATAGCCCCGCTAGGTTATGAGAGCACAACTGCCTCCCTTTTCGGAGAGTCTAGCTCTTCAGCCAACTCCCTTGTGTGTAACTCCTCCAGCCTAGGTTTTAGGCACTTTGAAAGTGCTAGAGTTGTCGAGGAAGTTGGTTGCGACACCTCCTCCACAGGTAAACTACTAAGGACACGTTCCGCAAGGGGTCTTGTCACAGCCAAGGGCTGTGACTGCTGTGATTTCTGATTGGAAGTAGTGGTGGCTAGTTCAGTGGACTGGCCACCATTAGTAGCTTGCGGTGTCAAGTCCTTAGGCAGATCAAAAGTGGTTGTGCCTTTTTTTGCCCTTTGCATATTCACTTGTGTAGATTGAGTAGTGGTTGAGCTAGCCACTGTGGATTGCACAGGCACATCCTTAGGTTGAGAGCTAAGGGTGGTGTCGTGTCCTGCCTCTTGGACATTTGGAAGCTTTGGTGTAGGTCGAGATTGGGATTGAGTAGCCGCACTTGACAAGTGTTGTGCTTCCTGTGTCCGTTTAGGGGAAGAGGGTGTAGGATTAGATGATTGTGCTATTTGCTTTGTTGACAATTTAACCTTGCCCTGAGCAATGTTGTGCCTATGATGCTTGCTATCCTCTTGAGGAATCAAAAGCTCCTTGGGCACTAGTGGCTTTTGTGTATCCTCAACGATTACATCTGATGTCTGCTTGTCAAGCACACTAGGCTGAGGATCTACCCTCCAATTGGTCCCGTTGGGTTTCTTGATTTCGACCATGAGGGGCTCGGTCACTCCACTGTTTTTGACTTGGAACTTGGTTTTTCATTTCGATCTCCTCCTATGCTTCTTTGCTCTTGATACGTCCTAGCCTTCAGTCGACAAAGGAGGTTTAAGAGGGGGTTTTGGTACCCAAATCCATTGGTTTCCTGCGTAGTACCCTTGAGCACGTAGCAATGCTTTGGATATCCATTGCGGCGTTGTGCTGACCCTCCATCGATGCCTGTATCTATAAGGCTTGGACTCCTTTCGTGGTCTTCTACGATATCTGTAAGTCCCAACTCCATCCTTGGCCTTGTCTCCTGACCTTTTTGTTTCAAGCATGGCCTCACTCACTGGCTCTCGTTGTTCGACCTGTGCTTGTATCAACTCTTCCAACAAGTCCTTGCTCTCATTACTAGGCTTTCTTGGTATGTCAGAATGCTCCTTTCCCTTCCCTCGAGATTTGGTGAGGTCACCCTTGCTAAAAGTTGTGATTATCCTCACACCTGGTAGTGTCAGGTGTATCCTCTGTGCTATATAGTCGGCTTCACACTTCGTTGCCTTTTTGAAGGGCCTTCCTAGGAGGATTTCCTTTCCACAATTCTCGCTATTTGGAGGAACATAGAATAGGACTGGTAAGCTTTCTGTTTCAATAGTTAAAAGGATTCTGCACTTCCCTAGAAGTGCTTGTGGGTGTTCCCCGTAAGGGTTAAGAGTTGCAACAGTCGGTTTGAGCTCTGGTTGACCTAGTAGAGTCCATGCTTCGTAAGTCAAGATATTAAAATCTGCTCCTTCATCAATGAGAGCATCAACACTATGCTCTCTTTCTGCGGTGAGTTTGACCCTAAGATAAGCAGGTGGTACTATGTCTTCATCTTTCGGGTCTTGGCTTGTAAATTTAAGCCTTCTGACAAATGCCCTTGTGTCCCCGACTGTACGACCAGATGTGGATTCTCCACTATTGTCTTGGATCGTCAATGCAGTGCTATTCAAGGTACATCTCTCGTCAAGAGCGTCATGTCTAGTCATCTTCGCATTTGTTGCTTGCTGATGTTACATTTCGCTCTGACTAGACATGGTATGAACACAATGTCTTTGTGTTCTCGTGGTGTGGCCTTTTTGCCCTTGATGGCTAGATTGGCCCATTGATGTTCTAGGGTCTCTGTTTCTCTTTGTTCAGGTATGGGCTTTTGGTTGCTCTTTTACAAGTGAGGATCCATGCTCATGTAGAGCCATTACTACACTAGGGTCTAATTTGCAGGGCATGTCATGGCACGCGTTTTCCCTCCAACCTACTTGGGGGAGGTGCGGAGGGGACAGAGCCCCCTCTGCGGGGGTCCGGGGGGGCGGTCCCCCCGGCCTGCAGGGCCATTACGGTAAACACCATTCTCAATTTGGAGGACCATTTATAGCCAAATTTTGAACTACTTGCTCTAAGTTTCAGCCCAATGATCAATCTGTGATGTGCCTTTGGCTCTACATGGTCTTTGGCGTCAATTTCAGGGTTTAGATGCGTCAGAATTTGTGTTCTAGATACATGTCCGATTTTGACAGTTTTCTGTCCGATTCTCAGATGTCCGATTTTCAAGAGTCCGATTATCAGAATCGGACGTCCGATTTTGGGTTGGTCCAATTGGACTAGTGGTCCAATTTTGGTCACGTCCGATTCTAGGAGTCGGATAAAAAAAGTGGTCCGATTTTCAAAGTGGTCCGATCCTGAGAATCGGATCGGACAGGGTGGTCCGATTCTAGTAGTCAGACGGTCCGATTCTGAACTGGTCCGATTCTGGGACTCGGACTGCCTGGTCCAATTCTGAGTGGTACGATTATGGACTGGTCCGATTCTGGGACTCGGACGGCCTAGTTCGACGGCATGGACGGCGGCCCGCGAGTTGTGCGCGATGTCTCTAGGTCAACTTCTACTCCGCCGAATCATCCAGCACCTTCCAAATAGATACAAAACACTACCAGGAAGTGCCAGACATGCCTAGAATCACTATGGTGCTCGAATCGAGCGGCACTCCAAGGATCTATGCCCCTATTTTCCTATTCATCCTGTTATACAATAATAGAAAACCCTACTATTTGCTTCTTTTTCTCTGTTTTTTTCCTACCTTAAATGCATACAAATCACAAAGAAAATACCTACACTACTTCATTTCACAACATAAATATCAAGAAAGCAAAAAACCTACTTGCCAAGGAGATCGAATACCCTCTTCAACCCCCTCGCTTCCTACCTATCTACCTCAAGCACCAGTTCGGGGAAAACCCTACTACAATGCTCGATTCGAAGCGTGCAAGCGCTCAAGGCTTGAATCCGTTTGTCCCGGCAACGGCAACGGAACCAAAATGTGGGAGCTTTCACTCAACCGCCAAGACCCACGGACCGCTTATTGTTCAAGCATTCCAAGCCGAGCACTAATGGCTACCTCTCACATAACCAACGCGCCAACCATATCTACGGGTGTAGTGAGCTTACCTCCGAGCCGTTCGAGTTACCTCCTCTCCCGCGCACTCCGGTAGCTCCACGATCCAAGTGCAAGCTTCAAGCAAGCTCGATCCTCCCGCTCCAAGCTCCAAACTCCATTGCCGCGAGCAAGACAAGAGAAGAGAAGAGAAGAGAAGAAGAGAGGAGAAGATGGAGAGCTTCTCCACCCCACTGTCCCTCACCCTCATGCACTCACTCCCTCACACTCTCACACTCCCTCTCTCAAGCACAAGCTCAAGCAAGAAAGAAGAAGAAGAAGAAGAAGAAGAGGAGAGCTACTTTTGGCCACACACAAGAATGAGCTTCTCATTCACTTTTCAACTTTATATACAAAACCCTAAATCCTTTTTGGGCGGTCATCCCCTTTTCCCCTTTACATGGCCGGTCGTAGCCTAGGCCATTTTTCCCATTGTCCTTCTATCTTCCTAGCTTCCTTTCCACCGCCTGTCTACATTTACAAATTGCACGGGTGAGAGCCCGGCGCTCTTTTACAAGATTTCAGGGTACGCCTTTTTATTTTAAAATGTGCCTTTCCCCTTTTGTATTTGCCTTGGACTTTTAAGGTTGCCCTTGCACTTTTGGTCTTTTCTCCTATTCTTTCTTCAATCAGGCTACCTTTTTTCCGCCTTTGCCCTGCATCTTTTTTATTTCCTTTTGCTTTCTTTGTGTTGGGGTTAACATACTATAAACTATAAATGGAGGATTTAAGCTTTACGACAGTTTACCCTTTAGCATTAGATTGACGCTCCTGGTCCGCGAGGCCGTGAGGGTGTTTGTGTGTCATGAGCATGAGGTCCGGCTAGTGCTATAGCCAGTGCCGTCCCGTTTTAGGTCCCATCAGTGGTGCGTCTGCCAGGAGCCACTTATAAGTGGTGGTTTTCGGATCTAGGGTTTCTAGGGACCAAAAGGAAGCTGGTTTATGTCCTCTGACAAGGACCATCAAGCCAAAATCTAAAAAGCAGAACGTGCTGAGAGGGCTAGACGGCGGTTAGAGATCATAAGTCTTTATTCTCCTCAAAGGAGTAGCCCAGTACATATAAGAGGTAGTGGTCTTAGTAACCCAACTGCTCTACATAGTCTGTTAGGTGTAGGAGGAAGCGTAAGTCCTTCCTCTTCTCCACCAAGTCTACCCACTTCAAGTGGGGGGGTGAATACACCCGTTCAAGATCCTATTGTTAATCCGATTGTCACCATGGCACAACCTATTGCAATTCCTACAGGGATGCTAGATTTACCAGCCTCTTAGGAGTTCCCTTGCCCATTTTTAATGGGTTAGCGAAAGAGGATGCAGAATTTCACATTTGTGAGTTCCAAAGATTGATGTTCAATTATTGCATCCAAGATGAGGGACATCTCATGATGTTCTTTAATATGACGTTAAAAGGAAGGATTGCGGTATGGTATCACAGCATAGAGTCTGGGACCATAACCACAATTGATCAATTCTATGCAACTTTTCGAGGAGAATATACCCCTGAAAGAGGTGGCCAATATTGGTTACGGATCTTGAATGTAACACACCAAGATCCTCATGAGAATGTGAAAGCATATGCTAAGAAGCTGAAGGAAGTATTCCATAAGTTACAAACTTACATTCCCATTCCGGCCGCTACCCAATTGCAATACTTTTTGCATGGGTTGGATTTGAATATTCAAGTCCAATTGAGCAGTGTGGCCTTGGCAGATATAAACACCGCTATTACATGGGCAGAGGGAGTAGAAGCACGATTACAAATGGCCTACTCCTCTCGAATGAATGTTAATGGGGGTTTAGTACCTGGAGGCAACCTACCATTGACGAATGAAAGTCAAGGGATGCCTATGACTAACCCTAATGGGAGAGAAAGTATGGTTCAGAACGTACCTTTGCTGCCAGCTCCTCCCAGTGTGACTATGCCTATGGCAAGTCAGTTGGCCCCACCAAATATTGGAGGCCAAGTTTCGAATTCTAATGTTGTCCTGTGGGTCAACAACCCATGCCAAATCAGATTGTTAGGCCAATGGAACGATGGGTCGACGATCGAGGTTATGAGTTGAGTGCAATAATGTCCTTGGCGAAGTCAAGGATATGATGAAGCATTATACTGATATGATTTCCGAGCAATATTGACAAATAGCCGTCGACGTTAATTTCTTGAAGAAGAAACAAAATCTGATAGGGAGTTGATGCCCTGAAGAGGGTGGACCCTCTAGATTTAGTTGTAAGTGGTGTGGTGGACAGCACTTCCCCAGAAACTGTCCAAATGTGAAATGTGACATTTGTGGGAAGTCGGGCCATTTAGCTGCTACCTGTTGGAGTAAGATTAGTTCCCTCCAACAAGGGAGTAAACAGCCGGGGCTAGTGAATCATAGAGCGCAAGGGAATAACTTGCAGCAGAATGATGCACCAAGACAAATATTGCAGAGGGGAAATACAACTATAGAAGAGTTGCCACAAGGCAACGGAGTCAGTCTTATTGAGGCTGTACGAGTCAATGATGTTGAAACCTCTAACTTAAGAGCCATGACAAGAGGCCAAAAGGCTAAAGAGGTTGACAAAGATAATGCAAAACCGGTTGAGGGAAACCCTAAACAAGGGGATAAGGAGACGCAAGTCCAAAATCCTAGCATGGAAGGGGGACCGCTAAGACCGGTTGACAGAAAAGGCGACCCTAAGAAGGATGAAGAAGTGCCAAGAAAGAAGGCAAGAGCTAAGAAAGAAACACAAAAACCAGTCCAAAGACCAAAAGAGAGGATGGTTTGGCGAGAAAAGAGAGCTCTAGCTACTTATCATGACTTTGATTTAGCAAGTTCTCTTTGCGAAGTCAAACCAGATGTGAACCTCTTGCAATTGATTAAATTATCTCCAGGAGTACGCAAGGAATTTAAGAAGATCCTGCGTATTGGGTATACTGTAGAACCCTTGGGCATAGCACGAGTAGGGGAAGATTGGTTTGACCATGCTGAAAAGAATTGCCCTAGGGTTCCAACTTATGTGGATGGAATATTGGTGGAACATGCTATTGTCGACACTAGATCCTCCGTCAATATCATGAGTTCAGAGTTGATGGAGAGGTTGGGACTAGGCATCCAAAAAGATAGCTCCACCCTTCTTAGAATGACTGATGATAGTTTGAGACAACCAGAAGGTTGCATTACTAAGGTCCATGTTACAGTGGCAAGTGTAGAATGCTTCTTAGACTTTAGGGTGATAAGATTTGCAGGACCTCCTAGCTATCGAGTTTTGCTAAGTAGGCCTTGGATCTTACGAACAGATTGTCAAGTCGATATACCTGCCGGTTGAGTGGTTCTAGGTAGAGGTGCTAATCGAGTAATAGTCGATGCTTATCCTGAGTCTCCTCAGAGTGAGAGAGCTCCTTTATCCTCTACTGAATTAGAAACAGGAGACAATCCATCTGGTAGTACTGAGACATCATCCAGTGACGAATCTAAAGAGGGATCCACTACAGAGGATATCTATCAGATAACTCTAAATGAGCTGATAGAGCCGCAGGATAGGATAAGAGACGCAGATGTGATTGAGTTAGACCTTGGAACGCCGAATGATTCGCGACCAATTAAATTAGGTTCCGTGCTCAGTTCAGTAGAAAGGGAGGACTATGTGTCCTTGATTCAAGAATTCCGTGACATCTTTGCTTGGAGTTATGATGAGCTGAGAGGCATTCCTCCTAGCCTGGCTGTTCATACTATTCCTGTAAAAGAAGGTAGTCGTCGTGTGTGCCAGAAAGTAAGGTGTATGCCTTTTGAATTGAGGGACGGGATGTTTGAGGAGTTACAGAAGTTAAGGAAAGCTGGTTTAATATTTCTTGTACAACACACAGAATGGTGTTTACCAATCAGATCCGATTATGTGTGGATTTTAGAGAGTTGAATAAGCAGACAGTTAAGGATTACTACCCGTTGCCATTTATTGACCAGATTTTGGATCAATTAGTGGGTAGGGAAATATATTCATTGAGAGTGGATTTTTGATGCCGACAAGTGTTTAAAAGTAGCTAAAAATTACGAATATCAAGGGGAAAATATTCAATGTCGAAGGCGGCGGCTCCAGCTGGGACGATTTTAAGTGCCAAAGTGCTTTAAAGGCACCCGAGCGACACTTGTTGATTTTTCATAATTTTTCAGACTGTCGTGTGGATTGACAAGAATTACCCGCCAATGTGGGATGCCAAGCCAGACGCCCAAGATTCTTCAGAGCTCAATTCGGAGTCTAAACGGGGAAGGAGCCAAGAAACCGGTCAAGATCCGAAGAGGTGACAAAATTTGGCCAAAATGGGCAAGTGACCCTTGGGAGCCCAAAATTTAAATGTAACATGAAACTTTTCATGCATATAAGTGAAAAAATGTGGAAAAAACGTGGAGGAAGATGGCGCCCGAAAATTGCGCTTCTTGGATGGAGGAGGCATCATGGCTGCTGCAAACAACCCCCCCAATTGATCATGGGGCTTCAATCCCCCCTGGATGCTGACTCTATCGCTGTGCTTCGCTCCTCCAATGGTGGTCTCTGTAAAGAATTCTGATTTCAGTCTTTCTCTCTCCTCCCTCTCTCTCCCCTAAAGGCAAATTCATGTGGTGAAGAAGAAGAAGAAGAAGAAGAATGGATGGCGGATGCTTGTCCAATGAAGATCGGATTGCTCCGTGGTGCAAGAGGAATAAAGATTGCTGATTGTGGACTATCATGAGCATTAATGTTGGCTGGAAATCAGTCCCGAGATATGGCAAATAAAAACCCGCAACCCGCAAAGAACGATAATCTCATTTTTACAAAGGAATTTGATGTTTTATGCAATTTGCTTCATGAATATTTGTTCCCATGGGATGATTATGCATTATAATGTTGTTTGCAATGTCTTTCAACTGTTTATGATCAGAAAATCAGAAAATCATAAGTGTTGTGGATGAAATTAATAGTGAAAAACCCGTAAAACACATGAAATATGGAAAAATTATGTGTTTTTGAGATATAAATGGAAAATATAATAAGACATAAAATAAATTTGTATTTTTGCTACAAATGAACCTAAGGGCCACAACCCACAATTCATTTTGTATTTTCAGTCATTTAATATTGCAAAAAATACAAGAAAAATAGGAAAAAACCACTAAAAATGGGGGAAAATGGATTTTAAGTGCCGAAAATTAAGGAAAAATAAGATTCATGTTTGTGTATGTATGGGGGGTCTGAAGCATGAGGTTTAGCCTCAGTTCAGCCCTACCTTTATGTTTTAGTGAGTTTTTATTGCTTTTCATACAATAAAAAACATGGAAAGTATTACCCTAAACTTATGCACCGTGCATAATCTAAACAGCGAGGGGGTAAAGAGAATGAGAGTGGTGTTTAAGTGCTGAGAGAAAGAAAAGGCTGATTATTTTCATCCATGCATATCATATAGATCGATCGTTAATTTAAAATAAGGATCTAGTAGCATGAGGTCTCCTCGGTGCTAGGTTTGTGCAATGTAGCAATTACGCGTCAGAGAAATTCATTGAAAGAATGCCTTTGCACTAAGCACAATGCTGATTTTTCTTTGTTTTAGCACATGGACATTCACAATTTGCATGAAGCATAAAATGATAAAAGATATCAGACAAAACCTCTTAGATGCATAGCACCTGTATTCTCTAGATCGTGACCAACGTTGAGTGAGTAAGGTTGTCCCAAGCTGTAGGCTAGGCGTTGGGTCTAAGGGGGAAGTAAAGTGAGGAAAATGGTACATTCCTCGATACGATCAATTGGTACCTTAAGAGAACTATGTGCGATATTGTGTTATATATGTTTAGCGACGCATCGAGGGGCCAATCCCCAAGGTGTAGGAGAGTTGCAGTGAGGTAGCGGCAGTCAGCCGTGGGAGGACCTCCTATGTTTGTACTTCGTGCTGTTTGGCAATGTGCTAGGGACTCCCTTTGAGAAGTGTTAATTGGGTTAGAGTTGGACTACGAGACGTGATACAAATGCAATATGTTTAGGACGATGATGTATGTGTTGTCCACGCTCCTGGCCACGAGGCCGTGGGGTTGTTGAGCGCATGATAGAGGTCTGGCTAGTGCATGAGCCAGTGCCGGCCCGTTTTAGGTCCCATCAGTGGTGCGTCTACCGGGAGCTGCCGATAAGTGGCGGTCTTTGAATCTTGGTCTCATAAGGGACCTGTTAGTTTTATTGGTCGATAGCCGCCTTGAAGCGGTGGATATCAAGTTAGTCTGATAAAAACCTTGGTCATCAGTATGACAGTCAATCCAAGAAATCCCCAACACCCAAAGGATACTTTGTTTATCTTGAACAGTCTAGTGGGATCTTTGACACGTCGGGTGATTGACTATTTTAGTCTTTGCCCTAAAAGTGATACAATGCTTGAGTTTGGGTCACTATGGGAAAATACCCATGGAGCTACCTCTAAGATTAACAACCCATGGAGATTAGAGAAAAGGGAAAGTGAAAGTAGTGCTAAGATGACACAGTCATCTATGATCATTCATGATTATAATATCATAGAAAAGACTGTGACAATGATGGTTAATATGCACATAGGAGGAAATGATGATTATGATCTAAAGATACATCCGATGCTAGTGCCCGACACAGTTGGGTACCGTAGTGTGATTGCCAAGATCCATAAAGCATTGGATGATGTCCATGTGTGTGGAAAACCATTGTTAGTAAGGAAGACTTCATTAGGACCTATCCTAAGTTCTAGCAAAGTGGTGGCAGATGAGAATAGGCTTACTAGAACACCACTAGGAGATGATGGGATAGATTCCCTATTGCATAGTGTTGGATTCCCTAAACCACTTTGTGAGTTGGTGGAAAGGGAAGTTCATGGAATTAGTGACTCTTCCACACCAGTAAAGGTGGAAATGGAAGAGATTAAAGACCCTAACATAGTGGTATTAGGTCAAGAGGAATACGAAGATTTTGATGACCCAGTCTTGATCCCAAAGGAGAGGACTAAATCCCCTCCTCTTTATAGGGATCTCCCAGTGTTTTATGGGTTGCCAAATGAGGATCCGATGATGCATTTAAGAGAATATGACCTAACTTGCATTGCAAGTGGGTTAGACGATATACATCGGATGCTCGTATTCCCAAGTACCCTAAAGGGAGAGGCAAGAAAATGGTACTGGAGCCTCCCAAGAGGGTCGATCAAATCATTTGAGGAAACTTGTGATAGATTTCTAGATGAGTATGAAAAGGAGCTCCCTATGATTCAGGTCTTAGGGCACCTTATGCAGTTTAGACAGGAGTCTTATCCTTCTGTTAAAGAGTATGCTAGAGCCTTTGATAGTACTCTTAGGCTTTGGCCAAGAAGAGCTAGTTCTCTACCAGATGATGTGCTATGTGAGTTCTTTCTGAATGGTTTAGAGATTAATACACAAATCCAAGTGGAACTGCGGAATCCTAACACTACAAGTGCATCCTAGCTTCCAATCATTTCTGCAAGAAGACAGCTCACTTGTTGATACCAAGATAGCCTATGAGGGGAACCTTGGTGGCCAAAATCTCAAAGCAGAAAATGGCCATCCTATGAGTAGTAATGACATGCCTCTCAGTGAACAGGTGCCAAGCTATGTAAGTCCCATTAGGGCTTGCAACACTTCCACGAGAGGTAGTTGTGATGGCAACATGGATAGAACCAATGGGCCTATGAGTGTTGATAAGCATTCGGTGTGTGGTTCTAATTTTGTTGCTAGTAAGGCTCTTGAGAGACCTTTGTTGTCGGAATCATGCTTCCGGGTGGATGTTGTTGCCTTCAGTGAAAGCATGGTTCTTATGGAAAAAAAATTGCAGTATGGATGTAAACAAGTAAAAACATCTTTTGTAAAGAGGATGCAAATTGCTAAAAGTCCACCTGTGCTTCACAAAGGTCATAAGGATGTGAGGCCATTTGGCCATAGGGATAAGTTTGCATTGAGTTCATCAGAATAGTGCAGTAAATTGAGGGAATGCGAGAATATTAAGGGAAATGTGAGATGGGTTTGGAGACCCAAAATCTCCAAAAGTATGGCAGGAGTGTCGGATGCAAGGCCAAGGATCCCATCTTGATGTATTTTGTCAAACCCCCAAGAGGATAAGATTGGATATACGTCTGATAATATACACTGCCTTGGGATACACCCATGTGATGTGCTTAGGCTTGAAGTTCTACCTAGTTTGGGTCGCATCACTGATTTATGTGAAAACCCAAATAGGGGAGGTTCGAATGAGTACAAAGCTATGATTCTTTCCCCCAAAGGAGCCACTCAGCCTCTTGAACGACCAGTTTATTTGGCTGACAATAAATGTGAGACATGCGAGCCCACTGAGGCCGTTCATTCAGCTCATAGTGCCCAAGAAGGGATCGGCCTCATTGATGAGTTATTTGTGGAAAGGATTGGAGTAGTAGCTCTACAAAAAAAAAAAGCCTAAGATAAAAAAATACAAGATCAAGCTTTTAGCTAACTTGCATGAGTAGCATGGGGCTAGTCGACCGAAGGCTAGCTGCTTTGGACATTACGGCCAGATTTCGTTAGCCCAAGAGGGCCGCTCAGTTTCTTTAGAGGAAGTGCTTTATCTCGTTAGGCCAAGAGGACCCGTGTTGCAAGGTTTTGAAGGTTTTATTTCGTTAGGCCAAGAGGGCCATTTGTCTGTTTAGTATGGGTGCGGTTAATGGTTTCTTGTTATAGTTCTGTGCTAGACAGGTTCGAAGAAGAGCTTGGAAGGAGCCTTTTGTTGTGCGGAAGCTTCTCGTGGTCCTATCCAGGTGATATCTCTCCTTTATGAGTACCGTGTTTTTCTGCTATATGTGTCTGTGTACTTTTTGGGGGATTTTCTTTTCTTGTTGGGGACCGACATCCAAGGCATGAAGTCCTAGGTTTAGGTTAAGTATGTCTAAAGGGAGGTCTGAGTAGTCGTTGCCTCCTATAAAGACATTGTCAAGCATTGAAAGACCTGTTTTAGAAGGGGGTCTTAGTGACCCTGTTCTGCTAGCCTACTAGGCAGCTGTTCCAGGAGTTCTTGTTAGTTGTGAGGCAGTTAGAGAAGCCTGCCGAAAAAGGAAAAATGAGGATAAAGGAAAAGAAACCCTAAATATCCCAAAAGACAATAAATATATACAGAGGTGTGTAAAAAGAGGTTCTAACCCCCTATAAAAATAGAAAAGAAAAGGAAAGAAATGAAAACATGTATGCAGTTGATCATTGCCTAGCGAAGGCCTAGTAGGTTCGTGGGGTCGAATCAGACTCGGGGCCGATGCCTTGTCTTCCTAGGGGTGGCTTCTTGCTGGAAAAAGAAAATAAGGAAGGTTGGAGCGAAAATAAAAGTGAGCATTAGAAAAGGATTAAGTGTCGCCTTGCGAGGGCTTGGTAGGCTCTTAGGTACTGAGACAGGACCTGAGGCCGATGCCCTGTTCTCCTTGGGTCACTACGCTCAGCTCCCTCCTTTTTACATGCCCGAGTATGGAAGAAATAAAAACCCTAAAAGAAAAAATATGCTAAAAGAAAATACTTCTTGATCAGGCTATAGGAGTCCTCGCCTAGTAGGAGCTCCTGGTTGTGTTGTCCTTAGTTAGGTAGGTAGTTCAGACCACCACTTAGGGCAACCTCTTTGATAGTTCTTTTTAGTTTGGCCGTGTTGGAGCAGTTGGTTAGTGACTAGCTTCAGACCTTCTCTCAGATTATGCTAGGCCTACTCCTTGTGGATGTCATGCCTTGGTTTGTCAGGGGGTAGGGTGAGTGTTGTGCTGTGTTTAATATGTATCTATTTTGTATCAACTTGATGCTTCATTTGGTTGTTTTGTGCAGATCTATTGTGGGATTTAACGGGCTGAGTCGCCTTATCCCGTGGTCGCCAATGAGAGAGGAGTTTTAATGCCGAGAAGTGCTTAAAAATAGCTAAAAATTACGAATATCAAGGGAAAAATATTCAACGTCGAAGGCGGCGGCTCCAGCTGGGACGATTTTAAGTGCCAAAGTGCTTTAAAGGTGCCCGAGCGACACTTGTTGATTTTTCATAATTTTTCAAACTGTTGTGTGGGTTGACAAGAGTTACCAGCCAATGCAGGATGCCAAGCCGGACGCCCAGGATTTTTAGAGCTCAATTCGGAGTCCGGACGGGGAAGGAGCCAAGAAACCGGTCAAGATGCGAAGAGGTGGACAAAATTTGGCCAAAATGGGCAAGTGGCCCTTGGGAGCCCAAATTTAAATGTAGCATGAAACTTTTCATGCATATGAGTGAAAAAATGTGAAAAAAACATGGAGAAAGATGGCGCTCAAAAATTGCGCTTCTTGGATGGAGGAGGCATCATGGCTGCTGCAAACAACCCCCCCAATTGATCATGGGGCTTCAATCCCCCCTGGATGCTGACTCTATCGTTGTGCTTCGCTCCTCCAATGGTGGTCTCTGTGAAGAATTCTAATTTCAGTCTTTTTCTCTCCTCCCTCTCTCTCCCCTAAAGGCAGATTCATGTGGTGAAGAAGAAGAAGAAGAAGAAGAATGGATGGCGGATGCTTGTTCAATGAAGACCGGATTGCTCCATGGTGCAAGAGGAATGAAGATTGCTAATTGTGGACTATCATGAGCATTAATAGTGGCTGGAAATCAGTCCTGAGATATGGCAAATAAAAACCCGCAACCCGCAAAGAACGGTAATCTCATTTTTACAAAGGAAATTGATGTTTTATGCAATATGCTTCATGAATATTTGTTCCCATGGGATGATTATGCATTATAATGTTGTTTGCAATGTCTTTCAACTGTTTATGATCAGAAAATCAGAAAATCATAAGTGTTGTGGATGAAATTAATAGTGAAAAACCCGTAAAACAAATGAAATATGGAAAAATTAGGTGTTTTTGAGATATAAATAGAAAATATAATAAGGCACATAAACTAAATTTGTATTTTTGCTGCAAATGAACCTAAGGGCCATTCATTTTTTATTTTCAGTCATCTAATATTGCAAAAAATACAAGAAAAATAGGGAAAAACCACTAAAAATGGGGGAAAAATGGATTTTGAGTGCCGAAAATTAAGGAAAAATAAGATTCATTTTTGTGTATGTATGGGGGGTCTGAAGCATGAGATTTAGCCTCAGTTCAGCCCTACCTTTATGTTTTAGTGAGTTTTTATTGCTTTTCATACAATAAAAAACATGGAAAGTATTACCCTAAACCTATGCACCGTGCATAATCTAAACGGCGAGGGGATAAAGAGAATGAGAGTGGTGTTTAAGTGCTGAGAGAAAGAAAAGGCTGATTTTTTTCATCTATGCATATCATATAGATCGGTCGTTAATTTAAAATAAGGATCTAGTAGCATGAGGTCTCCTCGGTGCTAGGTTCGTGCAACGTAGCAATTACGTGTCAGAGAAATTCATTGAAAGAATGCTTTTACACTAAGCAAAATGCTGATTTTTCTTTGTTTTAGCACATGGACATTCACAATTTGCATGAAGCATAAAATGATAAAAGATATCAGACAAAACCTCCTAGATGCATAGCACCTGTATTCTCTAGATCGTGACCAACGTTGAATGAGTAAGGTTGTCCCAAGCTGTAGGCTAGGCGTTGGGTCTAAGGGGGAAGTAAAGTGAGGAAAATGATACATTCTTGGATACGATCAATTGGTACCTTGAGAGAACTATGTGCGATATTGTGTTATATATGTTTAGCGACGCATCGAGGGGCCAATCCCCAAGGTGTAGGAGAGTTGCAGTGAGGTAGCGGCAGTCAACCATGGGAGGACCTCCTATGTTTGTACTTCGTGCTATTTGGCAATGTGCTAGGGACTCCCTCTGAGGAGTGTTAATTGGGTTAGAGTTGGACTACAAGACGTGATGCAAATGCAATATGTTTAGGAAGATGATGTATGTGTCGTCCACGCTCCTGGCCGCGAGGCCGTGGGGTTGTTGAGTGCATGATAGAGGTCCGGCTAGTGCATGAGCCAGTGCCGGCCCGTTTTAGGTCCCATCATTTGTTCATGGATTTCTTTGCAGGATATAACCAGATGGCAATTGCAGAAGAGGACAAGTTGAAAATGACTTTCATTACTGTCTTTGGTACTTTTGCATACCATGTGATGGCCTTTGGTTTGTGCAATGCACCTGGATCATGGCAACGAACAGCGGACAAGACCTTTGGTGACATCTCCTTAGATGAGTTGAAAGTATTTATTGATGACCTGGGGGCAGCCACTGTAAGGGAAATAATGTTGATTATTTTAAGAAAGTGCTTTGAGCGCTGCAGACAATTTTGTATCGCTCTTAACCCACGGAAGTGTGTCTTTGGAGTGCCTTATGGGCTATTGCTGGGCCATGTGGTCAGTTCAGTACGGATAGCAACTGACCGTAAAAAGATCAAGGTCATAGTCGCTATGAGTCCACCATGCACTCCAAAAGAGGTTCATAGCTTTCTGTCATCGATAGGGTACTATCGGAGGTTTATAAATGCCTTGGCAAAGAGGACATTGCCATTAACGAACTTATTATCCTTTAATTGTCTATTTGAATGGAGCGACCCTTATAAGGTAGCATTCGAGGATGTGAAACAGGAGCTAGTAAAAGCACCCGTTTTGAAAGCACCTAAAAGAGGCGAGGTATTCTACATATTTTCAGTAGAGCTACCATGCATAGTATCAGCTGCTGTTTAGCCCAAATCTGGGAGGACAAGTGGTATCATCCAATAGCTTTTGCTAGTCGGAAATTGTGCATTTTAGAGATCAATTACACCTACATGGAGAAGTTGTGTCTTGCGATGGTCTTTGGGACTAAGAAATTCAGGCAGTACATCCTCTATGAAAAGGTAGTGTTCTATACGAAGGCGGAAGAGCTTAGATTGCTTATGAACAAGCTGCAGCCGCCTGATCGTTTGGCAAAGTAGTTAATCACTTTGCACGAGTTCGATTATGAGATTAAGAGTAAGCCACCGAGGTTGTAGGGTATCGTGGAATACCTTGTGGATTTTGGGGAGCCGAAAGAGACTTTGGCTGAAGGAAGTGGTATTGAAGAAATGTTTAAAATTGATACAGCTTCTATCCCATCTTGGTATGTTGCTATTATGCATTATCTATCAACGGGAGAGACGGGAGCTGGTTTATCAAAGTCTGAAAAGAGGAAAATCAAACAGCAAGCTTTGAAGTTTTCCTTGATCGCAGGGACACTATATCAGTAGGGTGTTGATGATATTTACCGCCGATGTGTGATGCCTGACGAGGTTGCTTTCATCTTGGAGGAGTGTCATGACTCTGCATGTGGAGAGCACTTTGTGGGACGGTTGACAGTGCAGAAAGCTTTACGAACTGGATATTGGTGGCCGTCCATCTTCCAAGATTCTTTTGAGTATGTAAAGAAATGTGATACCGGTCAAAGACATGACAGTAGAGAGAATAGGAAATGCCCACTTACACCTATCATGGCTATCCTTCCATTTGAGAAGTGGGGCATTGACTTTGTGGGTCCTATCAACCCGTCGTCTAATACCCAGAAGAGATACATTATAGTAGCCACTGATTATTTCACAAAATGGTCAGAAGCGCAGGCGACGAGGCAGGACAATGCAAAAGAGACTGCAAGTTTCCTTTTAGAGCAGATTATTTGCCGTTTCGGTCCATCAAAGGAACTAGTGTCGGACCGTGGAACCCATTTTCTGAACAAAGTGATCAAAAGCTTGACAGAAGCTTGGCAAATCAAGCACAATAAAATGACTCCTTATAATCCGCAAGCAAATGGGCAAGTTGAAAGCACTAATAAACAGCTTGTGGGAATCTTGTCTAAAATAGTCTCTAAGAAGAAACGAGACTGGGACAGGAAGCTGTATATGGCAGTATGGGCGTATAATACAACGTTCAAGCATGCTACCGGCCATACTCCATTTAAATTAGTTTATGGGGAGGAGTGTGTGTTACCCCTCGAAATCGAGTTGCCAACCATACGGTTTGCAATTAACCACTCTTTGGGAGAGGAGGATTCCCTTTTTGAACGTTTCACGACCATAGCCCATCTGGATGAGCTGAAGTTCTAGAGCTTATTACACCAGGAGGTAGCTAAACATCGGATGAAGCAGTTGCATGACCTTAGATCGAAGAAATATACCTTTAAAAAAGGGCAATTAGTTCTATATTATGATGCGCGTAGGGAGCTGTTTCCAGGGAAGCTGGAACCTAAATGGGATGGCCCCTACAAGATTGTTAGGTTAGGGAAAAATAGGCCTATTGCTCTATTAGCTGATCTACAGGGAGTAGAGTTTAAAAATAAGGTTAATCTTAATAAGATTAAACCTTATTATTTCTAAGTATGCTAATACAAGGAAAATGCATTGCAGGTCCATGCTAGGGATGATTTGGGACCTGCACGAGAGCTTAAAGCTAGTTGATGGGGCGATTAATTCCTTATTTGGAGCACCCATATCTGGAGCAGAGATACCATCAGGGGAAACTCATCTGGTGGAGCAAAGGATACAAAGTGATTGAGCAAGAAGACAGAACCTTTGTGTGGAAGATCAAAGTCTTCTGCCATCACTGCTTACGACTATTGACAAGTATCCCTGTTGAGTTCAATGAAGAAGGTGGGATGGAGCTGTCAGTTCATCCTCTCAACATGCTAAATTTTGATTAATTAGAGGAGTTCGTGATGGCAAGCTGTGTAAGCCCATTGTGGATGTACACATTATATTTTGACGGAGCGTCCAGGGGCCCTAATAAAAAAGGGAGTGTTGGAGTAGTAATCTGCGATCCCCGACGTAGAGTTACGATAAAGTTAGCTGCTTATCTCGGGGTAGGATTCACTAACAATATGCCGGAGTATAATGCCTTGATTATGGGACTGCATATTGCCAAACAAGGTGGTATTCGTTAATTGTTATTAAAAGGGGATTCCCAGTTGATCCTGAATAAGCTAGATGGGACATACACAGTGCGGAATCCCATTCTTTGTATATATCATCGAACTGCGCTGATCCTACTTGAGGATTTTGAGAGTGTGTCTTTTCAGCTAATTCCACGTTGCTGGAATCAGTTTGCACATTCATTGGCAAATCTTGCTTATGAAGAAGACATTTTCTTTAACTGTGGTCCTAGTTTGAATATTGTTATCAATGATGAAATAGGACCCAGTCGCTTGTGTGGAATGTTATTAGAGCATGCAATATATGGCTGAAGCCCCAATAGGAACACCAAGGAAAAGGGAATTCTCTTGCAAGAAAATCTATCTTGTAACATCAACAAGCTTTGTTATTAGGTTTTATATGATCACAATGAAGAAAAGAACACCAAGCACAACAAGTCTTCATGCAGCATCATGTAGATCTCCCACGGATTTGATAGAATCAACCATATTCTTCAATATCTTCACAAAATCCATCAATAGAACAAAGAAAGCAAAGGAATACACCATCTTTGAATGGAAATACATCACATAGTATTCATCTTCAATGTCTTCATAGTCTTCTCTCTCAATCTCTCATATATAATCACTCTGTTTTGATAGATTTGGCTATCTC
Organism: Lygodium microphyllum; assembly: GCF_053477565.2. NCBI lineage: Eukaryota > Viridiplantae > Streptophyta > Polypodiopsida > Schizaeales > Lygodiaceae > Lygodium > Lygodium microphyllum. The sequence continues at coordinate 138,966,035 of NC_141138.1, forward strand.
TGACTCTCTCTCTCTCTCCATCAATAGTACATCATATCCTCACTACAATCTCTCATAATCACTCTCAATAATCCTTCTTAGGTCGTGGATACCCCTCCCAAGAGGTGTGTCTGATATGAAGAGGCACCAGAGCCACTACAGTGTCCTTTCGTAGCTCACCACTGTCACTTCACTCCAGTCTTTACTTGAGTCTTCAGTAGCTATTTCTTTCACTTCTTTTAGCTCTTTTACACTTGTATTCACCTCTTTCCAAGGCTAGAAAACTTTCCCAAGCTACACTCTCATCCATCAGAACACATATAGAAGCATACAGAAGGTCTATAGAGGCTCATCAGAAGCTCATCAGAGAGTTACAGAATGTCAACAAAAAGCATCAGAACCACATAACTCATTCCAAAACCATTCCAAACCATCAAAAATCACTCAATAAGCTTTCAAACAATCTCAAACCCTTTCAATCTATACTCCATCCCTCCTTACAGAGAGAAAACAAATACATAACAAAACAAAAGCTCAATAGAACCAATCAAGACCAATCAGAACATTATCAGAACTTCACATCTCCACTAATAAACATCATGAGCTTAATAAAACCATTCCAACCTATCCAAAACACTCTCAAACCACTTCCAAACCAATCAATCATCTCATAAAATCAACCATTCAGCTCTCAAAAACAACAAAAATCAGCCAAAAAATAGGTCATTTCAACACTCAACATATCCCCACACTTAATAACGAAGCGTCCTCGCGACCCAGGAAAAAGGGAATACAAGTTCATTAAAAAGCTCAACTTTGATCTTCAATACATCTTCAAAAACAGTCCATCCAACCACAACCCCAACTTATAACTTGTATCTGATATAAAAAATACAACGAAAGGAAAACCCTTTATACATTAACACTTCTTATCAAACTGGAAATCACAACAAACTTGTAAAGGATATAAGAGGTTTCTTCTTCTTCTGCATTAGCATCTTCAACTATCCAACCAGCAACACCATCACCACAATTCTCCAAAAATGTAGCTCGCACGAAAGCCAATCGAATAGGCAACCACCACGATCTTATTACATAAATTAATCCACAACACAAACACTACACACAACACAACCATCTGAATGACTCCTCCAAAAAGAGAGTTTTATCATTAAAAATCATCCACCATACATGGCAAAGGTATCAATGAAGATGATCCCTCTTGAAAGATTGGTGATTTCGGAAACGATCCATGGACAAGGATTCATCTACAAATGTCTTGGGAGGATTCTGAAAAAACTGAAGGCAGCACATCCTTTCCAACAAGACAAGGTATCTGTTAGGCAAATAGAGGGCATGAAAGTACAATGCATCCAATTGCTGGGAATCAATGCTCACATTAACATTCATGCACAACTTTGAAATAAGCTTTGAATCATTATGAGAATGCCTATGCATATACGCCAAATACCAAGTAAAATGAGCAGTTAAGCGCACGGAAGGATCTGCAGACTGAGAATACTGTTGAGCAAAATGCAGATAATTCTGATAAGCTTGACTAGCACTTATCCATTCTCCTGGGATCAATGGCCAATTGATTTGAGGTTCAGTAAGGGAATCATTTGAACTCTAGCCTCTTCTTCGAAGAATCTTCTGATCAAATCCTGGATACCCACTAACCAACTGAGGAGGATTAGGAATAGAAGTGTTAGGAGATGGAAGGGGAACTAATGAAAGAGGATGAAGTGATGGATAGGCAAAATCATAAAATGAAGAATGGATTAAAGATGGATTGGCTGAAAATTGAGGAGATTTTGTTAAGAAATGTGTTAAAAGATAAGCAAGAAAAGTTGATAGAATATCAAGGGATGGGGAAGGACAAGGATTAGGAGGTAGAAAAACTCGATCTTCAATAAAAGAACGATGGGTAAAAATAGGAATTTGAGGAGATCCTTGAGGTTGGAAAAGAAGCGGTAAAATGACTTTTGGGTTAGATTGAAAAAGGGAAATATAAGCATCATACCTATGAGCCATTTGTTAATAATGAGTTAGGCATGGTAAGGATGGACCTAAAGCTGATCTACGATGATAGGCTTCAAAGAAAGAAGTATCAAATGGAGGTTGGTTGGAAAGATAGGCTAAAAGATCCACCCTCAGTTGGTTAGTGTTCTGGGCATGAGTTGAAGCTTTGACCTGTCGGTGATTCAAAATGACAGAATCAACCATAGTGTGCCATGAAAACTCAAGACACTCAGCCACCTTTGAAGAATATCCCTGGAACATCTCATCAATCCTCAACTCCAAATGTCGGACATACAAAGAAGCTTGCAATACCACATCTCCGACATACCAAGCCAGATCTTCCTCATTTGGAATCAGTAAATCACCCCTCAAATAGATGTAGACAGAAGCATCGTATCTAGAGTGACAGAGTCTTCAAAAACCATCCTCACGACTTCTATCACCAAATCTGATGACCAGGCCCCACTTCATCCATCCTCTGGAATAGGTAAAACCATCGTGGAAAGCTTTATATAGAAGGCCAACTTCTATTGTTGATAATGAACAAAAAAGGAATGATCTGGTGGAACATATTCTTGATACTGCTCAAAAGAAGACCATAACAAATCCATGCGAGATTGTAATCTTTCCACCTTGGCCTGAAATAAGGGACATAAGGTAGCCTGTCTCTGAAGAGCTGCCAAGTCTGCAGGGGATAAAAGAGAAACTGGTTGCACAGGACTCTGTGTATTAGACCGAGACTGAGCCAACTGATCTTTGAGTTGCTGGATTTGAGCATTGCTCTGGTCTAAAATAGGTGTGGTGGATTTCAACTTCTCTACTTGGGCAGCTATCACCTCCTTCATCTCTTGACTCTCCTTCTGTAACTTATCCCTCTCCTTTGTTACAACAACCACTTGAGACCTAGCTTCTGCCAACTCAGCTTTCAACTTAGAAATTTCAGCTTTTTGAGCATCCATGAGCTTAGTCTGCTGCTCCATTTGAGTACAAAGGTCAGAGAATTTCTCCTGAGCAGAGGCTAACTCAGTAGTGGTCTTATTCAATTCCTCCTTAGACTGCTGAACTTCATCATAAAATGAAGAATATAATTGATGGATACAAGCAGTCATCGAAAGTTCAATAGAACTTTGGATATCCTTGCACAAGAATGGAATAGCATCTCCTGTTACCAGGCGGTGAACAGAAGGAATAGTAAGGTCGAGCATCCCATCTCTATGGGCTCTGAAAAGATTTGGCGTTTGAAGGAATGCAGGCAAGCTGCTGCAAGACTGGGCAGGAATTGTCACTGGAACTGGAGGAATAGGCATTGAATCAGCCACCCTCTTGAGGCGTTTTCTCTGAATGACCAGGGGAGGAGGAGAATCATCATCCTCAATTATCACTTCATCATCTTCATTATGAGGCGGAGGAGGAACTTCTGGAGGATCAACTGGAGGTAAAGGAACTTCCTTTGCAGGGGCAAGATGTAGCAAGAAGACATAGAGGAGGGACCCAAATGTAACATTAGTCACATTTCCTCGAGTAGCTCGGATAAAATGGTGATCCATCTTGGAGAGGAGGTAGGTACTCCAATCAATGGTTATGCCTTTCAAAATCATTCGTGAAGCTGTAAACAACTCCTTGGAAAGATAATGAGATGGGGATTTTGCAAGCATGAACCTGTCCTGAAGGAATTGGCATATTTGTTTTCATAAGGGATTAGAAATCATGGAAACACCCACTCATGACGTGGTAATGACCTTCTTCGGATCAAGAACATCTTGAGTCTACTTTTGCAACAGCTTCAAAATATCATCATTGGTAAACAACTGTCTGGCAGCAGGGATAGACTCCCCACGATATGGCAGACCAAGAGCATTGCCTAGACTCTTCGGTGTCAGAAGAACAGAAGTGCCACGGACTGGACCAGACCTCTTGCTGTAAGAGGTTAAAAACTCGTCACAAAGGGAAGGATCATTTGGAACCAGTGGAAAAGACAGGCTCATGAACTTGGACAAGCTCGCTTTAGCAACAACGTCCGAATCTAGTAACAAAGAATAATCATGGACAGCCAAAGGAACATACTGAATTGGGGGAAGAGTACGAGAGGGCGCCATTCAGATGGTTACACACACTCACCACAAACACAGACAAACCAAGAGAATGCCTGCAAAGCAACATACAAAACCAAGGATAAGATATCAACCAAAGTGGTAAAAGGTGACTTGACCAACTATCCCCAAGCAAACCACAGCCTAGAAAAAATTTGACATGACCTCTACACTTATGCGACCGAAAGCTTCATGCTATGCAACATGCAAACACCCAAATCCCCGTATCAGGCAATAAAGAAAAAAACTACACACCATACACTTAACCGTAACAAAAAAACTAAACCAAAACATAACAACAACCCACACATATCAAGACCACAACTTTGATAATCAGGTTTGACCATGGAGACAACTCCGAAGACTTCGCGTACCCATCCCACGAAACGAGTTCATTAAAAAGGGAAAATAAGTGCAGTGAGGGGGAATTAATTTAATGAAGGGTTCATTTTATGAATTATTAAGAAATGGGTGAATTTTTATTAAGTGATGAACCTTATCAAGAAAACGGCGGTTCCTTCTTAAAATTTTAATTACCAATTATTAGGTTGAAGCAGTGCATTAATCCGAATCCCAGACTTCGATACCCAGACTGAGTCTCTAAATGCAAATTCATTTATTAAAAATTAAGGTGATGTGGAGCGCTTTTTTGCCAGGGCGTGCTTTTGTGACGGCTAGTTCATTTTAATTAAAAATATTAAAGTGCCTCTTAAGCGCACTTAGCGTGTGCTAAGTGAACGGCGGGTTAATTTTTATTATAAAATGGTGTGTTTAGCGCGAGCATGCGTGCCATGGTGGTGTTTAGGGTTCATGTTAAAAATTAAACGTGGATTTTGGGGTAGCGAAAAACAATAAAAAATATCAAAGGAAAAATACCTAGAAGTGGGTGTATGTGTATGCAATGAATGTGCACTTCTCAATCCCAAATGTAAGTCAGCAATCCAAAAAGAACCAAGGTATCTGGATTTTTCAAGAATTTTTAGTTTGTGTTTTGAATTAAAGAGAATTTTGTATGAATTTAGGTGTTTAATGAAGTATTTTTACCATAAAATAATAATAAAATAAAATGACACATCATTTTCAACTTAAAAAATCTTCTAAAAATAAGCAAAAAAGTTAATTGAATTTTTAGGAATTTTTTTGCAATTAAATTGGAATGTTTTACCATTTTTAATGATTTTTTTCATTTTGTGGGTATTTTTAAAAGAATATTTAATTTTAAAGTGGTCTCAATTTTATGTCCTGAAATTTTCAGTTTAGAAAAATATGGCAATTTACTGCAGAAATATTGGGAAATTTTCAAGATTTTTCTGTAATTGTTTTTGAATTTTAAGTGTTTTTTAATGATTTTTTTGTAAATTTTCAATGTATTTTGAAGGTTTTCGGGTTTTTGGAATTAAAAATCTGGGAATATACCCAGGAATGGAACTGTGTGTCAACTGCGTGTGAACAGCTAGCTGCACACCACCTCACGGACCAGCTAACGCGCATCCCCGCGAGTGAACAGCCGCTAACGGACTCCCGCACACGAACACGAACAATCACAATCGCACGAACAGCCACGCGGTCATGTGTCAAGGGGCTGAGAAAGGTATCGACAGGTTCTGCGCGGTGCTGCAGGTTTCAGTGGGTTGCCACTTGTGTTAGCGGGTGGTTTCTGCGGGTGGTCTGTGTCTCGGGGGGGAACAGGGGCTTGGAAGGGGGGTTTTATGTGGGTCCGGGTGGGACGGGGGCTTGGGAAGGGGTAAGGTTGTGGATAGGTGTGACTGTGGGGGGGAAGGGGGGCTTGTAGAAGTAAGGTTGTGGATAGGTGTGATTGTGGGGGGGAAGGGGGGCTTGCAGGGGGGTGGTGGGGGAATGGGGCACGTGGAGGACAGGCAGGGGTGGCTAGGAGGCCACTGGCAGAGGCAGCGCACAGGGGCGAGCACCCGGCGGCCAACAGGGCAGGCGTCAGGGGCAAGAGTGGCGGGGGTGTGACGAAACGCCAGGCGAGGGCGGGGCGCCAAGAGAAGGGCTGGCGGACAGGGCGTAGACGGCGGCCAGAGGTGCTCGGCGGCGAACAAGGCCAGAGGGGCTGCATCAACGCCCATGGGGCGCAACGAGGAGGGGTGACACCGTGGAGGAGGGAGGGAGGAGAGGACAGGGCGCAGACGGCAGGAAGGGAGGCGGACGAGGAGGGGTGGCGCCGTGGAGGAGGGGAGGGAGGAGAGGACAGGGCGCCGTGGAGGAGGGGAGGGAGGAGAGGAGGAGATGGAGGAGCGTGAAGGAGAGGGAGATGGAGGTGGAGATGGAGGGAGAAGGCACGCAGGGGGAGGGGGAGGGGGAGGGAGAGGGTTGGGGGGAAAGGGTCAGGGAGAGAGAAAGGTGGGGGGGGTGGGATAGGGAAGGGTGCCCGGGAGTGGGTGGGGTGGGAAAAGGGCCCCCAGGGGATGGCGGGTGCCTAGGAAGGTGGGTGGGGGCCCATGGATGTGGGGGGGGTGGAGAAGGGTGCCCATGGGGGGGGTGGTGGGAGGTTCCCATGGGGGGGTGCCCATGGGAAAGGGTGCCTACCATAAAAGAAAGGCGTGCCCCGTCCCGCGTGCGTGCTCGGGGCGAGGTAAAAAAATTTGCCGTGATGGCATCGAAATAGCGCCGGAATGCCGGTATGGGGCACGCGGATGTGACGGGGCGCGTGGAGATGCGGGAAATCGAAAACGGGCGCATTCACGAGCGAGACGAGTCGCGCGAAAATACGAAAAAATAAAGAAAAATGAATATCGCCCAATCCGGTCATCAAAACGAAATGTCGTAAAAACAAAAACTGGGCAGGACGGCAGGGGGAAGACAGGGGAAACGTGCAACAGGGGTTCCGGGGGGGTAAAGGGCATTCTCATGCAAAAAACGCAAAAAACGGGTCTAAAAACACAAACGAAAATTAATATAGGAAGATCCGTGCATCGGAACGAGGTGTAGGAAAAAGAAAAAATGTGCAGAAAGACGTGCCCGACAATTCTATAACATCAAAACATGATTCCAACTGAGATAAGATGCATTCACATGGGAAAAACCCAAAAAACAGACTGGAAAAGAAAATCAGAAATTAATATTGGACGAACAACTGGCCGGAATGCCTTGCAGTAAAAAGGAAAAATGTCCGCAGGAAGGGGGGGTATAGGATTATCGTGTCAAAATGCAGTTCCGGCGGAAGTAGGAGGGGTTCACATGCGAAAAACACCAAAAATACACCCGAAAATACATTTAAAAATTAATAATTAAAAATCCAGAAGTCGAAAGAGGGTGGAGGAAAAATGAAAAAGGTGGGGGAAGGCGTGGTGGACACGGATGTCAAATCAAATTGGAATTCCGATGCAAGCAGGGCAAGTTCACATGGAAAAAGACGCACGAAAAAGTCTCAAGAAATCGCAAAATTAATATTGGACAAACCGTGCATCAGAATGACACAGAGTAAAAAGGAAAAATGTCAGGGAGAAAGTGGTTGTTAGGGCTATAATGTCAGATCACGACTCCGAGCAAGAAAAGCACGTTCTCATGGAAAATCGGCTAATGTGCGCAAAATGCATCAAAAATTAATAACTTGAAAACCGTGCACCGGAACAAGGGTAGATAAAAAGAAAAAATGGTCAGTTCATAGGGATGAATAGGGGGATAAGGTTGGATGTAGAGTTTGGTGAATGTAGGATACGTTCACATGGCAGGACAGCAAAATCCGAGAATGAAGGAAAACTGCAAGGGAACAGCCCCGAGGGTGGGTGGAAAATGGACGGGTGGATGGGAAAGGGACCCCATCAGGGTAAAAGCAAGTCATGGCATAGAGGCATTAGCAGGTTGAGGCATATGCAGAGGGGTATGCAATGTAGACATGCAAGGACGCGTCCCCACACTTAAAACCTTAACAAGTAGGATTAACCGAGCAACAGGGACCTAATACCACACAACAGACCAACCGTTAACGTCCCCACACTTAAAATATGAACGTCACTGAGAAGGGAAACAGGAACATACCTGACTCCAAGTGTCGTAATGTCCCTCAATCTCACCTCTCGGTAATTGATTGAAGAAACTCCAGTCACACTACGCCCACCCTCTGTCTCATGCTCTGCTGATAGATACATGAGGGCAACCATGTCCTGAAACCCATTGATGTAATCCTCACAGTCACTTGTGCAAAGGTTGTATGCCTTGTGTGCATTTGATGGTGCAACTGTGCATCCCGCCCTGTGCCGGTATACGGTGCGAGAAGGAAGGCCAGGGAGCCTTATGGTGCAGTGCACATAAACAGATCGTGCTTTGTGCATTGAGAGGCCCATTCCGTGCGTGCAACACTTCATTCACACTGCTCACCTCTCATTTGATTTGAAGGGAAAAGACTGGTCACTCGCCCCACCCTCTGTCTCACTCTCTGATAGATACAGAGGGCAACCATAATCACTTCCCCATCCGGTTAGGATGAAAGCTCGCGTCACTCGATTGTTTGTCGATGAAGATCGCGTTGTCAGTTGTTGAAGAGGCGTACCCAGGGAGGTAGCCATCAGATCGAACGTTGTGTTACATAGGACATGTCGTCTGCTAGAGGACAGTTAGACGCTCTGCAGAGAGACCCAGGACATAGCGTACCAAGGGAGGCAGCTTCGGAACTGGATCCTGGGGATATCAATTGATGAATCCACTTTCTGGACTGCTGGGTGTTGCCACATTTTCCACAGCCAGCTTCCCGCCCAAGGGTGTTTGCCACCTTTTCTTGGAGCGAGACATGCTATGACAAGGAATTTCTTCCTTTTCTCCCATAACAGTTTTTTTTTTTTGCTTTTCTTGTTTATTTTTTTTTCTTTTCTTTTTCTCCTACTCTCGAGGGTGTTTCCACCTTTTCTCGAAAAATAGGTCGGCATGACAGGGACCTAAGTCCTTTTCTCCCATGACCGATATGTATATATTTTTTCTTTTTTTTCTTCGAATTAAGCAAGGAAATGGTAGAAATACCACTTGTCAGAACCCACCTCGCCACTGTCGCTGGTGGAAAATAGAGGATAAGAGATCAAGGCTGGAAGGTGGGACTGAGGGGACTGAGGGTTGTGTCCACTTCATCAGGAATGACTGAAGAACGGCTATCAGAAGTAGCATCATAAGAGTGATAGTGCCATGCCAACGAGGGAAAGGATCAGGTGACCGTGATTGTCAAGATCCCCAAGGAGGGAAGTACTTCTTCAGGCGATATCCATTGATCAAGAAGGGATCATCAGAGGCATCAATTGTCTGCGCTTGGATAGAGCCATTAGGGTTGATAGCAAGTACCTTATATGGGCCCATCCACCGCTGTTGGAGCTTGCCAGGAAACTTGCCAAATCATGAATCATAGGCTAGGACCAAATCACCTTCCTTGAACTCCTTGTGCTTGATGAAGCTGTCGTGGTAAGCCTTACGTCGAGCTTGCATGGCTTCCATGCACTATAGAGCCATCCTACGAGTTTCGTCCAAACATTCCAGGTGTAGGAGACGGCGTTGAAGTGAATCATCATCCCCCAAACACTCTTTGATAGCCACTCGCAAAGAGGGCAATTCCAGTTCAACAAGGAAAACAACTTCTGTACCATACACCAGCTGAAAGGGTGTCTGTCATGTTGCTGCTTTATGGGAGGTTTTGTACGCCTAGAGGGCCTCTGTAAGTCGATCATCCCAATCACGACGATGTGCGGCAATTGTTCTTATCAAAATCGAGTAGAGGATGCGATTGGTGACTTTGACTTGGCCGTTGGCTCTGGGGTAATAAGGAGTGGACTTGTGATGGCGGATCTTATACAACTCTATCAACTCTTCCATGACTTTATTAATGAAATGAGTGCCTCTGTCACTTACCAGCTCTAGGGGACTGCCAAAACGGGTGATGATATTCTTGTACATGAACAGGACCACGCTGTTACCATCGTCCCGCTTTAGGGCTTTAGCTTCACACCACTTTGTGACATAATCCGTACATACGAGGATGTATCGGTTCTGCTTCCTTCTAGTAGGAGGATTGATTGGGCCTACGAAGTCGATGCCCCACTTCTCAAACGGCTTCAAAGGAAGGATAGGTTGCAGTGGCATGGCACTTGTTTTGGTGGATTTCCCCATTCTTTGACAAGCATCACATCACTTGTAGTAATCATAAGCATCCTTGTGGATGGTCGGCCACCAGTATCCTACTAGCAAAGCCTTCCTGGCTGTGGCTTCTCCTGCAAAGTGGCCTCCACATGGCTCGTCATGCCAAGCCTTCAGAACAATCCCAATCTCATCTCCTACAACACATCTGCCTTTCTTGTACAGTGCACCACCTAACAGGGTGTAGGGAACTGATTCCAACATAAGCTTCTTCCTTTCCTGACTAGAAATGCCAGGAGGGTACTGTTGGGTTGCCAGTAGATTGGCGATGTCTGCATACCAGGGGGTTACAGTTTTGATCAGGACTAGGGAAGCGTTAGGGAGGTCTAGATCATCCTGCTCCTCGTTTGTAGTCTGTGGGATACGCGACAGATGATCAGCCAGAACATGGGAACCACTAGGTTTGGTAATTACCTCAAAGTCGAACTCCTGAAATAGAAGGAGCAATCTCATCATTCGTCCTTTCACGTCTGCTTTGTTCATCAGGAAGGATAGGGCCTCGTGATCCACATAAAATTTAAAGTGGGTAGACAGCAGATAGTGGCGGAACTTCTCTAGGGCAAACACCATTGCCAAGCACTCCAGCTCTGTCACTGTGTAGTTCCGTTCTCTATCAGTGACTTTTCGGCTTGCGTAATAGATGGGTTGATCCAGCTTCGAGGAGCCCTTTTGACATAGAACTACGCCTAAGCCTTCAACTGATGCATCAGTGTGTACATGGAACTCCTTCATCCAATCAGGAGGTTGCAAAATGGGTGCCTCTATTAGACACTACTTCAGAGTGTTGAAGGCTGTGTCACATTCTTCTGTCCAAACAAACTCTACATCTTTCCTCAAAAGCTTATGCAAGGAGGTTGCCTTTGTTGCAAAATGGGCTATGAACCTTCTGTAGTAACCCACATGGCCTAGGAATCCCCTCAACTGTTTGAGGTTGGTGGGTGTTGTCAGAGCTACAATTTTTTCGATCTTTGCAGGGTCTGTTGATATCCCTTGTGCAGAGACAATGTGGCCCAACAGAACTCCAGAAGAGACCCCAAAGATGCATTTGTCGAGGTTGAGGGAAATCCCATACTCCCGGCATCGATCAAAGCATTGTTCCAGGTGTCCCCAGTGTTCCCGGATCAAACTATAGACACAGAAGTCATCCAAATATACCTCAATAAAGTCGTGTAGATGATTTTGGAATGCAGCCATCATGACTCGCTGGAAGGTAGCAGGGGCATTGCAGAGTCCAAACGGCATCACTCGGTAAGCGTAGGTCCCCCATTTTGTGGTGAAGGTTGTTTTGGATTGGTCTTCTTCTGCTATCTGCACTTGGTTATATCCGCTGAATCCATCCAGAAGGGAATAAAGCTCATGTCCTGCCACTGTGTCCAACAATTGGTCTGTGAAAGGGATAGGAAAGTGATCCTTCTTCGTCTTGGAATTCAACTTGCGGAAGTCAACACATATTCGAAGCTTGCCATTCTTCTTGGGTACAACCACGATGGGTGAGACCCATTCACTATTTGCCACTGGATAGATAAACTTGGCTTCCAAAAGCTTCAGCACCTCTACTTTCACCAAGGTCGAATAATTTGGATTCATTCACCTCTGTCGTTGCCGTATTGGCTTGGCATTAGGCTCCAAGTCAATATAATGCTGACATATTGTGGGATCAATCCCCTTTAGGTCTTTGTAGGACCATGCAAACATGCCCAAATTCTCTTTCAACAAGTTGTACAAAGTTGACAACTCCTCTTCTGGTAGGCTGCTAGCCACCTTCAAGTGGCGTTCAGTGCCATCTACATCCACAAAAGTTAACTGCCTTTCACCTTCTACTTCACGAATGAAGGTCCCGCGGACTGCTTCTGGGTACAGATCCGACTCCTTCAAGGGAGTGGTGTCCTCTTCTGATGTCCCACTGGAACCAACTTCTTCTCTTGGTGGAGACTTAGGTTGCTCCTTGAGATGTTGAAATGGGATTAGACCAGTTTCGGGTTTGGTTTCAAGATTAGTTACCTCTTGGCTTGAAGACTCATCTTCTGATGACGAGTCCAAGAACGTCACATAACAGGGACCCTCTGATTTCTGTTGGGTTTGTGGGACTGGTGCTTGTTGGCACGGTGCATCATCATCATCTTTCTTTGGCAAGGATAGTTGAGGATGGCAAGAGCCACTGCTGAAAGACGGCTTGTTCTTCTTTAACCATTTCTTATAAAGATTTTGCATATGACAAGATCCATTTACCAGACCAAATGGTACCATCGCCATTCTGTCCCACAGCATGAGCTCGTCTGCTTCTGATGCTTCTGAAACTTCTTCTTCATATATAACCTCTTCAGGTGGGATAGACTCTTCCGTCTCGCTTTCATAACCTTCTTCTTCCATATCATCTCCATCCTCTTCTGTCTTTGTCTCTGTCTCTGGCTCTGTCTCTGTAGGAGCTCTGTAAGAGAAGAATAGGTTATCTGTTTCATCTTCTGCCTCTGTCTCTGGCTCTGCTCTGGTCATGTAACAGGGAGAGCAGTACATCCATGCTTCTATCTCACTGTCAGAAGTGATTTCGAAAATCGTTCCTGGTTCAGGCAGGAAGTATTCACCCATTGATAATGGCTTTGCATCTTTTGGGAGTTGGCTTACAGTATCCACTGTTAAGGAACGTGCCACTGTTTTCTTGGGAAGGATCTGTTTGACAGCATCTTCGTCTGCTGATGTTCCATCTGTAGCCTCATTAGGGGAGTCAGAAGATAACTCCAAGGAGGTGGATCCATGTCCTTTTTGAGTGCTATATAGCTTCAACACCACTTTATTGGGTCCTCTACCCAAGGTCAAGGTTCCTTTGAACCAATCCGTCCTTGCTCTGGCTTCAAAAAGCCATGGTCTGCCCAATAACAGAGGGTAGGATGTACCATAAGAGTTTGGCTTCACCACCAGATAGGTTAGCCAATAATCTTTTCCAGCCATTGTAGTCTTCACATATGGGAGAATGCCCAAAGGCTTGATTCTGCTCTGATCCGCCAGTCTGATGAGCCATTGGGTGGGTTGCACACCTTGTAGGCCTAGATCCTTCATTGTCACATTCGTCATAATGTTCACTGATGAACCACTATCAATCAATGCATTTGCAATGAGCAGCCTTCTATCCACATGCCAGTCTCTGGGGTACCCGGATCTAGGAAGGCGTTAGCCACATCCACTTCTTCTACAGGCTCGAAGCTTTGTTGGACTTTGTTGATGTTGAGGGAGCAATCCTTAATCCACGTCTTCTTGTCAGTATACTTTTGAACCTTTTTCGAGAACTGGGAGACAACATCAATAATTGTCGAAATGTGAGGTTTGGTTTAAAGGTATCTAGATCTCTGACCAGATCGTATTCCTTAATAGGATCCACTGGCTTCTCTAACCGGTTAGGGAATGGGGCAACACCCATTTGCATTTTCCTTTTTTCTTCCAACTGGGGCATCATGGGAACTTCTTCTGCCACTTGCGGCACCTCCTCCTCTTCGATCTCCTGGACCTCTGGTCCTGTCTCTGGAACTGTCTCTGTGACTCTCTGTGGCACTGTGGTGCTCTGTACGGCATTGTCAGGCTCTGTTCTGTTCTGTTCTTCTAGTGGAAGATTGAGATTTACTGTTCTGGCAGGAGGATTATTTTCTTTCTGGATAGGTGGTTCCTTCTTCTTTGCACGTGTGATGGCAGCAACTTCCAATTCCACTAAATTGGAAGTAGGCTCTTGGGCCTTGGCCGGACTATCAATAGCACTGTTTTTCACTGGGGCTGGGCTTGGACAGTCTTTTGCAGTGTGGCCTTCTCCTTTGCATCGACTGTATAAGTACTTATAATCCACTGACCTTCTAGGATTTGGACAATTTGATGAAATGTGTCCCTTTTCTTCGCATCTATAACACTCCATTTCTGATCTCTGAGACTGTCTTCCTCTGTAACTTTGAGAGGGAAACCTCCTTGGACTGAAATTAGGACCAAATTCTCTAGGATTGGGTCCAATATCCTGTGTTGTCATTTTGGATTCCAGCAAGTTGAATCTTGCGTCTTCTTCCTTCCTTCTCCTATCATGCATCTCCTTTAGAGAGCAAATATCCTCTGTATGGTTCTTCCGCAAACTGTAGAAACAGAAGGCTCCCGGAATGGTTGGTTTTCGTGTACATTCAGTGGCTAAATGGCTTGCTTGATGATACTTACTACACCAAGTATTTGACCGCATCACATCTCTTCCTGCTCCTGCAACGTTGGATATGCTAGCGGTATTCACTTTCAGCGTCTGTAGATGCTTTGTAATCACATCCATCAACTCCTTTTTTATATTTGCAACTGAGTTGGATAAATAATCCTTCAAGATTTCTCCTCCTGAGGTACTGGCAGTAGGGTTTTGAGGAGTCTCTGTAATCACTGCATAAACAGGTTGGGCTAGCGCAGAGGGATCTCTGTTCTGATTTTGATTCAGAGCTCTTGTTTGAACTGTTGGCTGTTGGCTCCAGTTGGTAGGGTTCCATTGTTGCTGCTGATTTGGCATTGGGGAAATTGGTTGGGACCATTGTTGTTGTGGTTGAACCATCATTTGAGGCATTGATTGTGGCCACTGTGGATTTGGTGCACTGTACTGTGATACTGGGGGCATCTGTTGGTAGGGGTAGGGAACAGTCCCTGGGATTGAATTCGGTGGGTACATCATTCCTGGCATCAGAGGAGGTAGGACTCCTCTTCCTGGATTCATCGCCAATCTAGCTTCCACTTCATCGTACAGTCTTACACCTTCTGTTGCAGCTTGCAGGGTGGCTGGTCTTTGCAGCTCCACAAACTTACGGACTTCTGGTTGTAATCCTCTGAGAAACACCCCCTTCTGAACGCCATCATCTAGATTATGGTTAGTCCATCTTTTCAGGATGGATTCCATTCGTGAGGCATAAGCTTCTACTCTTTCTCCAAAGGATTGACTTAGGTTCATAAATTCCTCTCGCATCCGCTCTTCAAAACCTTCACGCCTGAATTTAGTGAGGAAGGCCAACTTCAGGTCGTCCCATGTGCCAAAAGTTCCTGATGCTTGTCTCTCATACCACTGAAACGCCACGCCCTTGAAAGTGGCGGGGAATATTGCTAACCAATGCTCAGGGGTTCTGGCATTGTTAGCCACACATGCTACCATAAACTCTGCTACATGAAGATCGGGGTCTTCATTGTACTCTCCCTTAAAAACTGGCAATGAGACTACATTCGCTAGCCTGTCATCAATATTTCCAAGATGGATCTGGCTTGGAAGTGGACCTCCAGCAGGAGGAGGAAGGGCTTGATGTGCCATTGGGACTTTTGTAAAGAGTTCTGCAAGGGCGTCAAAGGCGGCTTCTGCTGCGAGCTCGTTCTCAGCTTTGATTTTTTCTTTCTCTTTTCTCACGTACCTCTGAACTCGTTCTAACGCTTGCCTCTTTATTGCGTCATTCATCAGGGGGTTGGCTCCACTATGTTGTTAGTGCTCCACAGAGGGATAACAGAAGGCTTCAGTCTCTGGAGGACTCTCTTGCCAACATTTCTTCTACTTCTTCATTTTCAACTTCTCTGAATTCTGCTTTCATGCCGTTGCACAGAGGAAGGTATTCAGTTCTGAAGGTGTCAAAATGCATACATCTAAGCATTGTAGTGGTGCCATTATCATAGTAATGCTAGCTTCTGATGGTTTCAACAGTGTATGTTGTAAAGAACACTCCATCTAGCAACTTCCAGTGGGTTGCTAATTGAACAAACAGAAGATTATCAAAACACCAAGCATCCCACGTATCTTGCTGTTGAGCATCCACAAACAAATTCCAACTCTTTTCCTTCTTGTCTTCGTGAACCTCTACAGACCAAGACTCCTGAAGCTTCTTCACAATCTCCCACTTGATGATGTCTGGAAACTTCTCAATGAATGCCAAATCTTTCATGTATGGTCAATCTCTCTGTTTCTGCTCTTCAGTTTGTTCCCAAACAGTTTGCCTCCAAGATGCAAGTTTCTGCTGCTTCAACAGGAAGAGAAAACTGTCCACCACATAGAGCATGCATCATGATGGTGATATGCCCTTTCAATCAATACTCCATCCCTCCTTACAAAGAGAAAACAAAACAAAACAGAACAAAACAAAAGCTCAATAGAACCAATCAGGACCAATCAGAACATATCAGAACATCATCAAAACTTCACATCTCTACTAATAAACATCATGAGCTTAATAAAACCATTCCAACCTATCCAAAACACTCTCAAACCACTTCCAAACCAATCAATCATCTCATAAAATCAACCATTCAGCTCTCAAAAACAACAAAAATCAGCCAAAAAATAGGTCATTTCAACTTTGCAAGAAAATTTATCTTGTAACATCAACAAGATTTTTTATTAGGTCTTATATGATCACAATGAAGAAAAGAACACCAGGCACAACAAATCTTCATGCAGCATCATGTAGATCTCCCACGGATTTGATAGAATCAACCATATTCTTCAATATCTTCACAAAATCCATCAATAGAACAAAGAAAGCAAAGGAATACACCATCTTTGAATGGAAATACATCACATAGTATTCATCTTCAATGTCTTCATAGTCTTCTCTCTCAATCTCTCATATACAATCACTCTATTTTGATAGATTTGGCTATCTCTGACTCTCTCTCTCTCTCTCTCTCTCTCTCTCTCTCTCTCTCTCTCTCTCTCCATCAATAGTACATCATATCCTCACTACAATCTCTCATAATCACTCTCAATAATCCTTCTTAGGTCGTGGATACCCCTCCCAAGAGGTGTGTCTGATATGAAGAGGCACCAGAGCCACTACAGTGTCCTTTCGTAGCTCACCACTGTCACTTCACTCCAGTCTTTACTTGAGTCTTTAGCAGCTACTTATTTCACTTCTTTTAGCTCTTTTGCACTTGTATTCACCTCTTTCCAAGGCTAGAAAACTTTCCCAAGCTACACTCTCATCCATCAGAACACATACAGAAGCATACAGAAGGTCTACAGAGGCTCATCAGAAGCTCATCAGAGAGTTACAGAAGTTCAACAAAAAGCATTAGAACCACATAACTCATTCCAAAACCATTCCAAACCATAAAAAATCACTCAATAAGCTTTCAAAAAATCTCAAACCCTTTCAATCAATACTCCATCCCTCCTTATAGAGAGAAAACAAAACAAAAGCTCAACAAAACCAATCAGGACCAATCAGAACATCATCAGAGCTTCACATCTCTACTAATAAACATCATGAGCTTAATAAAACCATTCCAACCTATCCAAAACACTCTCAAACCACTTCCAAACCAATCAATCATCGCATAAAATCAACCATTCAGCTCTCAAAAACAACAAAAATCAGCCAAAAAATATGTCATTTCAACATTCAACAATGGCAGACGATGGTTGATATGGGTGATGCAAAGAGTAGCCGAGACCAATCTACTGTTATTATCTTGGACCCATAGGTTGATTAGACAACATATTATGCGTACGCCTCTTGCTATCTATGCAGGAGGGATGGGTCATAATCTTATGCATTTAGTTTAGGGCTGCGAGCCTATTTTTTCTCCTTGGAAATGAGCTTATTATTGTACATCTGTATTCTTTCAGGGAGGGATGTGTAGGTGTTATTCTATTTTATTTCATTAGGCTAAGAGGGCCGATTAAGTTTTGTAGTGAAGTGCCTTATCTCATTAGGCCAAGAGGGCCATTTGTCTGTTTAGTGCAGGTGCGGTTAATGGTTTCTTGTTTTAGTTTTCTGCTAGATAGGTTCGAAGAAGAGCTTGGAAGGAGCCTTTGTTGCACGGAAGCTTCTCATGGCCCTATCCAGGTGATATCTCTCCTTTATGAGTACCGTGGTTTTTATGCTATATGTGTTTGTGTACTTGTTAAGGGGTTTTCTTTTCTTGTTGGGGACCGGTGTTCAAGGCATGAAGTCCCGAGGTTTAGGTTCAGTATGTTTGAGGAAGGTCTGAGTAGTCGTTGCCTCCTGTAAAGACATTGCCAAACATCAAAATACCTATTTTAGAAGGGAGTCCTAGTGACCCTATTCTGCTAGCCTGTTAGGCAGCCGTTCTAGGAGTTCTTGTTAGTTGTGAGGCAGTTAGAGAAGCCTGCCATAAGAAAAATAATGATGATGAAAAGAAACCCTGAATATCTTAAAGGCAATAAATATATACGACGGTGTGTAAAAAGGGGTGCTAACCCCTATACAACTAGAAAAGAAAAGAAAGAAAAAGTTAGAAGCAGTTGATCATCGCCTAGCGACGGTCTGGTAGGTTTTTGGGGACGAGTCAGACCTAAGGCCGATGCTTTGTCTTTCTAGGGGTGGCGTCTTGTTGGAAAAGAAGAAAATAAGGAAGGTTGGAGCGAAAATAAAAGTGAGTGTTAGAAAAGGATTAAGTGTCGCCTTGCGAGGGCTTAGTAGGTTCTTGGGTATCGAGACAGGTCCTGAGGCCGATACCTTGTTCTCCTTGGGTCACTACGCTTAGCTCCCTCCTTTTTACATACCCGAGTATAGAAGGATAAAACCCTAAAAGAAGAAATGTGCTAAAAGAAAATACTTCTTGATCAGGCTATAGGAGTCCTCGCCTAGTAGAAGCTCCTGGTTGTGTTGTCCTTAGTTAGGTAGGTAGTTCAGACCACCACTTAGGGCAATCCCTTTGATAGTTCTTTTTAGTTTGGCCGTGTTGGAGCAGTTGGTTAGTGACTAAATTCGGACATTTTATCAGATTATGCTAGGGCCTACTCCTTGTGGATGTCATGCCTTGGTTTTGTCAGGGGGTAGGGTTAAAGCATTGTGATGTGTTTTAGTATGTATCTATTTTGTATCAGCTTGATGCTTCCTTTGGTTGTTTTGTGCAGATCTACTATGGGATTCGCCGGGCTGAGTGGCCCTATCCCGTGGTCACCAATGAGAGCGGAGTTTTGATGTCGAGAAGTGCTTAAAAATAGCCAAAAATTACGAATATCAAGGGAAAAATATTCAACGTCGAATGCGGCAACTCGACCTAGGACGATTTTAAGCGTCAAGCGCTTTAAAGGCGCCCGAGTGACACTCCTTGATTTTTGATAATTTTTCAGACTACCGTACAGGTTGTCAGGAGTTGCCAGTCAATGCGGGATATCAAGCCGGAAGCGCAAAAATTTACAGCACTTGATTTGGACACCGGACAGGGAAATGGCCAAGAAACCGGTCAAGATACAAAAAGGTGGTGGCCAAAGTGGGCATGACCTTTGGGGTCCAAATTTTATGGCACATGAAATGTGGATGGAAAAAAACGTAGAGAGAGAGAGCATGGAGGAAGCATGGCAGCAAGCGGCCGAAATTTGCGCCATGGGGATGGATGATCATGATCAGTGCCTGCAAATAGCCCGCCCAATTGATCATATCCCCGATCTTATCTTTCCCTGCTGATCTTATCGCCATGCTTCGCCTGTCCAATGGTGGCCTGAATGAGAAGAGCCAATTCTAGTCTTTCTCTCTCCTCCCTCTCTCTCCCTTAAGGGACTTTTCTTGTGTGGAATAAGACAATGAAGAATGGTGGAGGAAAGCTTGTCCGGATGAGACCATATTGCTTCCGGATGGATGAAGACTTGAAGAGTGTTGTTCTTGAAGATGCTGAGCATTAAATGCATGCTAGAAATCAGTCCCGTAATCAAGACCAAGAAATCGAGACCTGAAAATAAGCGGTAATGTTATTTTTATGAAGAAAAATTATCTTTTTATGCTCTTTGCTTTATGAAACCTTGTTTATATGTGATACAAGTTCATTATGACATCGTTTGCCATGAGTTTCAACTATTTGCAACCTGAAAATCAGAAAATATAAGGCTGTATAGCCGGAATTGGTGTTAAAATACATGGAAAACACGCGTTTTAAGGGTAAAATTGGGTTTTTTTGCTTTATAAATGAGAAATATGATGTCACACCAACTAAATCTGAGTTTTTGTTGTCAATGAACCTAAGGGCCACAACCCACAATCAACTTTCATTTCCAGTCAGAAGATGATTTACTAGACGCATCACTTTTTACTATGGAGACACAAGTACCACGGTACACTGATATTGCTAATTTTCTTAGCACAGCTCAATATCCACTTAGTGTAGATAAATAAAAAAAGTGACATATATTGATGCAAGCATGCTCCTATGGATTATTAGGGGGTTATCTTTATAATTTTTTCAAGAGAAGGTATTTATCATCGATGGATAAAAGAAGATGAAGTTCTAGTAGTTCTTAAAGCATTACATGATAAACCTTGTGGTGGACATTTTGCTAGTGAATTAACAGCAAGAAAGGTTTTGTTAGATGGTTATTGGTGGCCTACTTTATTTAAGGATGCTCATTATTATTGCTGAAAATGTGATGTATGTCAAAGGAGTGGTCGGCCTTCTAAAAGTTTTACTACACCTTTGACCTCTATTTTGGCATTAGAACATTTTGAGAAATAGAAAATTAAATTTTTGGGACCAATTGATCCACCTACATGATATCGATCAAGTTGATATATTTTAGTTTGTACTGATTATATCACCAAGTGGGTGAACGCAAGAGCACTTAAGATAGAGAAAGCCATTAAGGTGGCTAAGTTTATGTATGAGAATATCATAACACATTTTGGTTTTCCACTGGAATTAGTAAGTGATCAGGGTCCCAATTCTTGAATGGTTTAATTAGCGAATTAATAGAACTATATCAAATTAAGCATCAAAAATCAAGTCCTTATTACCCCAAAGCTAGTGGCCAAGTAGAAGTAACTAATCAAATTATTTGTGGAATTTTAACTAAAATAGTTGCTTCTCATAGGCGAGATTGGGATGAGCGTCTGTATGAGGCATTATGGGCCTACAAAACTACCTACAAGATGACAGTGAAAAATACACCATTCAACTTAGTTTATGGAACTAATGCTATATTCTCTATTGAGAAAGAATTTCTTACTTTACGAGTAGCCATTTCATTAGGGGTAGTTGAATCGTTGAAGCAACTGATTTTACAACTAGTGAAGTTAGATGAGGAATGATTGTTAGCTTTACAAAGCTTAGAAGCAATGCAAAAACATCGTAAAGCTTAGCATGATCAAAATATCAGAGTATGAAAGTTTGAGAATGATTTAGTTTTACTTTATGATAGTCCTTATTATTAATTTTTGGGAAAGCTTAAAATTCACTTGTTAGGACCTTTTAAGGTTATTAAATTTTACAAAAATGGTTCTCTAGATGTATCAGATATTAATCCTAAAAATGAGATATTTAGGGTCAATGGCCTCCGCCTTAAAGATTTTGTGACTTCGGGTAGTTAGGTACAGTTAGGTTAGTGGTTAGAATAACCCCTGACTAATTTGAATTTGGATTTCTTTTCTTTTGGGGGTTTTTAATGGGATGTAGATATGGCTTTTCTATGGATGGATGCACTTTACCCTCATCTTAATGCTAATAGTTCTGATCCTATATAGTATTTTGTGCTTTCAGATGCATACCAATTTCTTATATGCACCAAGGGGAGAGTCATTTTGCAGTTCTTCTTTTGTGATCATTTTTTGTTTGTAGTATCGTCCACCATTTGGTTGTAGACAGTGTCAACAACATCTTTATGTGCATGCACAGCTCCTGTGTTGGCAGTGTCATACTTACTTTCGACATTATGGTACCATTGCCATGCAGGATGCTATTGGTTACACTTATCAACACCATGATTATGATAGTGTATTCTCACCTGAGTGTGGCATTGCCTGGTATAGGGTGGGTAGAGAGCAATATGAATTTTCTCAATATCAAGCTGTTGTTTATCATCTTACTCCATCATATATCGATGATCAAGTAAATGTCAGTTGTCCCTGTTGGGGTTATATCTATTGGTATATGGATGCGACCGAGGGCTACTTTTTACAATGTTTACCAGTGGCACCACCTATGCCCTATTATAACAATGTTGTTGCTTGGGCTCCGCTCCATGATGTGATGGAAGTTTTTAATGATGCATCTGATAGCGGGTCTATGACCTCTGATGTGGTTATGCTAGAAGTTATTCATAAGCATCCTATATTTGGTAGTTTAGTTGATAGGTTTGATTTAGATAGTGTAGATGATTTTGGGTTGACGTTATTATTTCTGTTAGAAGATTTTAGAGAGTGAGGATTTTATTTTAGATATTTTATTTTCTTAGATGCTTTCACATTTATTATAATTTACCTTTAAAAAATAAAAACATATGTATAATCCAAAAGTTGAAGTGAATGTAGAGAATCTGAGTTTTGTTGGCGTCGATAAACCAACACAAAATCTTTAGTGCCTTTCAAATACTTCAAAACTCATTTAGCTACAATCCAATATTTAAGGCATGGAGAACTAAGATGTTGCCCAAGAAAATTTGCAGCAAAAAGAATGTTAAGGCGAGAATTTAAGCCAACAAATTGAAGACATCCAACAAGATTAGCATAAGGTTGATGTAATGCTAGTTGTCCATCATTCTATAGAAAGTGAGAGTTTTTTGAGAGCTCACAAGAAAATGAGTACTAGTAGGATATGCAGAACCCAAACCAAACTTTTGAATAAATCAGATGTAGGGCACCCATCAAGGAAATTCCTACAGCCTACTAGGACCTTAGAGGAGATGGTTATCTTCTTTTGTTTTTTTTTTCCCTTTATTCTTTAGATTTTTTTTTTGTCTTTCTAGAGGAATAAATAGATATACTCTTCTGAAATTAATTTTTTTAAATTTTAGTTTTGAGTCTCTTGACTTATAGAAATGAGTAGAAGGCTAGGAATTCATCACTAAATTGAACTTTTGAACATTTCAGCTCAACATTTTTTCTCAAGGAATTTAATCTAGCACATAATATTAGTCACCTTGCCTAAGCAAATGAAAAGACAAAGATACCCACTAGCTTAGCATCTCTCATCCATGCTACCCCTAGTCAAAATTTTGTGGAGAGAACCTTGTTACTCAACTACCCTACATCACTAAGAAAGTGACGAAGTTATAGGAGTAAACTCAATTGGATTCCTAGATAGTCACCACATTGAAATTCACTAGTCATGCGCACACACACCATCCCCTAAAATCACTCCTTAGTGATAATATCCCATCCCATGTGGGTGGACTCTCATATAGACTAAATTGGTTATGTTGCTTTCAATTTTTATTTTATTTTTAAAGTTTTTTTTCTTGTTCGATATGTATTTTCTTAGGCTTTTGAATCTCTAAATTATTTCAATCAATTTATATTTTTTTATTTTTCTTTATTTCAAATGAATATGTATAGATAGATTAGGTATGAAACAACCTGTTATGTGTGTGGATATTGCAACTCCAAGAATTGTTTATATAAGTATGCATCAACATTTAAATCAAAATGATAACTAAATCTGCATATAAATCATACACTCACCATTGCATCATTAAATGGTTAGATAAATAAATATTGAAACTCACCCACACAAAATAAGGTTCATATGCTCATGTCACAATCTCGATCAACTGATCTATCCTAAAGCTTCCACTGTCTATTTGTTTATAGCACTGCATTTCTCCACATAATAAGTATTCTCCCATATAGAACTGTCCAACTAGCTAAACTTAAGTATCACTAACTCCTAGCACTGAAAGGAATCCCTAATAACCATGCGTGTAACTAAGTACCTAAATACGTGAAAACTAAGCTACAATGCATGAGAAAATGAAAGGACATAAACCAATCTTGATTTGGGGTGGGACCTTTTGGAAAGGAGAATAAATATACGTATACTCTTTTGAATAAAAGTTATGAAAGCAAAGATTTCAAAAAAAAAGAAAAAAAACCAACAAGGAAAGTTGGGGGTTAGGGACCATTGACTGGTTATTCTAATAGAACATGGAGGGTTAGCAATTAAACCATAGGAGTTCTATTTGGTATTGTAGTATTAGATTTCCTTGTATGGGATCTTTGATAGGAATTGTCCTTATTAGTGACACTATTTTAGAAGCAATATTTCTAGTAGGAAAGTGGTGTGGCATTTTATTGCCTTGAGAGATTATTATTGCTTAACAGCTCTAGAATGCTTCTTAGTTGGTTTGCTTCATGCATTGGATGCAGCTATGTTGTGCACTCTAGTGAGGAGAGTGAGTAAGGGGGAATGCTAGATTGCACAAGTTTTCATACAACTTAGTTGAAAGATTTGACTTATTTAATCTATAATAAGGCACAAGTTAGTATTTTCAGTGTCTACTAGTTTTCTATGTATTGTTTTGCACATCTTATAGCTGTGCTCGCGAGGACCCTTCACATTTAAGTGGGGGAGAGCATATTTTATTTTTGAAGCTATGTAGCAGTGTTCGTGGTAGTTGTGTTTGTGATGTAGAATGGTTGTGATGTTTATGATATAATTGTGCTCGTGAGGACACTTCGCAATTAAGCAGGGGAGAAATGACAACACCTAGAAACATGTTAATAATTGCCAACATTTTTAACAAAATTGTGTACATTTGAGATGCTATTACCATTTTTTTACATAAATTTAATGCAGATGCAATGTTCATAGTTGTTGTCTTTGGAGGACGGTCCAAAACTCCAGCAAGAGAAAAAATAAGCATGCTACATTGAGCATACTGTTTTAGGGCTTGTAGTAGGGAGAAAGGGGGGCTATCGCTAATCTTCATAGTAATGATAAGTTGCAAGGCAAGTTAAAGTAAGAGAGAGGGATTAGAGCTTTTCTAAGGATGGTTATTAGTGCATTTAGGGAGTTGATACAAGTATCTAAAAACTTTTATTGAGAAGACATAAGAAGTCTAGTTAAAAATAACTCTCAGTGCAAGTTCTATCTATCAAGCATGATTAAGAAATTTACATCTTAATTATGACTAAAATGCTTGAGCAATTGTTTAATACCTCTGCCTCATCGCTTGATCACATTTTACATGCACTACATGATTGGCACATAAGTTGCTAAGATTGAACGAGGATTTTAAGTATTAATAGGTGCTCAGAATGATATTGAGCAAGTGACAAAAATGACTCATCAATAGGTGAGGTGGGACTACTATCCTTTCCTTAAAAGGATGATTCATTTGAAATGACAAAACCTTATAGTGATGACCTAAGTAACTAGATTAAAAAAGAAAATATAAAAAAGAAAAGAAAAAAGATAATGAAAGGTCATTCTATGCCACAAGAAAGGAGAGAGTGTGTGAGATCTTGGGGAGCCTGATCAAGATTGGGAGAAGAATCACAATTTGAAAAAAATACACAGAGGAATGACCTGTAGTGAAGGAGAGAGAGAGATATCAATGTGGGAGTCAAATAAGAGAAGGCAGAGCTAATTGGAATCCATAATCATCATGGACATTGCCAAAACTAAACAAGAAGTTGTGATCATTGATGGAGTAGAAAGGGGGTGCATGCTTTTGAGGGGTGCCATCATTTGTTGGCCACAATAGATGGAGAGAGAGAAATGATTTTCTCTGATGCCTCATGTTGATCATAATAACCTTCATTGTCATTCTTCTATGTTGTTGTAGCTATCCTTCTTCCACTACCATACTTTTACCCCTTATCATCAATATGGAACCTCAATATACCCAAGCAAACTAAAGTGGCAAGTTAGGAGAAGAATTTCATGGCTTCCAATCGCCTGACTTCGCACGCGTATACAGATGGCCAAGATCTCCAATTAGTTTCCTCTCCCTTCATTCATCATCACCAAAGAAGCCATGGTTACTTCTATTATGCTTTTAATTAAAGCTTAATATTTAAAGTCATAAGGAGCATTCATATTTCAATAAGTCAATTGACAAGTGGGGAGTCTCGTGGATGAATTTCCTAACTCAAAATAAAAGAACATAGTAAATTTGCTTAGTTCTTAAGCATTGAGTGATATAAGTTGGACTACTACAGCAAAATAGTGTCATAAATACCCATAAGGCTAGACAGAGTTGTCGACATTAGTGAAAAATATCACCTATCTATAGCACAACAACTCTTAGGAGTTGGCTTGGAAACTTAGTTAAAAGTGGCTCGGTCAATGTCAAATGATAAACTTGTCAAAGTGCTTCATCTGCTAACTTTAATCCTCTAGTCAGCTGTTACTACATGTCCGTTGTTGAAGGATGGTTGTTCCAAGGACTCTTATAAATGTAGCATCATCTACTAATCATGTCCAAGAACTCTTATAAATAGGACACACTTGTGAATTAATAGATGATCAAGCTATGAATGTAGCATTCCTGCTTCAAAACAAGCCACTTGACATGTTGTATGAGAGTTTTGTGATGCTAGAGAATGTAAATTGTATATCCCCAATTGTATTTGTGAGCCATATTTTAGGCCATGCCCTTAACAAGGTTGCAAACAATTCACTTGTAGATAGCCTAGAAGAGTGACACTTGCAATATTAAGCACAAGAGGGCATGGTCTCTTATCTTTGGCCTAAATGTGATGCACATCATCAATGAGCCTATAATTGCTGCCATAGCTTATGGACTAGACAAGAAGGCTAATAGTATTGGTGAGAAAAATGTGCTTATCTTTCTCTTAGGTGGACACATTCTATGTGTTTCTTCCCACCATTGAGGATGGTATTTTTAAAGAAAAGGAGACCACTACTCAAGACACTCATTTGGGTGGGTGTATGGATCCTATTGACAAGTGCTTGAGGGATGTGAAGATGTAGAAGAGCTCTATCCATAATATTGTCCTTATGGGCAGCTCAACTAGGATTCCAAAAGTTCAATAGTTGCTTAAGGATACATTAATGTAAAGAGCTCTACAAAGTTCAAATTAGGATGGATTAGCCAAGGAACCATTCATAGTTCATAGCTATCTAATCACAACAACTTGATTAAAACTAAACAAAATGAAAGTAGCAATAAAGAGACATTTCCAACTTGAAGCTTCCATCATTGCAAAGTTTGTACAATGCAATGCTCAAAGAGTTGAGAAGATATTTTGAGGAGTGAGGGTTTGTTTTCCTTTTATACTAACATTCTAACAAATTTAGCTCTTGCGGGATCAATCTAATGACACTTGGCTCAATGCTAAACAAATAAATACTAGAGTAGACTTAGGAGAGCTAGGGGCTAAGCCACAAGGACCGTTATCAAAGGTTTACCCTAATGGACTTCCCCTTAAGCCTTTGTTGATATTCTTCTTCTTATCCACTTCTTCTACTACTTTAACTTCTTTCTATCATCCCTTGAGACTTTCTTCTAATGTTACAAGAGCCCTCATAGAAGATTGTAGCTCAACTTTTGGAGGAGAGTAGTAGGAAGAGTGTAGTGTAGCCTTTGGAGAAGAGAGTAAAGATTCCATTATTTACTTCTTCTACTAAAAGTATCTCTATCTTGATCACTATACATTGCCTTCCCTTGATAAAGAATTCTTCCTTGATTCGTCATTTCTATTCTTCTTTTTCCAAGTTTTGAATGCTTCTCACTAATGCAATCATACGCATGAAGTAGACATGCACGGGTGGTCTTACCAATGTGCTCACTACACATGTAGTGTCTAGAGCCAAAATTTATGCTCAAATGTGCATGGAAAGGTCTTACCATTAAATAGAAGTATCTAATCATATTATGATTAATGCATAAAAAGTTGAATGCAAAACATATTTACCTTTATTGTTGATATTGCCAAGCACTATATGATGGTGCAAGATCTCTATGGATGCCAAATAGTTGTATGAAGAAATTTTATCAAAGTGGTGGCCTTTAGCATTATGCCTACTAGAAACATTTCATGATCAAGGAATAAGCACATGTAACTATTGTTGAATTAGGTTTTCTATAAGAAAACCCTTACATTGGCAGCACATCAGGTGAGGTTAAGAAGTCACAAATGGCTTGCTAAGAAATACAATTCTAGCTCATCATGTTTAAGAACTCTTGTAAATAGGACACACTTGTGAATTAACAAATGATCAAGCTATGAATGTTGCTATCTGTGCTTCAAAACACGCCGCTTGACATGTTGTATGAGAGCTTCGTGATGCTAGAGAATGTAAATTGTATAGCCCCAACTCTGTGTGTGAGCCATATTTTAGGCTGTGCCCTTAACAAGGTTGCAAAAAATTTGCTTGTAGATTGCCTAAAAGAGTGATAGTTGCAATACTAAGCACAAGAGGGCATGATCTCTTATCTTCGGCCTAAATGTGATGCACATGATCAATGAGCCGACAATTGCTACCATAACTTATGGCCTTAACAAGAAGGCTAGTACTAGTATTGGTGAGAAAAATGTGTTTTTCTTTCACTTAGGTGGAGACACATTTGATGTGTGTCTTCCCACCATTGAGGAGGGTATTTTTGAAGTAAAGGCCATGACTACTCAAGACAGCCATTTGGGTGGGTGGTGTATGGATCCTATTGACAAGTGCTTGAGGGATGCCAAAATGTAGAAGAGCTTTATCCATGATGTTGACCTTATGGACATCTCAACTTGGATCCCAAAAGTTCAATGGTGTCTTCAAGATACATTAATGTAAGGAGCTCTACAATGTTCGCGGCTTAGGGTGGATTAGCCAAGGAACCATTTACAGTTCATAGCTACCCAATCAAAACAACATGATTCAAACTAAATAGAATGAAACTAGTGATAGAAAGACATTTCCAACTTCAAGCTTCCATCATTGCAAAGTTTGTACCATGCAATGCTCAAAGAGATAGAGCTCAATGAGATGAGATAAGATGGTCTAAGGAGTGAGAGGTTGTTTCCCTTTTATATCAACATTGTTGTGCCACTACCTGCACATCGTGTAAAAAAATCTAGAGTGTGGCTTTCTTATTGATTTAGAGAGCCAATGCCATTTTAGGCATTAGTGTTAGTGCCCATGGCTCAAAAATATTAGATTTTTGGACAAGTTTTAGCTAATTTTTGATATTTTAGATATTATCTGTTGTAAAAATCCATAAAACTATAGACAACTTTTAGATTAGGATAACATGTAAAAGAAAGCATGTAACTTTTAGCTATTTTGAGAGGATTTTATGTAAAAAGAAAGATTAGCAAATCGCATGACGTGCGATCGCTGTTTTCAGGCAGTGAACAGCACTCCAAAGTGGGAGATGAAGAGGGAGTGATTTGGCAGGATTTTGGCCAGGCGTGCTAGTATTTTACCCCCCTTTCGGAGTCAATGGAAGCAACATATTGGTGATTTGAGCAGCATAGAGGAACGTATTATTTTATTCACGCTTTTTTCTACAAGAGTTTTATCTTCTCATAATGCAAAAATAAACTAATAGGCTTCATCTCTGTTAGTATTTTCTACATTTTCTAATTCTTTCTATGAGTATTCTTCTACGTCTTTTATTTCTTCAAACCCCTTCTCTTCCATCTACTTCTCTACCTGAATCTCCCTTCACCCTCTTGTCTCTTACCCCTGTGGAAGACTTTCGACACCAAACGCACCGACATCGTGTTAGGGGAAGTTTAGGCTATCATTAGAGGTGAATTTCGGAAGATATTTGGGCTGATTTGGGGCTGATTTCTTCAACCATATTTAGAGAATTAGCTACAATATTGTTCTTTCAATTCATTTCTTGCTCTACAGTTGATATCTTGACAAAGTATGCATGTATTATGAGCCCCTATGGCAGGGCAATGTTTGAAGACCATTCATTTATGCTTTGAGTTGAATTAAGAGGAGCTTTTTCTCTTATTTCTTGGCTGTGATAACTTATCCTTATCATGAACTCAATTTGAAGCCCTCTTGAAGCAAGTCTCTTTGCCCTGGAAGCCTTGTAGTTGACTCATAAGCCTTTGTCTTGAATGTAATCATGCAAAGTTGATTCATGCTATGGCATCATGTATGAATGATGGGATGCAGAGTTGTTTATGATACATGACAGCATATTGTACTTGTTTTTGTAATTGTGATTTCTCTTATAGTCAAGAAAATAGACTTGATTCAAGTTAGATTTATGAGATAATACTCTTGTGATCTTTGCTATGAACATGCAGTTGGAAGCTCTATTAGCATCTTTAAGGACTAGTCTTGAAACCTTCAATCCTTCTCTTATCTCTACCATCTCTGGAGTCTAATCTCTTGAACCCCCATACGTACTTCTCTCTCAAAACCTTATGATTGACCGTGAAGTACCTCTTGAACCTTTAAACATTCATTATAATCTACTTATCTCTTGAAGACAAATCTCCATCTATCTTGTCTAGTTTTCTTGCCAAACCCCTATGGTGACCTTCAACCCTACGCGCTGCGACATTGGTGAAACCTGACATGAAGCTTGGTGTAAGAGAACTCCAAGATGGGGGATTATTTAGGAGATATTCTAGAATAGTTGGTGTGCATACTGCAGCAGACCCAGCAACAACAAATCCAAATGTCACAACAACAACAACAAAGGCAAGAAGAAGAGAAGATTGATTCCATAGCTATCAAGGCCCTAGAAGAAGTTTGTAACATGTCCCCCTGTCCACTTGTAGGACACGTCTTAGCAACCCATGGGGAAGAGAGTCTAGAAAGCGCCGCCCAGCACTCACAAGGAATATCACGGGGTTTGCGATCAAGGTCTTCCCGAGTCTACCACAAAGCAGAAGCAACTGGCCATTCCCACTTAGGACCGACCTGTATCAAGGTTATCCTAATAGTTAGGTTTCTAGGAAGTAGCTAGCATCAAGCCCTAGAAGAACCACTTTGCGCAGAGACATCAGGGTCGAAACGGATTTATACTACACTTGGATCAAGGAGAATGGGAAACGAGAGGGATGTGAAGCTCGATCTCTTTGCCCGTAAGGCATAGCCCCATTTCGTTCCCCTAAAACAGCATAAATCAAGACTCTAACTCTATTGATTCTAGGTCATTGCAACCTCGCTGTCAATTCCTTCAAGAAAAGTTCCCGGCCAACCGGGACCACCCTTCCGTAGGACGGACCTAGAGTCATGTCCACCGCACTTTCCTCGGGTTGCTTAGTTATCTAATTACCTACCACATTTAGTTTAACAAGCAAAAACAGCTTCCTTAATTAACCAATTAATCACTCGTTCCTTCACGTAACTTAGGCACTGACACAGAAAAACAATGTCAAGCAAGTTTCTTTTTCAACATCTGATCTTTATTTATCATAGTCTTTGGAATACATCAAATAACCTACCCGAAGGCTATCCCAGCAATCCTCAGGGATCGCTATTCCAAGTTTCACCTGTTGACTAGTATACGGGCCTCGAGATCCCATCTCGAGTCACGTCGGCCTCTTGTGCAGGATCCGAAGGCAAGGAATTTACGGCCAGAGCCTCCCCTGGCACCCAAGCATCCTCCTGCTCCAAGTAGCACCTACGGAGAGACCTCTTGCAGTGGGTTCGGTCCACGTACCCGGCATGGCTAACAACCCCCTTGGATAGGGTCAGGCAGAAGTCGAAGGTAACTGATACTACCACTCCCTCCAGGCTTTTAACCTGAAGCATTAGTTGTTTTTCCTGAATTAGTTCCTTGAGCAAAGAAGTACAAATAGTGCACCTAAGTGTACAATCACGAGCATTCCAGTGGTCGTTCATATGGCCAACTACTAAGGTGTGATTCCTTCTCCCCGAAATACTTCCAGCATTTGGTCCTCGATCATTTGCATCTTGGCAAGATCCCAAAGGTTTAGCAAGATGGGTTGCTTGTTTACCCTTTTTCCTTGGGTTAGGGTTTATACCCTGTTGACCCCAAATTGTCACTACCTTAGGTTTCCTTATATTATAGTTGAATAGCTCCTGGACAACCCCGTCGTCCTAACTTTGTTGGTCAAATTGCTTCTTGGAAAATCACCACTACCCTAAACTTGACAAAACAGTTCCCAAGAGGGAGTATTGTAGTAGGGCAACTACTCAATTCTCAGAGAAACTAATTTGTAATTAGAACTCACCAACCTTGGTCTAAGGTGTAGCAGTACTAACTTGTGATTTAGGAGCAAGGACCTTGCATGCATCTTGCACGAGATAGGTGTCAGTACCTAAATTGTGGGATCATATCTCTCATCATACGGTATTTCTTGATTAAGAATACCTTTGATCAAGATATAGGGTTTGGGAGTCCTATTGACCCAATCCAAAACCCTAACCCTACTAGGCTGATAAACGTTTTGGCCCTAGGGTCCCTAAATTCCTTGCGAAAATCCATCATTTGGTCATCTGATCCTTAGGGTGAGAACCCTAGATCATTCTTACACGAGCGTTTAGATAATCCTAACATTTCGTGAATGTGGGTAGGACCTTTAAGATCAGAAATATTAAATGGGCATCCTAAGTGCGATACTAAGCAGAATTTTATCATATCTTAACCCAACCTAGCACATTGAGGTGATCATCGTATGCTAACTATTCACGCCTTTATAAATCTCATGTGAGTTACTCATTTACATGAGATTTACTTAATTGATCTAACTATCTTACGAATAAAGATGATCCTTCCTTTAGAGGTGCAAACATTTCCCTCTAAAATTTGCAAGATCTTTCCTCAAAAGATGGAAGTAGCTGCAAGATGCATGAGATGTATCATTCCATGCGAATATGCAATTTTAAGACCATAGACCTTTTTCCTTTATGTAACTAAAGGATCTACAATGATCTTTCTTTTCCTTGCCCTATACGATAATGATTGACATTCAGAACTATTTCTTATAATCCTACGTTTATGCATCGAATTCCAAGCTTTTGTATTTTAATGAAGATGCATCCTTTCCCAATTTCGAACTTTGATAAAAGAACTCTATGCATGGATGCATCATTCTTTCATTACGAGATGGCAATGCATACATCATTGATTTAATCCTTTGTAAATCGAACAAGTATATAGATTTTTTGATGCATTTAAGTTTCCCTATGTGAATTAAAACATTCTTTAAGCATCCTTTCCATGCGGGGATATTTTTCAGAACCTGGGCATTCAATATCGAGGCGTTGTCCACTCTCGTACTTTGGGTGGAAGCTCCCGTGTGCACTCCTCTCGACTTTTGCTTAGGAGCCATTGACGAAGTAAATTTCGACTTAGCAATCTCTCCCTTGGCTCCCTTATGAGTTTCGAAGTTACTACTACCCGAGATCTCCTTCCCTGCACAGGAAACAGGCCTTGTAAGACACGGTTTAAAAACCCTGGGAGCTACGGGTGAACTTGGTCTAGAGAAGCTTCAATAGAAGCTTCTCAAGCTTCTAGATGAACAGGGATGACGTGTGAAGACTTGATGGTGAAGATGATTGGAGTGATGATGGTGAGGATGATGATGAGGATGATGATGATGATGATGGCGTTGGCAGCGCGGTAGCCTACGGCGGGGCATAGTATGGCGGCGGCAGCAGTTCGACGATGGCAGCAGCTCGACAGCGGGTAGCTTAGACAATGCCCCCCCCCCCCCCCCCCAAAAGCTTAGGAGGGGGGTTTATATGAGGTGAAGGTGGGGGGGTGTGGGGGTGGCCACACAGATGGAAGATTGCATGCTCTCCTCCCCATGCCCCTCCACAAGCTTCTACACACACTCTCTCTCCCCGCCACGCAACAGGTGAAGGAGAGGGAGTTAATATTTAAAAAAATTGCAATTTATTGATTATTCTTTTTTCCCTTGAAGGGGAGTTCCCACGGTGGGTTACGGTTTTGAGCCACGGTTTCCTATACACAACGCGATGCTGGTATTGTTAGTACACGAGGATGGAGCACTTAGGCCAGAGTTCCTTGTCACGGGAGATTACTTCAAATTGTTTTTGCGCAGGATCTAGGGTCATAATATTTTTTTGTAGAAATGTTACATTCCCCTTAGAGGAATCAAGATATCCTCATCTCGAGAAGATCTGGGGATATTGTTGGTTGAGAGTACGTTCATCCATCCAGGTGGCATCCTCTTCGGGATAATCTTTCCACTGGAAGAGGTATTCCCTCAAGGTTCTGGATCTCAAATGCCTCTCCCTAACATCTAGGATTCTGTCAGGTCATAGCTCAGGACTCCTTGGCTAGGCATTACAATTTGTTGATCATCAAGCACGTGACTAGGGTTAGGCACATACTTTTTCAATAGGCTGATATGGAATACATTATGAACTTTTAGGTTTTCATGCAGTTGAAGTCTGTAAGCATTCGGCCCTAGGCACTTGAGAATCTTGTAGGGTCCACAATACCTTGGACTTAGCTTTTTGCATTCACCCAAGGATAGGGAACTCTTCTTTGGACGTATGCAAATGAAGACCATATCACCTTCAACGAAGGATCTGTCTTGCCGTTTCAAGTCCGCATAAGCCTTCTGTCTGTGCTTGGTGGCTTGGATGTCTTGTCTTATTGATTTGATTTGGTCATCCATGTCTCCTAGCATTTGCTTTGAAGCTTCAACCCTCAAGTTTGGATCTAAAAAGTTCAAAGGAGTACGGCAATCGTGCCCATACAATGCTTGAAAAGGGTTCATCTGAATGCTTTGTTGGTAAGAAGAAGTGTAGGCAAACTCAACCAGTGGCAAATATTGAATCCACTTTTTGGGTTCGTGACAGCAGTGTGCCCTACGCATATCTTCAATGACTTGGTTGACTTGTTCTGTTTGACCATCAGTTTGGGGATGGTGAGCTGTACTGAAACAGAGTTGAGTCCCAATGGCCTCGAAGATAGCCCTCCAGAAGTGTGATGTGAAGAGGGAGTCACGATCACTAATGATTCTTCTGGGTAACCCATGCAATTTTAATATTTTCTTGATGAATAACCTTGCGATGTCTGAGGCTTTATAGTTTTTTTTAATAGGGATAAGATGTGCAACCTTGGTGAGCATATCTACCACGACCATAATGGAGTTATATCCTCCCTGAACTTGGGGCAGGCCAACAACAAAGTCCATACTAATGAATTCACATTTCACTTGGGGTATGTCCAGTGGTTGCAATTTCCCCGGCATTTTGACATCTTCGGCCTTAATGCGTTGACAAGACAAACATTCCGTGACATATTTGAGAATGTCGCCTTTGAGCCTATCCCAATAATAGCTCTTCCTGACCGCACTAAGGGTCTTGGCATAGCCAAGATGTCCTAAGAAAGGGGAGTCATGGGCTTCCCAAAGTATCTTCTGCTTGAGAGATTGGCTTGCCAGGATACATAATCTTGTCCTAAAGTAGACAAGTCCACTATTGATAGAGAATTCTTGATACTTCATTTCTAGCTTCGGGTCTTGATCTTTGATGGGGATCTCCCTTAGCAATTTCTGATAGGTTGGGTCATGACATGCCTCTTCTCTAGCTAGCTCAAGAATTGGGTTGTTTGGTATGGATACCTTTGTGGCTAGAGATCTTGCTGTTGATGGATCTTGCAAAATCAGAGAATTTAGAAATGCCTTGCGAGGGCGACTGAGGGCATCAGCAACTACATTCTCCTTTCCAAGCCGGTATTTGATTTCAAAATCATATTCTTCCAGTACTTCAATCCATCGACATTGCCTCATATTGAGCTCATTCTGGGTGAAAATCCATTTAAGACTTTTGTGGTCCGTC
Organism: Lygodium microphyllum; assembly: GCF_053477565.2. Lineage (NCBI taxonomy): Eukaryota > Viridiplantae > Streptophyta > Polypodiopsida > Schizaeales > Lygodiaceae > Lygodium > Lygodium microphyllum. The sequence goes on from NC_141138.1 coordinate 139,001,674, forward strand.
ACTAAGGCAAATTTGTTACCCAGCAAGTAGTGTCTCCAAAGTTTGAGAGCATGGATGACAGCCAACAGCTCTAGATCATGGGTAGCATAGTTCCTTTCATGACTCTTCAGTTTCCTTAAAGAGTATCCTACGGGATGACCTTCTTGTATGAGCACACATCCTAAGGCAAGTGCGCTAGCATCAGTTATCACTTCAAATTCCTTACTAAGATCATGAAGTTTCAGGATGGGTATTGATACCAAGATTTTCTTTAGTTTGTCAAAGCTGGTCTGTTCAGCAGGTGACCATACAATTAATACTTTCTTCTTTAGTAGATCAGTCAGAGGCACTGCAATCAAAGCATAGTTTTTGATAAAGACCCTGTACCATCCTATCAATCCAATAAAACTATGTATTTCTTTGACAGAAGTTGGTGTTGGCCACTCCAGAACGTCTCTAACCTTGGCCGGATCCACTGAAATTTCTTCCATTGATACAATGAATCCCAGATATTCAATCTGTCGCTTGAAAAATGCACACTTCTTCTTCTTGGCATAAAGCTTGTGTGCTCTCATTATTTCAAGAACAATGAGAAGCTAGGGTTCATGATCTTTTTCCTGCTTGGAGTAGACTAGGATATCATCAAAGAAGACGAGTATGAAGTCATCAAGATACCTTGTGCTGAATGCGGTCTTCGAGATATCTTCTTCCTTGATCCTTATCTGATAATATCTAGACCTGAGATCTATCTTAGAGAATATCTTCGCACCTTGAAGATGATTAAGAAGTTCATCTATTCTTGGAATGGGATATTTGTTTTTAATGGTTGATTGATTCAACCCTCTGTAGTCGATGCATAGCCGAAGCGTTCCGTCTTTCTTTTTCTAGAACAGCACTGGAGCTCCCCATGGCAAACTGCTAGGACAGATGTAGCCTTGGTCTAACAGTTTCTTGAGTTGCTCCTTCAGCTCAATCGCTTCCGGGATGGACATCCTATATGGTCTCTTTGCGACTGATGTAGCTCTTGGCGCTAGCTTGATTTTGTGATCGACTTCCCTTTGAGGAGAAGTTCTGTCAGCTCTTTAGGAAATACACCTGCATATTCCTTTAACCATGAAGGTTTTTTTCTAGATTCTTGATTCCGATCTAGCTTATTTAGTTTAATCAAATAGACAGGTAGGCCCTTCCTAACTCCTTTTATTATCCGTGTTGCTTTTGCCAGCTGAATCTTTGGCTTACTAGTCTCTCCTTGAGTTGTAACTAGTTCCCCTTTAGAATTTTGAAAGGAGACTTGGCCCTTTCCACAGTGAATGTGGGCATCATTGGGTATTAGCCAGTCCATTCCGAGCAAACATTCATGGACACCTAGGTTCATTACCCTGAATCTGACTGAAGTCGACTTTCCTCCCAGTAGGAATTTCACCTTAGCAATTTGTCTGGTATAGGAGACCTCTCGACCATTTGCTAATTCCACAAGTAAGGTAGGTGCATCTTTTGTGGCTATTCCTAATCTTTTTGCACAGACTGGTGAAATGAAGGAATGTGTACTACCACAATCAATCAAGGTTTTAAAGATTTTACCTTGATAATCCGATGAAGTTTGAATCACCAAGAATTGGCGATTCGGGCCTTTCTTGTGAAGAGCGACATGAACCATTTCCCTCTCAATGTCAACTTCCATGGATGGATCTTCTTCATCACCCAACTCCTTGTTGGCAACACTAGAGGTTCTCCCTCTGGCCATGACGGTGGCTGCTTGGCCATGGACGGCTCCTTGGAATGGCCCTTGACATTGTCCTCTGCTAAGCTTGGGACACTGCCTTTTAAAGTGACCAGGCTCGTTGCAATGGAAACAACGGAGATTGTGGCCATTACCTTGTGTAAGAATGAAGTTGTTGACGGTGTTGGCCCTAGCTTTCTTCCATTGTCCCTGTTTTTAGCCCTGCGCTCTCTTAGCTTGAGACCTATACGTTCCCTTATTCCGATCCTTGTTAGACTAAGTCCTGTTATTCCTTGGCTTGGTTTGCGTATTATTGGTGCAACTCAAATGAGTGCGTCTTGTAGGTCCATTGAGCGCATTGATTCCAAGCGAGTGTTTATGGGTGGATTTAACCTAGCACAAAAATTTGACACCTGTTGTGTCATATCCATTTGTGGTGTGTACTTTAAGAGAGAGAGGAACTTTGAATAATATGCATCCAAGGATAGTCCAAGCTGCTTTAATTCATAGAATTTGTTCATCTTCTGTGTGCGGTAGGCAAGTGGTAGATATCTCCCTTGCACAGCTTTTTTAAGCTCCTCCCAAGTAACTGACCCTTCCGAGATCCCTTGGTCTCTGCACCATTGTTTCCACCAAAGTCTTGCTTCACCAGTAAGCTTCAGTTTGGCGAGCATAGCTTGGTTAGCGAGTGTAGTTTGTGCTGCCTCAAAATAATCCTCCATGGACTCGATCCAGACCTCGGCGTTAGTTTGGACAATCATTCCCTTACCATTGAATTCAGGTGGCTTGATTTGTTTGAGAAGGAACTTCTTCTCTTGAATTATAGTCGTACTTAGTGCAAGGGTCGAACTAGGAATTTGCACTTGAGGTTGCGCCTGGGCAATAAGATTCTTTACGTTAAAAACTTGCTAAACGTTTCTCATATTACATTAATATGCCTAGTTCAGCTTTTAGCTAAGTGACCTAATCACTTAACTCCTTTACCAACACTTACAACCAAGACAATCAGTGATAAAAATCTTATTCATTCATGTGGGCATAGCCCTTTTGAGTACATTTATTTTGGGAAGGTAGAACAAGATGATTGGCACATCAGTTTGGGGAAAATAGGATTGTGTTACATTCGGCCATGAGGACTGAGTAATAATATAGACAGGGGTCATGGATTTTCAAGAATCGATAGGTCATAGGAAGCTTGGGGTATCCCTTCCTTTGATATCCATTCTTCTCATAACGTCCCAGCACCTTGATTCTGCGATAGGGACTCGAGTCACTTCCTTGTACACATACTTGTTCTGCTTGATTTTTCGACTGCCAACTTGCAGGGTTGCGTTTATGTGAGCCTTGACAAAGATGAATAGTTTCAAGATCTTTAAATCCTCCATCCACTTGATTATCTTCAAGTTGGTTTGAAGGTACGCAAGTCAGTGGGCCGCTATGTAATATATTCCTAATTCACCCGTCCATCTCCGTTCCACCTACAGGGGTGAAGGATTGTAGATGCGGTCTAGAATATTCATCATGCCTAGCCTCCATCAATAATCCGAAGCACGCATTGCAATCATAAACATAACCTGGAACACCAATAATTTGTTCCATGCTTCGTGACTCTACAGCCCAGCATCCATAAGTAAGTAAGGAAATGTTCTTAATGGAAAATTTACTCTACTTCCCCTCATTAAGTTCCCTTGTAAATATTAGATCACATTGGTTCACTCTAATGCCAACTGTAATGTGTCCCCCTGTCCACTAGTAGGATACATCTTAGCAACCCATCGGGAAGAGAGTCTAGAAAGCACCGCCCAACACTCACAAGGAATATCATGGGGTTTGCGATCAAGGTCTTCCCAAGTTTGCCACGAAGCGGAAGTAACTAGCCATTCCCACTTAGGACCGACCTCTATTAGGATTTTCCTAATAGTCAGGTTTCTAGGAAGTAGCTAGCGTCGAGCCCAGACAAACCACTTTGCGCAAACACATCAGGGTCGAAGCGGATTTATACTGCACTTGGTTCAAGGAGAATGGAAAATGAGAGGGATGCAAAGCTCGACCTCTTTGCCCATAAGGCATAGCCCCATTCCGTTCCCCTAAAACAGCATAAATCAAGACTCTAACTCTATTGATTCTAGGTTATTGCAACCTCGCTGTCAATTCCTTCAAGAAAATTTCCCGACCAATCGGGACCACCCTTCCATAGGACGGACCTAGAGTCACGTCCACCGCACTTTCCTTGGGTTTCTTAGTTATCTAATTACCTACCACATTTAGTTTGATAAGCAAAAACAGCTTCCTTAATTAGCCAATTAATCACTGGTTCCTTCACGTAACTTAGGCACTGACACAGAAAAACAATGTCAAGCAAGTTCCGTTTCAACATTTGATCTTTATTTATCATAGTATTTGGAATACATCAAATAACCTGTCCGAAGGCTATCCCAGCAATCCTCAGGGATCGCTATTCCAAGTTTCGCCCGTTGACTAGTATACGGGCCTCGAGATCCCATCTCGAGTCACGTCGGCCTCTTGTGGAGGATCCGAAGGCAAGGAATTTACGGCCAGAGCCTCCCTTGGCACCCAAGCATCCTCTTGCTCCAAGTAGCACCCACGGAGAGACCTCTCACGACGGGTTCGGTCCACGTACCCGGCGTGGCTAACAACCCCCTTGGATAGGGTCAGGCAGACAATCGGAGGTAACTCATACTACTACTCCCTCCAGGCTTTTAACCTGAAGCATCAGTTGTTTTTCCTAAATTAGTTCCTTGAGCAAAGAAGTACAAACAGTGCACCTAAGTGTACAATCATGAGCATTCCAGTGGTTGTTCGTGCAGCCAACTACTAAGATGTGATTCCTTCTCCTCGAATACATCCAGCATTCGGTCTTGGATCATTCGCATCTTGGCAAGATCCCAAAGGTTTAGCAAGATGGGTTGCTTGTTTACCCTTTTTCCTTGGGTTAGGGTTTATACCCTGTTGACCCCAAATTGTCACTATCTTAGGTTTCCTTATATTATAGTTGAATAGCTCCTGGACAACCTTGTCGTCCTAACTTGGTTGGTCAAATTGCTTCTTGGAAAATCACCACTACCCTAAACTTGACAAAATAGTTCCCAAGAGGGAGTGTTGTAGTAGGGCAACTACTCAATTCTCAGAGAAACTAATTTGTAATTAGAACTCACCAACCTTGGTCTAAGGTGTAGCAGTACTAACTTGTGATTTAGTCGCAAGAGCATAGGACCTTGCATGCATGTTGCACGAGATAGGTATCAGTACCTAAATTGTGGGATCATATCTCTCATCATACAGTATTTCTTGATTAAGAATACCTTTGATCAAGATATAGGGTTTGGGAGTCCTATTGACCCAATCCAAAACCCTAACCCTACTAGGCCGATAAATGTTTTGGCCCTAGGGTCCCTAAATTCCTTGCGAAAATCCATCATTTGGTCATCTGATCCTTAGGGTGAGAACCCTAGATCATTCTTACACGAGCGTTTAGATAATCCTAACATTTCGTGAATGTGGGTAGGACCTTTAAGATCGGAAATATTAAATGGGCATCCTAAGTGCGATACTAAGCAGAATTTTATCATATCTTAACCCAACCTAGCACATTGAGGTGATCATTGTACGCTAACTATTCACGCCTTTATAAATCTCATGTGAGTTACTCATTTACATGAGATTTACTTAATTGATCTAACTATCTTACGAATAAAGATGATACTTCCTTCAGAGGTGCGAACATTTCCCTCTAAAATTTGCAAGATCTTTCCTCAAAAGATGGAAGTAGCTGCAAGATGCATGAGATGTATCATTCCATGCGAATATGCAATTTTAAGACCATAGACCTTTTTACTTTATGTAACTAAAGGATCTACAATGATCTTTCTTTTCCTTGCCCTATACGATAATGATTGACATTCAGAACTATTTCTTATAATCCTACGTTTATGCATCGAATTCCAAGCTTTTGTATTTTAATGAAGATGCATCCTTTCCCAATTTCAAACTTTGATAAAAGAACTCTATGCATGGATGCATCATTCTTTCATTACCAGATGCCAATGAATACATCATTGATTTAATCCTTCCTTTGTCACTTAACTCAATCTAAAATGTAACTATCATTGCATGCGAATTGCATACTATATGTTTTTTGTCAAAGTTCATAAATCTTTTCCTTTCATTGCAACTATTTAGACATCATATAGTGACCATCTATGATTATCTTATACACGAGTCACAACCAAGAATTTATTACGTAAATTCATTATGTGTTATATGCCCTATCCTTTGTGTGATGCAACAAGGATTCCTTTGCACAATTTCATCTTTTAGCTTATGCATCATATGTTTAAAAATGCGACTACCCTTGACCATGGAAGTGAAAGCAAATGCAAGTACTCGCCATGCAACTGAACTTTGTAAATCAAACAAGTATATAGATTTTTCGATGCATTTAAGTTTCCCTATGTGAATTAAAACATGCTTTAAGCATCCTTTCCATGCGGGGATATTTTTTGAAACCTGGGCAGTCAATATCAGGGTGTTGTCCACTCTTGTACTTTGGGTGGAAGCTCCCGTGTGCGCTCCTCTCGACTTTTGCCTAGGAGCCATTGAAGAAGTAAATTTTGACTTAGCGAACTCTCCCTTGGCTCCCTTCTGAGTTTCAAAGTTACTACTGCCCGAGATCTCCTTCCCTGCACAGGAAACAGGCCTTGCAAGACACGGTCTAAAAACCCCGGGAGCCGCGGGTGAACTTGGTCTAGAGAAGCTTCAAAAGAAGCTTCTCAAGCTTCTGGATGAACAGGGATGACCTGTGAAGACGTGATGGTAAAGATGATTGGAGTGATAATGGTGAGGATGACGATGGTGAGGATGACAATGAGGATGATGATGATGATGATGGTGTCGGCGGCGGCGGCGGGAGCCTGACGGTGGGGCGTAGTATGGTGGCAGCAACAGTCCGACAGCAGCAGTAGCTCGACGGCGGGTAGCTCAAACATTCCCCCCCAAGCTTGGGAGGGGGGTTTTATATGAGATGAAGGTGGGGGGGTGTGGGGGTGGCCACATAGATGGCAGATTGCATGCTCTCCTCCCCATGCCCCTCCACAAGCTTCTACACACACACTCTCTCTCCCCACTATGCAACGGGTGAAGGAGAGAGAGTTACTATTTAAAAAATTTTCAATTTATTGATTATTCATTTTTCCCTTGAAGGGGAGTTCCCACGGTGGGTTACGGTTTTGAGCCACGGTTTCCTATGCACAACGCAGGGGCTAGTATTGTTAGTACACGAGGATGGAGCACTTAGGCCAGAGTTCCTTGTCACGGGAGATTACTTCAAATTGTTTTTGCGTGGGATCTAGGGTCATAATATTTTGTTGTAGAAATGTTACAAAGTTTGGCGTGAATTAAAATAATTTAATGGTATAAAAGTCTCTGTTTTCATTCGTTTGTATGTTGAGAAAATGCTCTTCTTTGGTGTACCGCAACATGCATGGAGCCATTATTTTGCCTGACTAGCCAAGCATGGTCTTCAAGAAAGAATCCATGGTCTTTTCCAACAGGATGCGGATTGGGCTACATTCAAAAAAGCCCTACGCAAATAATTCTTCTTAAAAGACTCTGGCCTAATGATGAAGAAAAGTTTCACTGATTGGGTTGAGAAACCCAACAAAGGTTTAGTTGCAACACTCTATACCATGAGTTTGAAAGTAAATTTGGACAACTTGATGCTAAAGACCAAAAAAGTATGGAAGGTCAAAAGATTGAATTATTCCTTAAGGCTACAGATCCCATTCTACATGAGAAGCTTCTTGATAGCCTAGAAGATACTACCTCCAAATCAAGAGCCAAGACTGCATGGACAGATGTTACTGATGCAGTTAACATGATTGCTCGAAGAGAGTGGATGCGACTAAGATTGGGCTCTGCTTAAAGTTCAACAACTCCATTGATGGAGCTTGTTTCACCTTCAAAATCCCCTATTCCTTTGACTAATCAACCAACTCTTTCTTCTTCTGTTCTTTCTAAAAATGATGTCATGGATGAACTCATTAAAAGCATGCGTGACCTTCATTTGAATCTTACCGAAATTAGTTCCAAGGTGGAGAAGCATGATGTCAAAGTCGAAGAGCTATGAAGAGACACTGTAAGTAGTGGCTCTAGTGCCCTTTCATACCTCCCATACATCTTGGAAGGTGCATCTACAACCTAAGAAGGATTATTAAGTGTCATTCTTGAGTATTGTAGTGAGGAGGTTGAGAGAGAGAATTATGAAGACAATGAAGATGAATACTATGTGATTTATTTCCATTCAAAAATTGTGTCTTTTATGTTTTTGTTTGTTATTATGGATTCTGTGAAGATGTTGAAGATTATGGTTGATTCTATCAAATCCGTGGGAGATATCTACTATGATGCTGCGTGAAGATTTGTTGTTTTCCTTGTTCTGGTCATCAAAAGAATGAAACAAAAGCTTGTTGATGTTACAAAGATTTTCTTGTAGTAGAATCCCCTTTTCCTTGGCGTCTCTCTCGGGGCTCCATGTTTTTGGTGCGCAGCTGCTGGGGAAACTTGCCATCAACAAGCATTAGAAGAGGCTGAAAATGAGGGAAATGGCATTACCAAGAAGAGGAGAATTCAATGGATGCTTGCAAAGTTCCTTCTTCCACTGAAGAGTTGGAGATTATTATTTCCAAAGCCACTTTCCACAAGAAGTTCATCCCACAAAGGTGGAAACATATTACCATCATGACGCAAGCTCTATGTGGTGGACTATTTCCTCTTTCTGTTGAGGCAACAAAGACGTGCATCTTGGTGGAAAATTGTTTGGAAACAAACTGAAGAGTAGAAACAGAGAGAATGACCATCCATGGAAGATTTGGCATTCATTGAGAAGTTTTCAGACATCATCAAGTGGGAGATTGTAAAGAAGCTTCAGGAGTCGTGATCAGTGAAGGTTCACGAAAACAAGAAAGAAAAGAGTTGGAATTTGTTCGTGGATGCTCAACAGCAAGATACATGGGATGCTTGGTGTTTTGACAATCTTCTATTTGTCCAATTAGCAACCCACTGGAAGTTGGTAGATAGAGTGTTTTTCACAACATACACTATTGAAACCCTCAAAAGTTGGCATTATTATGATGATGGCACAACGATGATCCTAAGAAGAATGAGTTTTGATACTTTCAGAACAGAATATCTCCCCCTCTGTAGTGGTTTGAAAGCTCAATTCAGAGATGTTGAAAAGAAGGAAGTAGAAGAGATGTTGGCCAAAGAATCCTCACAAGATTGAAGCCCCTCTTTGATTCTATTCTGTTGAGTATAGACCAAATGGTTGGAGCCAACCCCCTGCTGAATGATGCAATCAAGAGGCAAGTGTTAGAACGAGTCCAGAGGTACGTGAGAAGAGAGAAGGCAAGAATCAAGGCTGAGAACGAGCTTGCAAAACAGAAGCCTCCTTTGATGCTCTAAAAGCACTCTTTACAGAAGTCCCCATGGTGACTCAAGGTCCCCTTCCTAGTCAGATTCATCCTGGAAATATTGATGACAGGCCAGCAAATGTAGTCCCATTGCCAATTTTTAAGGGAGAGTATAATGAAGACCCTGATTTTCATGTAGCAGATTTTATGGTAGCATGTGTGGCTAACAATGCCAGAATCCCTGAGCATTGGTTAGTGATATTCCCCGCCACTTTCAAGAGTGTTGCGTTTCAATTGTATGAGAGACAAGTAGTAAGAACTTTTGGCACATGGGATGACTTGAAGTTGGCATTCCTCACTAAATTCAAGTATGAAGGTTTTGAAGAGCGGATGCGAGAGGAGTTCATGAACCTAAGTCAGTTCTCTGGAGAAAGAGTAGAAGCTTATGTCTTGCGAATGGAATCCATCTTGAAGAGATGGACTAACCATCATTTGGACGAAGGTATCCAGAAAGGAGTGTTCCTCAAATGCCTACAACCAGAAGTTTGCAGGTTTCCGGAATTGAGAAGACCAGTCAATCTGCAAGCTGCAGTGGAAGGTGCAAGATTGTATGACAAAGTTGAAGCAAGGTTGTCAATGACTCCAGGAAGAGGAGTCTTACCTCCTCCCACATGCCAGGAATGGTATACCCACCAAATACAGTCCCAATGACAATTCCCTACCCCTATCCCTAGATGCAAACAGTGCCGCAGTACAGTGCACCTAATCCACAGTGGTCACCGCAGATGATAGTGCCTCAAATGATGGTTCAACCACAAAAACAGTGGCCTCAGACAGTTCCTCCAATGGAGATTCAATAACAATGGAACCCTACCAACTGGAATCAACAACCCCAAGCTCAACAGGAGCTCTGAATCAGAACTAGAATAGAGGACCCTCTAGATCAACCCAACCTGTATATGCAGTAATTACGGAAGCTTACCAAAATCCTATTACAAGTACATCAAGAGGTGAAAATATGAAGGACTACCTGTCTAATTCAATTACACGTATCAAGAAAGATCTTATGGATGTGATTACAGAGCAACTACAGATGCTGAAGGTGAATACCGTGAATATATCCACTCCTGTGGGAGCTAGGAGAGATGTGATGCATTCTAATACATGGTACGGAAAGTGCCATCAAGTGGGACATTTAGCCACTGAATGTACCTGAAAACCAACCATTCCTAGAGCCTTCTGGTCATACTGTTTGAGGATGAACCATACAGAGGATATTTTCTCTCTGAAGAAAGAGATGCACAAATGAAGACAGAAAGATGAAAATACAAGATTCAACTTGCTAGAATCCAAAATGACAACACAGGACATTGGACCAAAGCCTAGGGAGTTTGGTCCTAATTTTAGTCCAATGAGGTTTCCCTCTCAAAGTTACAGAGGATGACAGTCTGGCACTGGTTAGAGATCCGAGGTGGAATGTTACAGGTCGAGAAAAGGGCCATCTCTCCCTGAATTGTCCAAACCCTAGAAGATCTATGGATTACAAGACCTTATGCAACCAATGCAAAGGAGAAGGCCACATTGCAAAGGACTGTCCGAGTCCAGCCCCTGTCAAGGCCAATGCCACTGATAGCTAGAAGAAGGCATAAGAGCCTGCCTCCAATTTGGTAGAGTTGAAAGTTGTCACTATCATGCATGCCAAGAAGAAGGAACTAGTTGTCCAGAAAGAGAACAACTCCCCCTCCAAGACTGTGAAGTTCAACTTGGCCAATAGAGGGACATAGCAGTATAGGACAAAACAATGCACTACAGAGCACTGTAGTGCCACTGAGAGTCACAAAGACAGTCCCAGAAACAGGACCAGAGGCCCAAGAGATAGACAATACAGAAGCACCTCCAAAAACAGAGGAAGTATCAATTTTTCCATTGCTAGAAGAAAAAGGGAAGATAAAAAATGGGCGTAGCCCCATTTCCCAATCGATTGGAAAAGCCTATGGATCCTATCAAAGAGTATGATTTGGTCAAAGACCTAGACACCTTTAAACCAAACCTAACATTCCGACAGTTGTTGATCCTATCTCCCAGTAGATTCAAAAGCATCTTAACGAGAAGACACAAACTAAGGATTGCTCCTTCAACAATGACCAAGATCAATAAGGCCCCAGAGCTTGTAAAGGAAGTAGATGTGGCTAACACCTTCCTAGATCTTGAAACTCCAGAGATTAATGTATGGATAGAAGGATGCTTTATTTCAGATGCATTGATTGATGGAGGTTCATCACTAAACACAATGATGGATGTGACAATGAAGGATCTAGGTTTGGAAGGAATTCAACCTACACAGTGGCTTATCAGATTGGTAGACCAAAGCAGAATTAAACCGTTGGGCATCCTCCCATATGTAAAAACAACCCTTGTAGGAAGAGACTATTGGCTGACATATTTGGTGGTCAAATCAAATTCCTATGGGACCTCATACCCTCTGCTATTGGGAAGACCTTGGCTTTTTGAAGTAAGAGCCAGGATGGACTAGTTCAAAGGCACCCTAACCCTAGGCAGAGGACCCAACAAAGTGGTATTGAAATTGTATGGATCGCAAAAAGGAAATGGATCCACATCCATCGAAGTCATAACAGACTCCTCCAACAAAGTAACAAATGGTACATCAAGAGATGAAGAGGTTGTTAAATAGATCTTTCCCAAGAAAATAGAGGCACGGTCCCTAACAGTGGGCACTGTAAGCCAACTAACAAAGGAAGCAAAGTCTTTGTCCATGGGAAAATACCTCCTGCCTCAACTTGAATTGACTTCTAAAATCACCACTGACATCGAAATAGAAGCATGGATGTATTTTTCTCCTTGTAACATGGCAGTTGCAGAGACAGAAGCAGAGACAGAGCCAGAGACAAAGCCAAAAGCAGAAGCAAACACAGAGGTGAAGGATTTGTTCTTCTCCTACAGAGCCTCTACAGAAGCAGAGGCAGAGCCTCCAGAGGAAGAGGATGAAAATGATGAGGAATAAAATGAAGCAGGTTATGAAAGTGCAGTTGAAGAAGATCCTTTGATAGTGGATAATCTTATTGATATCCCTACAAAGACCTCAGAGGTCGAGGATCTCGGGGTGTTGGATAGAATGACCATGGTTCCATTTGGGTTGACCAATGGACCACAAAGTATGCAGAATCTGTATAAGCAATGGATCAGAGGTATAAAAATAAAGTTCACCAGTGGCTTTAGTCGCCCTGACCATTCATTCTGGAGAAAAGATGATGATGATGCCCCTTTTCAACAAAAGCCAAAGCCATCAGAGCCATGGCTTATAGAAGGTCCGTGTTATGTGACATTCTTGGACGCATCCTCTGAGGATGAATCCCTAAGTTCAGACAAAATCACCACTCACACACAAGAAAACAAAGCTCTGATATCCTTCCAGCAATCTCAACAGACAAAGGAGTCATCTGTCTAGAAGGAGGACATTGGTTCTAGTGGAACTCCCTTGAAGGAGTCAGACCTCTATCCAGAAGCAATTCGTGGGACATTTATCTACGAAGTGGAAGGTGAAAGGCAAGTGACATTCTTGGATACTGATTGTACTGAATGTCACTGAAAAGTGGATCTCAATCTTCCAAAAGAAGAACTAGTGGTCCTGTGAGACTTACTAAAGGAGAACTTAGACGTGTTTGCTTGGTCATATAAAAATCTAAAGGGGATTGATCCCACAGTATGCCAACATGACATTGACCTAAAGCCTAATGCCAAACCTATAAGGCAAAGACAACGGCATATGAATCCTAATTATTCTGCTCTGGTGAAGGATGAATTACTAAAGCTCCTTGAAGCAAAGTTCATTTATCCTGTGGCTAACAGTGAATGGGTTTCGCCCATTGTGGTAGTACCCAAGAAGAACGAGAAACTTCGAATATGTGTGGACTTTCAAAATCTCAACTTGAAGATGAAGAATGATAATTTTCCTATCTCTTTCACACACCAACTGTTGGACACAGTGGCAAGCCATGAGTTCTATTCCCTCTTGGATGGATTCAACAGATATAACCAAGTCCATATTGTAGAAGAGGACCAATCCAAAACAACCTTCACCACAGAATGGGGGACCTACGCCTATAGAGTGATGTCGTTTAGGCTCTGTAATTCTCCTGCCACCTTCCAACGAGTAATGATGACTCCCTTCAAGAATCATCTAGATGATTTCATTGTGGTCTATCTCGATGACTTCTGTGTCTATAGCTTAATCCGTGAGAATTAGGGACACCTAGAGCAGTGTTTTGACATATGCCGAGAGTATGGGATTTCTCTCAACCCTAAAAAATGTGTCTTTGGCATCTCATCGGGAGTTCTTTTGGGCCATATTGTCTCTCACAAGGGATTGCAACAGACTTGGCGAAGATTGAGAAGATTTTCGCCTTGACAGCACCAACAAACCTCAAGCAATTGAGAGGATTTCTTGGCCATGTGGACTACTATAGAAGTTTTATTGCACATTTTGTAACCAAGGAAGCCCCTCTGCACAAGCTCCTAAGGAAAGATCCGGATTTCCTTTGGACTGATGAATGTGAAGAAGCCTTTAATACCCAAAAATAGTGCCTCCTCAAAGCACCCATCCTACAGCCTTTTGATTGGACAAAGGAGTTCCATGTGCACACAAATCAGTTGAAGGGCTAGGTGATGTCCTATGTCAAAGGGGGCCCTCTAAATTAGATCAACCAATCTATTATGCAAGTCAGAGAGTAACTAACCAAGAGCGAAACTACACAGTGACAGAGCTGGAGTGCTTAGCAATGGTATTTGCACTAGAGAAGTTTCGACACTATTTACTGTCAACGCATTTCAAGTTCTACGTGGATCATGAAGCCCTGTCCTTCCTGATGAACAAAGAAAATGTCAAAGAGGATTGATGAGATGGTTGCTCCTATTCCAGGAGTTCGATTTTAAAGTGGTCACTAAGCCTGGCCGTTCCCATATCCTAGCCGATCATTTGTCACGAATCCCTCAAACTGCAGAAGAGGAATACGATGATCCAAACCTTCTTGATGCTTCCTTGTTTCTAGTCGAAATAGTTACTCCATGGTATGCAGACATAGCCAATCTCCTGGCAATTCAATAGTATCCTCCTGGTATCTCAAGCCATGAGAAGAAGAAGCTTTTGTTGGAATCAATCCTCTACACCTTCCTAGGCAGTTCACTGTATAAGAGAGGCAAAGATGAAGTATTGTAAAGATGTGTTGTAGGAGACGAAATTGACATAGTATTGAAATCATGCCATGGTGAACCATGTGGTTGACACTTCGCAGGAGAAGCAATAGCCAGGAAGGCTTTGTTAGCGGGATACTGATGGCCGACCCTCCACAAGGATGCATATGACTACTGCAAGAGATGCGATGCTTGTCAACAAATGGGGAAACCCACCAAAACAAGTGCCATGTCACTGCAATCTATTCTTCCCCTAAAGCCGTTTGAGAAGTGGGGGATTGATTTCATGGGTCCCATTGATCCGCCCACCAAACAGAAGTAGAATAGATATCTTGGTATGTACGGATTATGTCAAAAAGTGGTGTGAAGCTAAAGCTCTGAAGTGGGACGATGGTAATAGCGTAGCCCTGTTCATGTACAAGAATATTATCACCCGTTTTGGCAGTCCACTCGAGCTGGTAAGTGACAAAGGTACTCATTTCCTTAATAAGATCATGGAAGAGTTGACGGAATTGTATAAGATCCCCCATCGCAAGTCCACTCCTTACTACCCTAGAGCCAACGGCCAAGTTGAAGTCACCAACCACATCCTCTACTCGATCTTGACAATAACGATTGCCGCACATCGTTGTGATTGGGACGATTGACTTACACAGGCATGTTGCTGCCCTTTCTATGCAAAATGCATAAAAGAACAGAGAATACTTCATGAAGCAAATACCTAATCTCACACCTTGAAATCATAGAAACTCAGAACTAACCATATGAAAGCATAGATACACTATATTCAACACTACTAATCAGAAAACAGAGAATGAATCACACAAGACATGCTACAAACGAGATCAAGACTCCAGCCATGATGGTGCCAACTGCCAAATCCTCTTCATAATTAGGTAGAAACATCATACATCAGGCGTAATCATCATAAGTGATTAGATAGACAAGAAGAACACACAAAATGCCTCATCAGGTCACGTTTTTGCAACTGCCCCAAAACTGCACTTCATGAGGCAGTGAACTTCATAAGACATATAAAGGCTGCTTCACATAGGAAATAGTAATAACTAAGGTAATACACCATTCTAAGGGTAAATGTAGTGTCAAGCCAATGGCTAACAAGGCCCTCTGCATATACAGAACCTCCCATAAGGCTGCTACATGACAAACTCATTTCCAAATCGTATACGGTACAGAAGTTATTTTCCCTGTTGACTAGAATTGTCCTCTTTGAAAGTGGCAATTAGAGAATGCTTGGGAGATGATGAGTCACTCCAACGCCATCTCCTGCACTTGGAATGTTTAGATGAGAATTGCAAGATGGCTCTGTAGTGCATGGAAACCACTCAAGTGCGACGTAAGGCCTATCAAAACAATTTCATCAAGCACAAGGAGTTCAAAGAAGGTGATCTTATCCTGGTCTATGATTCGAGATTTGGCAAGTTTCCTGGAAAGCTTCAACAATAGTGGATGGGCCCGTACAAGGTACTTTCTATCAATCCTAATGGCTTTGTCCAAGTGCAGACCATTGATGCCTCTAATGATCCCTTCCTAATTAATGGCTATCGCCTGAAGAAGTACTTCTTTCCTTGGGAATCTTGACAATCACAGTCACCTCATCCTTTCCCCCATTAGCATGGCTCTGTAATTCTTCTGATGCTACTTTTGATAGCCGTTCTTCTGCCACTCCTGAAGAGGTGCATACAACCCTCTGTTCCCTCCGGTCCACCTCCTGTCCCTGATCTTTTATCCTCTATTTTCAATCAGCCACAATGGAGATGATGGTTGTGACAATCGGTGTGTCTACCATTTTCCTTCTGAAAGTGAAAAAAAACAAACAAACAAATTGTTATGGGAGAAAAAGAAGAAATTTCCTGTCATAGCAGGCCTCGTTCCAAGAGAAGGTGGAAACACCCTTGGGCAAGAAGCTGACTGTGGAAAAGGTGGTAACACCCCATAGTTCAGGATAGCTGATTCACTAGCAGAACCTTTGAAGCCACCTCCCTTGGTGCACTATCTCTGCAATATCAGTTTGTCTACCCTCCTTAGCAGAGGACCTTTCATACAAATCATTGAAGTACCAGACGTGTCAGTTACCTCTCTGGGTATGCATCATCTTCAACACTCTGGTGACAACAATAGCCGACACGATCTTCATCACTAAACCCTTGAGTGATGTGAGCTTTCATCCTAACAGGATGGGGATGTGACTATGGGCTGCCCTCTATATCTATCAAAAGAGTGTGAGATAGAGAGTGGGGTGAGTGACTAGTCTTTCCCTTCAAATCAAATGAGAGGCAATATGTGTGAATGGAGTGTTGCACGCAAAGGTTTGGCCTCTCAATGCACAACGCACGATCTGTTCATGTGCACTGCACCATAATACTCCCTGGCCTTCCTTCTTGCACTGTATGGCGGCACAAGGCGGGATGCACTATTGCACCATCAAATGCACACAAGGCATACAACCTCTACACAAGTGAATGTGAGGATTACATCAATGGGTTTTAGGAATGGGCTACCCTTTGTATCTTTCAACAGTGTGAAAGAGAGGGTGGGTTGAGTGTGACTGGTGTTTCTCCTCAATCAATTCCGAGAGGTGAGATTGAGGGACATTATGACAATTGGAGTCAAGTACATTTATGTTTCCCTATGCACACACGGGACGGATCTTTGCCATCGGTACAGGGTACGTCACCCTATTCTGTGCACTGTACTACCAGGCTCCCTGGCCTTCCTCCTTGCACCTATGCCAGATGGGTGGAATGCACGGATGCACTATCAACTGTGCACACTGGCATACTCCCTCCCAATCACTTTCTCTTTGTTCAATTCTAAACCGGTCGTGAGTTATGGGATTTCATGCTTATTCATTGAGCAATGTGCGTCATGGGGTGAGCGACTGTTCTATCATCCTCTTGAGTGTCCGTGAGCTGAGAGTTCTATTCTTCGTCATCATCGACACTTGAATCAATGGACTTTATCGACAAAACTACCTCCCTGGGTGTTGTTGCATGGTCCCTGTCATGCTAGATGTGTTTTGTGGCATGCCCTAGTCCCTCTTGCCGCCCAATGTCGGCTTCAATCTTTCTGCATCAACAATGATGGTTCCCTTCAACCATCTATGAAATGAGCCAAGTGTTCCTAACCCTGCCTTTCTGTTTGCAAGTGTATGTTATGTCTTAAGTATGGAGATGCCAGCGTCCAGTCAGTTGACAAGTTCGTGGCCATGTCGATCAATCTACCCTAACCGGTAAGGTCTTAAGTGTGGGGACATGTCCCTATGCGTCTGATGTGCATACCCCTTGCATATGTTATTACCCAATCATGCGTGTCTAGCACATACTAGTTCTGTTCTGATGGGGTCCCTTCCTCACCCACTCGCCCTCATACCCCCTGTCATCAAGGCGGTTTCCCTTGTGGTTGCTTTTATTGCGTAATTTTTTCATTTTCTATGAGAACAACCCCTACGTTCACCAAACTCCTGATCCAACCTTATGTCTCAATTTGTCCCTTTGAATGACACACTTTTCCTTTTTACATCCCCCTATTTCGATTTACCATTTTTGCATTATTCATTTTTGAAGTTTTTCCCGCACAATTGGATGTATTTCCATGCAAACATGTTGTTATCGTGTCGGAATAGTGATCTAATATACCAGCCCTGTCCTACGCTTTCCCTAGGATTTTTTTTTTAAAATCACTTGTCATTTTGACGTACGGTTTGTTCATAATTAATTTTTGTGTGGTTTCGTGCCTTTTTCGTGTATGTTTTTTACTGTTTTCCATGTGAGCCTCCCTATTCTCCTCCGAATTCAATTTTGACTGGGTTGCCTTGTCCGACCACCCTTTTTTCATAATTCTCATTTTTCCTCCACCCTGTTTTGACCTCTCAATTTTTTGTTATTAAATTTTATTGGTGTTATCGAGCTCCATTTTATTGTTTTTGCCATGTGAATGCCTCCTAACCCCATCCAGACTGCCATTTGATATGACAGCCCTGAAGATTCTAGATGTCCTGACATTTTTTCCTTTTCCTACCCTCCCTTCCGGTGCACAGATCATTCGCTATTAATTTCTGAATCCCATTTCGGATACTATTTTTGGGTTTTTTCCATTTGAACAAGGTTTCTTTTGCTCAGCACTATGTTTTGATGTGATAGGCTTGTCGGGCATAATTTTTTGTACGTTTTTTCTTCTTCCCTCACTTCATTCTGGCTAATGGATTTTTCGCTATTACTTCCTTTATGCGTTTTCAGGGTCAATTTTCACATTTTTCGCATGCAAAACCCTCCTAATTCCCCCGGAACTGCGTGTTGATGTGCCAACCCCATGAATCCCCTACTCATGACATTTTTCCTTTTTACTGCCCTTTGTTCTAATGCCCAGATCTTTTTATATTAATTTTTATATCATGTTTTGGGGTTTATTTTTAGGGTTTTTCCATGTGAACGGGTCTTATCTCCGTCGGAACTGTGTTCTGACATGATAGGCCTATCCGATATAACTTTTCTCACCATTTTCTTTTTTTTTTGTGTTTCATTTCAGCAATTGGATTCTTTGCTATTAATTGACGTATGGGTTTTCGTGCCTATTTTTTACCTTTTTCCCATGGGAACACCTGGATTTGATCCCAGACACTCCGTTGTATTTTTTTGCAATCTCCCCCTTGCCTTGTGGCCCAATTTTCCTTTTTATCGCATTGCGTTCCGATGCACGGTTTGTGAGTTATTAATTTTTCTTTGTTTTGTCATGTTCCTACGTGCTTTGCCTCGCATGTAAATGCGCGCGTTTTTGAATTTGCCGCCTCGAGATGCCCCGTTCTCTTCGCGCCCTTTCGTCCTGACGTCCTAGCCATGTTCAATCCCGTCATTGTATTTTTTTAACCCCCCCTGTGCATATGTACGGGACGGGGACGCGCTCCCCTTTTTAGGGCTTTTCTTTTATTTTCATTTCTTTTTTAAAAAAATAAACAAAACAAAAAAAGCAAACAACAACAACAACACCAAACCAAAAATAAAACAATTAACAAAAAAACAAATAAAATAATTTATTTAAAAAAACCAACATAAAAACAAAACAAAAAACAAACAAACACAAACAAAAACAATGCATAAACGGGAAAATAAAACACTTTACACAACTATTAAAAACCAAAAGAAAAAAAAAACAAAGAAACAAAAACCAACACACACCACACCACCACCCCACCTTCACAACATTAACACTAACATTTACCAAAAAGAAAAAAACAAAGTGGTTGGTCTTCTTCTTCTTCTTCTTTCTCTGCGAGCGCCTCCCTTCTCGCATGCCACCTGCCTCCTCGTCACGTCCTTGCCTGCGACCTCCCTCCTCGTCACGGCCTCCTCCTCCCTCCTCGTCACATCCTTCCTCCTCCCTCCTCGTCGTAGCTTCTCCCTCCTCGCCTACGACCTCCCCTCCTCGTCGCTTCCTCCTCCCTCCTCATTCACCGCCCCTAACCCCGCCTCCTCTTCGTCTTCCCCTCCTCCACCCCACCAACTCCACCTCCTCCTCCCTCTCCACCTCCCCCGCGGGTGTCCTCCTTACCCCCCCACCCCTAAATCCACCCCTAAATTTATCCCCCACCCCTTTTGACCCCCACCCCCCTAAATTTACCCCCCCTCTAAATTTACCCCGCCCCTAAATTGACCCCCCACCTCTAAATTGCCGCCCCCCTACATTTGACCCCTCCCCCATCTTTGACACCCCCTTCTTAAACCCTTATTCCTATGCCCTTCTAAGCCCCCCCTTCTAAACCCCCTTCATATGCCCCTCCTAAGCCCCCCCAACTCCCCTTCTCCCCCAGTGGCCTCATAGCCCCTGCTCCCACCCCACTCCATTTACAGGACCTACACGCGAAATGCGGAATCGTCATGCGCACACGTCGAGGCGTGATAGTGTGTTCATGAGCTGCCAGCGAGTGTTCACACGTGAGAATGCACGTCCGGACTTGTCCGTGCGGTGGTTCCTGCTCGGCCGTTTCCAAGCAACTATTCACACGCAGCCCCGAGTACCTATTTTTAATTTGAAAACTCGATTAAAAACCTAAGAAAATAACTAAAATCTTAAAAAATTCTTTAAAAATAATAAAAATTTAATTTAAAAATATAAAAATAGCTACAAAATCTTTTACCAAATTGGAAAAATTTTTGGTTTATTTTCCAGGTTGAAATGCAAAAAATCAATTGCATATAAATTACAAATATTAAAAATCCTTCAAAATCCATTAAAAGTTGAACAAAATTCATTAAAAATCAATAAAATTAGAAATAATTTCAAAAAAAATTCAAAAAATACACCAACTCATCTGAATATTTTTAGAATGTTTCATACACTGAAAATGCTTTACAAAATGATCCAACTATTATTTTAAGGTAAAAATGCTAAATTTAATACTTAAACTCATGGAAAAACCATTTTCAATTCTGAAAATAAGCTGAAAAATACTGGATAAATCCAAAAACATTGTTGAAACTTGATGGTCTAGTTTTCACTCATGGTAGATTGTTGAAACCTCACCATAAAAATTTACAACATATTCATGTGTCCCATTTTTTCCATTTTAATCATATTAAAAAAACAAACAAAAAAACATCGGATATCACCTTTAAAATAGTTTTTTTTAATAAAACAACCTAACAACACAATCAACAAAAACAAAAACAAAATAAATTGCGCATATCAAACAAATATACTTCCACTAACCTTATCTTGATGTGTCACATCATTTTTAGTTCATGGTTTTTTTCCTTTTTGGATTGCTAACTTTTTTTTTCCTTTCTATTTTTTATTTTTCACTATCTCGAAATTCACAATTAATTCTGAAAATGAATTCTAAACACCACCATGACACGCGTGCTTGCGCTAAACACATATTTTTCTAATAAATTAAAATGAACCTGTCATTCACTTTGCATGCACTATGTGTGCTTCATAGGGTACCTTAATTTTGAATAAAAATGAACCAGCTGTCACAAAAATGCACGCGCTAAAAAAGAAGAGCGCTTCAGACACACTTAATTTTTAATCAATGAATATGCATTTAGAGACTTGAGTCTGGGTATCGAAGTCCGGGATTTGTTAAAAGCACCATTTCACATTAATAAATTGTAGCTAACAATTTAAAAATGAACCGTTGTTTTTTTAAAGGTTTACAACCTAATAAAATTTCAACTATTGTTAATAATTTATTAAAATGAACCCTTCACTAAAATAATTTCCCTCGCTACACTTTTTCTCATTTTCAATAAATATGTTTCGTGGGATGGGCACGTGCAGTCTTTCAAGCCGTCATTGCTTATAGAAGTTCTGGTTATGTCCTGAGAGGGTTATTGAGGTATTATGGTTTGATTTTATGATACGATTATGGCTGCGATCTGTAGTTTTCTTTTATGCCTGATACGGGGTCTCGGGTGCATCTTTGTTGTATAGCATAAAGCTTTCAATCGCATATGTGTGGGGGCCATGCCGAATTTTTTCTAGGATGTGGATTGTTTGGGGTGGTCAGTCAGTTAGTCATGATTGTGCGTGCTTATTCTGGTCGATTTCTTTTTTATAGATATTGTGTTGTTTTGCAGGCATTCAATGTGATTGTCTGTGTGTGTGGTATGTGTGTATATTCCATCTGAATGGCGCCTCAAGCTCCTCCTCTTGTTCAATATGTCCCATTAATCAGTAGGGATTATTCTTCCTTACTGACTTTTGAGCCTATTGAGAAAGATGGCCTTGTATCTTTTGTGGCTGCTCCACTCCCTTTGATTCCAGACGATCCAACCCTTTGTGATGAGTTTCTCGCGTCATACAGTAAGAGATCGGGCTTGGTTCGTGGTACTTCCATGGTCCTGGCACCTAGAGGGTTAGGGAAGGCTTTGTCTCTTCCCTACAAAGGAGAACCCTTTGTCACAGCCAGACAGTTATTCTCAAATGAAGAGATCACAGAAGCACACTAAAGAGGTCCTTGATGTCATGAAGGTGATTACACATAAGGAGTGTCTTTCTCAATGATCACTGATCCTCTCTGGAAGCTAGTCTACCGATTTCTCCAGGACAAGTTCATACCTGCCAAAACACCATCTCACTATTTGTCCAAGGATCTCTTCACTGCCTCTAGGATGGTTTTAAAAGGGGTTGTCATTGACTGGAGTACTTACCTTCTTACGAAGAGGGACCAGCATTTTGTTAAGGTGACTAGAGGAAATGTTACCAATGTAACGTATTGTAAGAAGTTGGGAATAGTTAGAATGTTAATAATATGCCATGTCACACACACATTGGTATATAAGGAGAGAAGTTGTAATTTTTCACATCTTTTTTGACAAATTAATACATTTACAATCTTTCTCTCCCTTCTTGCTCTCAGCTTCCATGGCTTCTTCATCTTTCCTGTCTTTCTCTCTCTAAATCTAGTCTTTCTCTCTCCTCGTCACTCTTATCCTCTCTCTCCCTACAGTCTTTCTCTCTCTCCTCTGCAGTCTTTCTCTCTCCTCTTCCTCTCTCCCTAGTTCTCTCTCTGACAAGTGGTATCAGAGCTTTAGTCTTTGATCCATTATTTTCTTCCATTTTCACTCCTATTTTCCTATTTCAAAACCAATTTCAGACAAAAATTGTACAAGACAGTGACTAGTGGAGTGCTGCAAGATAACTACAGTTAGCAAATGACTACATCTGGAGATATCCAAGGTCAGATATGGCGGATAAGGGCTTAAATGGTTGGACGTCACCCCAAATTTTATGCAAAATTGAAGGTAACTAGGGTAAAGGATGGTTAACCGGGCTTAGTTTGAGAACAAACTGTGGTTACTTTGAAAAGAGGGGTTTCTCTTTCCCCTTTCCTAGAAATTCCTGTAGGTTCCATGGAAGTTTAGCCCCAAGATCTGTTCATATCTCTCTCATCTCTGATCTTCTTGACCAAAAACCACCTGGAATAGAACCTATTCATCAAGAGCTTCAGATTGAGCACAAGATTGCTCAAGATTGGGCAGCATTCAGGCCAGAAACAGCCCCGAAAATTGCGGCGTAATTTTCGGGCTGATTCAAGCCCTGCCCCTGCTCAGCCTGCTTCATCTCCAGCTCTTGACATTCTTCATGATCCTTGGCAAGAGAAATCTTCAGCAAGAAGGGAAGATTCAGCTCCATTCATGATTCCTCAGCTTCTCTTGAACCCTAGGTGAATAGTCCATGGGCAGCCATGAAAGCTTCAGCCCAAGCTTCCATTTCTTGACAATTTCTTGAAGATTCTTCATCCTTTTGGCCTGTGGAATCATTTCAGCAAGGATTCTTCAACAAATTGCAAGGATTAAGCACGGGATGGCTAAAGATTGAGAATCAAGAGCTTCTATGGAGCAAAAATTTCGGGGAAACGGGTTTAATGCTTCAATTTCAAGCATTTGAAGCTTCAAGATTAGTCTCAACCATCAGATAAGCAAGCCTTATGGATTATTTTGCTAACATTGGACAACCGGAGCCCTGACAAGCATTTGGCAAGTCATTTTCAGCCATGTCAAGGTATTTCTCTTCAATTTTTAATCTGTCTCATTAATCCAATTGCTGAGCTTAAGCCATCTGATTGAGAGATTAAAGAATTGAACATTTTCATCAAAATTCTCAGCCAACCTTTGCTTGAATTCATCTATTCATGAATGCAATGCTTGCCTAATGCATATTAGCTTCAATCAGTGAATTAAAGGCCTCAATCTGAGATTTCAGCAAAACACTTGAATCTTATTGACTGAATACATTGATTGGTGCCTTTGTTTACTCTAATCCAATTGATTGGTTGATTCTCTTTTGCCTAAATTGGAAAATTGTAAAAGGGTAAGTACTAGCAATCAGTGAGTCACTGAATTGCATAGGTAAAACCCTTCTCCCATCTTAAGTTTTCTTATCTCAATCAATTGCATCTCATGAAAGGCTGAATGGATATTTTTGAATTGCATATCATGCTGATTGCTTAACACACTAGCCTCTGCCATGTTGATATTCCCACCGAGGAAAAAGGTGGATGCCGGGGGAGATAGTGGGACAAAGAAGAGGTGACCCTCCCTCACTATCGAAGATCCCGAAGGGGTGCAACCAACCGACCCGGGGGGAACTTTGCCTACCTCCTGGTGATTCGGAGCCCGTGTAGGGAGCCTGTCCTGCCGTTTTATCCCTCACACAGGTACAACGAGTGGAGGATTGAAGATTGAAGACTTTCCAATGACTCAAGTACCTACTGGACTAAAACAGGGTAAAACAGGGAATTTACAGGTCACCCACAGGGTATTTACAGGTGGATACAGGTATACCCTTCATTACTGAAGCACAGGTGTAGGTACTACCGAGTACCCACAAGTCCTATATACCCCTTTGCAGGGTTTGGTAGCCATTTGAGGTTACTCACTTGCATTACAGGGTCAAAACAGGGCACTTACAGGTATAAACAGGGTGCAGGACTAGACAGTTCAGACTCTGAAATTCAGCTACAGAATTTTCTGTCCTAAACCTGTTATAGCGTGCTATAGCTCATCTTGAAGAGGGCATTGTTAGCTTCGATTCTCACAAAAAAGTTCTGAAATCGGAGTTTCCTAGCCAAAGTTATAGCCGTTTTACTGACAGGGGGTACTGCATGACTGCACTAGTATGGCAGGACATAAAGGCAAAAATAAGGTCCAGGAGGATTATGCACAGCAAATCAGGGATTCCATGATGGAAAGCACACTTCAAGAGAACCCTGAAGAGCCTCAACAACAAGGAGAAATCAATATACTCAATGACACTTTGTGTGCCCATGAACTAAGACATAGGGAACGTCATGAGGCTATTTTGTCAGCAATGGAGCAGATGATTTTATCATATGGTCAAACGAAGTCTACAATGGAGCAAATGATTTTATCTCATGGTCAAACGAAGTCTACCGTTGATAAGTTGATGGATTCAACTACCCAAACCAAGGCTTCCATTGATAAATTAGTAGAATCCAATGCTCAACTTATGGCAAAATTTTCTCAATTAATGCAGTCGCAAACGGGATCAAAAGAAGCCAATAAGAAGGCTTGTTCAAACAGTGACCCTTCAGTCCCACTTCAGCCATCCAACCAAAATGGTCATGGAGATGGGATCATTGGAAGAAGAGGCATTCCAAATAGTCAGTATGAAGTAGGTGAAGCTTCACAAAGGTATGATGACTATTTGGGCAGTTTGAATGGAGCCAATACTCAAGCTTTTGGACTGCATACTCAGAATTCCAGGGGTGCCTTACCAACAGGAAGATTACATGGTAATTCTCAGCCACCTGTTGGAAGTTTTCAGTCTCAATTTGGAGGTTCTGTACTTAGAAATCCTGATTAGCCAATTTTGGGACAGCAACCCTTTCATGATAGAGAATTCAAGGACAAAATTGTTTTATCCAAATTCAATGGCCAGTCATCTTCACCATCAGAATTAGAGGAATGGACCTCTAAGATGGAGTCCTATTTTGACATATTTCCTAAAACTGATGATATGAAGATACACTTTGCCTCCTTGCACTTAGAAGGATTTTTTCACACTTAGTGGAGGTATATAAAAAAAAACATTGTACTTATTGAGAATTGGGAAGCTTTCAAGGCACTTATGGCTGAAGTCTTTGTTTCACCTCTTGAAAAAGAGAAGTTAGAACGAAGATGGTATGGTTTGGAACAAAGGGGCCTAAATGTAAGAGAATATACAAACCAATTCCTCAACTTGACCATGTATGTGGAAAACATCAGTGATGAGGCCAAGTTACACAAGTTTATGTATGGTTTAGAACCATCATTGTCAGCTGATGTTATGGCGCAGAATCCTACTTCACTTTTCAAGGCTATTGAGCTTGCAGAGCACTATGGAAGAAAGTATAGAAAAGAGTCTTCATTTCAGCCAAGTAATGGACAGCCAAGGACTGTTTTAAAGCAAGGGCAAGTTGGTAACATTTATGGCAGCAATCATATGCCTAGTGGGAGCTTACGAGTACCAACTTATCCTCCATTTAATGCTTCTAGGCTTCAAAGTAATTTTAGGACAGTAAGCAGTCCAAAGGTTGAATTTAAGCAGGTGACAATAAGCCTAAGTCCACTTCAGCCAATACAAATTCCAAAAATATTCCCATGGATCTTTACAAGGAAAGAAAGGACAAAGGCTTATGCTTCAAGTGTGGAGAAAAGTATACTCCTGACCATGCTTCAAAGTGTGTATACAAAAATGCCAAGCCAAAGTTTCAGAGTATGCTAGTTCTTGAGGACTTTGAAAATGACATAAATGAAGCTAATGCAGTCACAATCAATGCTGAAAATGAAGATTTTGAGGATGATGGTGGACAGGATTACTTTTATGATCCATCTGACTCTTTTCCTTTTGATCCAGGCGGTGATATTCCATTTGATCCTGGTGGATTTTGTAATGAGTTGCCTGCTGCCACTAATTGTTCTATCTCTATGGATGCTTGGACGGGATCTAAGAGCCCTAATACACTTCGTATGAAGGGAAGCATATGTGGAAAGCCAGTGTTCATCTTGATAGATAGTGGCAGTACTCACAGTTTTGTCAATAAATCTATTATGTACAAGTTGAATTGTGTTCCCACCGACTTACAGCAGCCCATTCGAGTACAAGTGGCTAATGGTGAAGAGGAAACCAGCACACAGATTTGCCCACAGGTTTCTTTGCAGATGGCTGAAAATTTTGAAGTCAAAGTAAACCTGATCACTTTGGAAATGGGGCCCATAGATATTGTACTTGGTTGTGATTGGTTGATGACCTTAGGCAGGATTACTATGGATTTTTCACAGTTATATATGGATTTTTTCTCCAATGGACAGCTCATCCATTTACAAGGAATCCCTAGTAGATCTGACTTTCAGCTTATCACCATTCAACAACTCAAGAAAGAGTACAAGAAGCGCTCACAGATATTTGTATTGCATTTGAACAAAGAAACACAGGATCAGCCCAATAATTCAGCGAACCATCCAGCCTTGACAACTCTTCTTGAGGAGTATAGAGATTTATTTGAAGTACCTACTTCATTGCCTCCTAAGAGAGCGGTGGATCACCCCATTGTTTTGGAACCCAACTCAAAGACAATCAATAAGCCACCTTACAGACTATCAAAATGTGAATGAGAGTAAGTAGCCAAGCAAATCAAAGAGCTTCTTGAAATGGGATTCATTGAACCAAGTTCTTCACCTTATGCATCCCCAGTCCTGTTAGTCAAAAAGAAAGATGTATCTTTCAGAATGTGCATTGACTACAGGGATCTCAATAAGATAACAGTGAAGAACAGGTATCCTATACCCATGATAGATGATTTGCTTGATGAGCTTAAGGGGGCTCAATTCTTCACGAAGATTGATTTGAGATCAGGGTATCATCAGATTCGCATGAGAGAGGGTGATGAAGTCAAGACTGCTTTTAGGACTGATTGTGGGCTCTACCATTTCTTGGTGATGCCATTCGGCCTTACAAACGCTCCAGCTACCTTTTAGAGCCTGATGAATAAGATTCTGCAACCTTTCCTCTTTCAGTTTGTCCTGGTGTTCTTTGACGACATTTTGATCTATAGCAAGACTTTACATGATCATTTGTCACATATGAGGAAGGTTTTTGATGTGTTGAGACATCATAGGCTTTTTGCTAAGGAGAGGAAGTGTTCTTTCATGCAGATTGAAGTGGAATACTTGGGACATATAGTCAGTGAAAAAGGAATACAGACTGATCCCAAGAAGGTGCAATGCATAAAAGATTGGCCAACGCCTACTACTACTACCTCTCTTAGAGGATTTCTTGGTCTATCTTCATTCTATCGCAGATTTATAAAGCATTATGCGGCAATTGCAGCCCCTTTAATTGACAGGTTGAAGAAAGAGGCTTTCTTTTGGGATGCTCTTGCAGACAGCAGCTTCAACCAGTTAAAGGAATTACTTACTTCTGCTCCTATTCTTGTATGCCCGGATTTCTCCAAAGAGTTTACTATACAGTGTGATGCTAGTGGCCGTGGCATTGGGGCTGTTTTGCTTCAGGAGCATGGAGTATTTGCATTTGAAAGCCGTAAGCTTACAGATAAGGAGATGGCCATGAATGTTTATGACCAGGAAATGGTGGCTATCCTGCATGCAATCAAGAAATGGCACCATTACTTATATGGCAGCCGATTCAGAGTACATAGTGATCATCGGGTACTCAAGTATTTCCTTACTCAGTCAAATCTCACTCCAAAGCAACGACGATGGATAGCAACATTACAAAATTATGACTTTGACATCACTCATACAAGGGGCAAAGATAACATAGTGGCTGATTCTCTTTCTCGTATGTGGGCCTGCAAAGTGTCAGCCATGACAGAACTACATAGTGATTGGATTGAAGAGCTACAAGAGGCATATCTCTTAGATGAGGAATTCAGCCAAATCTTTCAGAAATTACAGCAAGGTCTTATGGAAGAAAACTCACATTACCAGCTTCAAAATGGTCTTATTTGGTGGAAGGGCAAGATTGTTATTCCCTCTACTTCTTCTTTCAAGCGGAAAATTATGGAGGAGTTACATTCTTCCCCTTTAGCTGGACATCTGGGAGTTTTCAAGACTTATGACAGGATCAGCAAGAGCTTTTATTGGAAAGGACTGTGGAAAGATGTCAAGGACTTCGTTATGAAGTGTATGCCTTGTCAGCAAAATAAGGATAGCACCCATAAGCTAGGAGGTTTGTTGCAGCCATTGCCTATTCCTACGGGTAAATGGATTCATATTACTATGGACTTTATCATTGGCTTACCTACTACCAAGAAGGGGTGAAATAGTATTTATGTGGTGGTTGACAGACTCACCAAAGTAGCTCATTTTATCCCAACAAAAATTCAGTTTACTGCTTCTCAAGTGGCCAACCAGTTTATGGAGCATATTTTCAGATTACATGGATTACCGCAGGTGATTGTCCATGATAGGGACTCAAAGTTTATGAGTAACTTTTGGCAAGCGGTATTTGCATCTATAGGTACTAAGTTGGCTCCATCTACGGCTTATCATCCCCAAACTGATGGACAGACAGAGAGAGTTAATAAATGGTTGGAGACTTATCTTCGCCATTTTTGCTATGATGTCCAAACCTCATGGGATTCTTGGTTACACCTGGCTGAGTTTGCTTATAACAATTCCACTCATGCGAGCATAGGAGTTTCACCCTTTGAGGCTTTGTATGGTTACAAGGTTTCCTTACCCACCGTCATTTTTAATGAAAAGATCAACCCTCATGGGAAGGAAGAGTTGGAAAGAATGCAGACCCTTCTTCAGCAATGCAAGGTGAATCTAAGGAAGGCTCAAGATTAGATGAAGATGTATGCTGATGAGAAGAGGAGGCCTTTAGAGTTCCAAGAAGGAGAGCTGGTTTTGTTGAAGGTGCCCAAATCTAAGTACTCTACATTGAAAGATGGATCCAGTAATAAGCTTGCCCACAGATTTTATGGCCCTTACAGGATCCTTAAGCGGATTGGAGATTTGGCATACAAACTAGAGCTTCCCTCTTCTACAAAGATTCATAACGTCTTCCATGTTAGTTAGCTCAAGCCCTATTATGGTGATCCAGTGGATATAGTTGATGAGCTGCCACCTATTGATGAAGATGGTCTTGTTCAGTACATCCCAGAGGCTGTTATAGGTCAGCGTGAAAAGAAGCTTCGATCACGTTCTATTGTGGAATATTTGATTAAATGGAGAGGTTTACCCTCTGAAGAGGCTTCTTGGAGACCTGATTCAATATTGGATGAGTATCTATACTTGAGGGATACATTGGTGGCTGAAGCCTATTGCTTATGGAGCTAGTATTGATGCAGACTGGTTCAGGACAGCACGCTGTTTTAGAACAGTTTTTATCGTACTTCATTTTCAGAATTAAGCTATCTACATGAGCTTAAAGTACTCTTCAAGAGCTTTGTTTTGATATGTGGTACATCTCATTTGGACACTTCTATCAAAACTTATGGCAGATTTGGTCCAGCAGGGACTGTTTATTCAGCAAGCTGTCTACTTTCTTCTGGAACTATTTGTTGAAGATTCTATGGCTCCATTTGCTTCTGAAGTTCTTCAAATCATGAATATAGTTGGGTCCTCTTTCCGTTCTTCAAATTCAGCCCTTGTAATGATAATTTTTCATTCATTTTCCATTTGTAAAGCTGTAAAACAGAGTAGTACTCTAATCTATCCATCTCTTCTTTAGCTCTTTCTAGGTTTGTTTTTGGGGACAAAAACTTTTGGGAAGGGATGGATTGTAAGAAGTTGGGAATAGTTAGAATGTTAATAATATGCCATGTCACACAGACATTGGTATATAAGGAGAGAAGTTGTAATTTTTCACATCTTTTTTGACAAATTAATACATTTACAATCTTTCTCTCCCTTCTTACTCTCAGCTTCCATGGCTTCTTCATCTTTCTTATCTTTCTCTCTCTAAATCTAGTCTTTCTCTCTCGTCGTCACTCTTATCCTCTCTCTGCCTGCAGTATTTCTCTCTCCTCTGCAGTCTTTCTCTCTCCTCTTCCTCTCTCCCTAGTTCTCTCTCTGACACGTATGGTTCATATTTATATGCTTTCCTGACATATTCAAGCCTTAAGAACGGTGTTTTACCTCCTCCTCCATATGATCCAGTTCCTCCCCCTCCATCTTTAGAAGATTCAGAACCCATTGACATAGAGGATAATGACTGCCCTCCTCCATTGGTCATTCAGCAGAAGCGCTTGAAGCGTGTAGCAGAGACAATTCCACCTGTCATTCCTTCAATGTCAGTCCCTGCTACCTCTGGAAGTGACCTCCCTGCCTACCTCACATGCAACAACTTATTCAGGGCACATCGAGAGGGTTCTTTAAATATATCAATTCCTTCGCTGAACAACTCAGTGACAGGGGATGCCATTCCTTTTCTTTGTAACGACATCCAGAGTTCTATTGAACTCTCAGTGACAGCTTTTGTTCAACAGTTATATGATTCTTTCTATGAAGAATTGGTGCAATCCAAAGACCGGATGCATAAGGCAACCACAGAGCTAGCCTCTGCTAAAGACACTCTTTCCAATCTGTTTAAGCAAATGGAGCAGCAAACACAAATGATTGAGACTTAGAGAGAAGAAATATCTTCTTTGAAAACTTAGTTAGCAGAAAGAGAAAATGTCCAAAGAAGCTCAAGAGTTTAAGACTCTTCCGGATACGAAATTGTCAGCTTTGCAGACTGCTCACAATACAGTGGAATCCCAAGCTTCCCAGATTAAACAGTTGAAGGACCAATTGGCACAATCACGGTCCATCCCTCCAAGTTCCATTGTCCCCATGACTCCTTCTATATCTTAACAGAACTTGGCAGTTCTTCAGAGACATGCCACATTATGTCTGTTGTTTCAAGCTAAAGTGGAAAGATTGCAGTCCAAGATGGATTTATTATGGTCTACATTTGAGCAATTTTAGGAGTATGTTCCTCCCGACCATTCCTTTTTTGTCCACTATCAGCTGCTGCAGAAGTTGGCCTTCTATATTAATCTCTCAACAATGGATCTACCTCTTCCAGAGGATGGTTGGAGTGGAGCCTGGTCTTTTGATTTGCTAACAGAAGTTGTCCGTATGGTCTTTGAAGATTCTGTGATGACGAATACCATGTTGCTATCTTATATGTATCTACGAGATGATCTGTTAATTCCAAATGATGTAGATTTGACTTGGTATGTAGGGGTGTGGTCTTACAAGCTACCTTATATATCAACCATTTGGAGTTGAGGATAGATGCAATGTTCTAGTGTTATTCTTCTATAGTATCTGCTTGCCCCGACACTTCATGGCATTCAATGATTGATTCTATAGTCCTGAACCAATGGCAAAATACAACCTCTACTCATGTGCAGAACACTAACCAACTGAGGGTGGATCTTTTAGCTTATCTTTCCAAGAACCATCCCTTTGATTCATCGTTCTTTGATGCCTACCATCGACAATCTATTTTAGGTCCCTCTATTCCTAGCTTATTGTATTATCAACAAATGGACCATCGCTATGATGCTTATTTTTCCCTTTATCAATCCAACTCAGCAGCCATCTTACCTCTCCTTTTCCAACCTTAGGGTTTTCCTCAAATTTCAATCTTTACCTATTGTTCTTTTATTGAAGATCGAGTGTTTTTCCCTTCTCCGCCTTTTCCTTCCCCATCTATCCATATACCTTCTACTTTTCCTACTTATCAATTAACACCTTTCCTAACTGATTCGCCAAAATTTTTAGCTAATCCTTCTTTAGCTTATTCCTCATTTTATTATTTTGCCTACCCATCTCTTCATCCTCTTTTACTCATTCCTCTTCCATCTCCTACCACTTCTATTTCTCAACCCCCTCAGTTGGTTAGTGGGTATGAAGGATTTGATCAGCAAATTCCAAGAAGAAGAGGATGGAGCTCAACTGATTGTCTCATGAGACCACATATTAATTGGCCATTAATTCTAGGGGACTAGACAATTGCTAGTTAAGCGTTCCAAAATTATCTCCATTTTTTCCAACAATATTGATGTGCTACTTTCAATTATTTCAGAATCTTCCAAAATCTTTTGTAGATGAGTATTTATCCATGGATCACTTCCGTAATCATCAAGCTTTCAAGAAGGATCATCTTCACTGATACCCCTGAATATATCTTCTATGCTTCTTAATTATATATATTTTTTGGAGGTGCCATTCAGATGGTTGTTTTGTGTTTGTGATGTATTAATTTTTATGTGATGAGTTCGTGCTGGTTGAACAATGGATTTGTTCAAGAGCTCTCTTTTTGACTATGGACATTGATGGTGATGGTGGATGGCAAGCCTACAATGCAAGGCTGAGGAACCTCTTATATCCTTTATGAATTTGTCGTGACTTTCTATTTTTTTATAAGATGTGTTAATGCATAACGATATTTTCCTTTTGTAGTATTCTTTCTTAGATACAAGTGATAAGTTGAGGTCTAAATGGTTGATTTTTGATGGATTTTGAGTGATGTTTGGTTGTTTTTGGAAGTTTTTCAAAGTGTTTTGGATGATATTGATTATGCTTTGGAAGATCATGATGATTCTTAGTAGAAATATGAAGCTGTGTGATGTTCTGGTAGGTTCTGTTGAGGTTCTGATACCTTCTACTTAGCTTTTGTTTTGTTCTGATTTTCTTCTATATGAAGCATGGGTTAATGATTGATCAAGGTTGAGGTCTTTTGAAAGCTTATTGAATAGTTTTTTATAGTTTGGAATGGTTTTAGTATGAGTTATGAGGATTTGCTCTTCTCTAATGAACTTCTATGACCCTTTGTAGACCTTCTATAGAGCCTTTGTCTCTGTTCTATCTTTGCTCTATTCTTGTTCTGTTATGTTCTGTAGATCTTTTGTAAGTGTTCTGTAGAATGTATATGTGAATTTGTAAAAGTTTTCTAACTTTTTGAAAGGATGAATCTAAGTTCAAAAGAGCTAAAACAAATGGAAGAAGCAGCTACTAAAGACTAAAGAGCAGACTGGAGTAACAATGATAGTAGTAAGCTACTGGTGCCCTTTCATACCTCCCATACCTCTTGTGAGGTGCATCTACAACCTGACAAGGATTATTAAGTGCCACTCTTGAGTATTTTAGTGAGGAGGTGATGCACTATTGATAGAGAGAGAGAGAGAGAGAGCCAGAGAGAGCCAATTCTATCAAAACAATGTATCTGTCTATGAGAGATTGAGAGAGAGAATTATGAAGGCAATGAAGATGAATACTATGTGATTGATTTTCATTCAAAAATGGTGTATTCTTTTATGTTCTTGTTTGTTATGATGGATTCTATGAAGATGTTGAAGATTATGGTTGATTCTATCAAATCCATGGGAGATATCTACTATGATACTATGTGAAGATTTGTTGTTTTCCTTGTTTTGGTCATCAAAAGAATGAAACAAAAGCTTGTTGATGTTACAAGATAGATTTACTTGTAGTAGAATCCCCTTTTCCTTGGTGTCTCTCTTGGGGCTCCAATCATCAACTCAAAGATCCATGTGAGAAGGCTATAAGAGGTGTTGTATTTGGTGTGATAGCCAACAACATGACAAGAGGGAGTGTTCTGCCTTCTGTAAGGCTGAAGCACAAAAGCTTGTATTTTGGAAAATTTCATCCAGCTAAAACTAGTCTTCCACTGGAGCTAAATTTTGGCAATGGTGGAATGAAGAAAATATTAGAAGATTTAGTTGTAAAGAATGCCTACGCAGCAATTGATGCAGCTACCTTTGGGCTGCAAATTGAGCCAACTAAATCAAATTTGAAAGCATATAAAGCTAGTGTGCAATCTGTCAGGATTGTGGGAGAGAAGGAAGGAGTCTCGCTTGAAGCTTTCTTGCTTGCACAATGGGGGAAGACACACAAGGGTGGAGGCTGAAAACAGTTTTCCTCTTCTTAGTTGTGTAAGCCAAAAGAACTCAAGTACAAAGAAATAGAAGAACCCTATATATGGGTCTCAAACCAAACTCAACTAACTAAGGTGGCATACTAACTGAGCCACGAACTAGAGTAGATAAGGATAGCTATCATGTAGCTATTATTCATGGGCGGTGTACCAACCGCGTCTGCAACTGACAAGTCGGTGACATAAATACACAACGGTCACCCTGGTGTATCACGAGTGGAGCTCGATATCTCAACACTCCCCCTCGAGCTCAATCCCAATTCCTGCACACCAAGCAGGTCTCTGAACTTGCGCAGCTTCTCTGCGCCCAATGCCTTCGTGAATATGTCAGCTACCTGATCCTATGTGCTGACATAAACTAGATCAATAAGACCTAGTAAAACCCTCTCTCGCACATAGTGATAATGCACCTCAATGTGCTTTGTTCTAGCATGATAGACTGGGTTATTTGCCAAGTGTATACTACTCATGTTGTCACAATAAATGACAACTGGTCAATCTGTAGACTGATGCATATCATAAAGTAGCTTATGCAACCAAGCTACCTCACATGCAGCCATTGCTGCACCCCTGTACTCAGCCTCTGTGCTCGACAAGGCAACTGTAGGTTGTTTCTTGCTGCTCCAAGTGACTGCAGCACTCCCAAAAGAGAACACATATCCACTGGTAGATCGTCTATCAGAAATACTACCAGCCCAATCAGCATCAGTGTTCTCTTCCATGCAACTGTATTTGAACCCCAGTCTCATAAAATAGTCCATACTGCAATGTGAACTTCACATACCTGAGTATGCGTCTAGCCGCATCCAAATGTGGTTTCCTTGGAGCCTGCATAAACTGACTTACCAATCCAACAACATAGCTCAAATCTGGCCTGGTAATAGTCATATAAATCAAACTTCCTACTATGCGTCTGTACATAGTAGGGTCTTCTAGAAGCTCACCTGCATCTGTGCTCAGCTTCACATTCTGCTCCAAAGGAACTGAAATAGGCTTACAGCCTGTCATCCCATATTTGGACAGCATGTCCAATCCATATTGCCTCTGCAAGAGCTGTATCCCACTTGGTGATCTAATCACCTCAATGCCCAAGAAATAACACAGCTCTCCCAAATCCTTCATCTCAAACTTCTGCTTCAATAGCATTTTCACATGAAGGATATCTTCATCACTGTCACCTGTCATAATCAAATCATCAACATAAATGACAAGTAGCATAATACCTTTCTCTGTTTTTCTCACATAAAGTGAGAAATCTGCCTTGGAAATCTGAAAGCCAATAGTGACAAGATACTGTCCTATCTTGTCAGACCATGCTCTAGGTGCTTGCTTCAAGCCATACAAGGCTTTCTTCAACCTGCAAACAAACTCAGGATGAACAGCATGCACATAACCTGGTGGCTGCTCCATATATACCTCTTCTTGCAAATCACCATGCAAGAAGGCATTCTTTACATCCATCTGATGTAAAGACCATCCCTTTGATGCAGCCATAGCAATGACTGCTCTTACGGTTGCCATCCTTGCAACCGGACTAAATGTTTCTTCATAGTCAATGCCATATGTTTGTGCATACCCCTTGACTACTAATCTTGCCTTGTATCTGTTCACAGAACCATCAGCATTGTGCTTCACCTTATAAACCCACTTACAGCCAATTGCATTCTTACCTTTAGGCAAAGGTACTAACTCCCATGTAGCATTTGCTTCCAAGGCATCCATTTCTTCATCCATGGCTTTCTCCCATTTTTCCTTTCCCATGGCTTGCTCAAAAGATGTGGGTTCTGGTTCCTGTATCACTTTGACCATATATGCATAGTGAATGGCTGTAAATCCATCATATTTCAGCCTATCCACAGGATACCTAGCTCTCGTAGACCTGCGCAAAGTAGGTTCACTCCCAGGTGCTCTCAAAACATCCCTGGTCTTCCTTACTCCAGGTGTAACAATAGGAGGAATACCCAACTCATCATCAATGCTCTGTTCTGAGCCACTGGATTCACCATCCACATAAGAGTGACCTGCATTCACATCAAACATGGACTGATCAACCTTCTCTTTTCCTTTTCGTGATACCTGCATACCACTATCTGCATTACTTTGAGAAGATTATCCTGATCTCAATCTGCCTGTCCATGGTGAAGAATGTGAACCACTACTAGAGGACGCTCCAGGTCCACTAATATTTTGTGACTGCTGCTGTGAATTTTGTGCAGCATTTCCATTTTGTGCATCTACATCATCAATCACATTTACTGGTTTATACCAGCTACTCATCTCATCAAAAACAACATCTCTGCTCACTGTAAACTTACGAGTAGAAGGGTTATAGCATCTATACCCTTTTTGCTGCAGAGAATAACCAATAAAGATGCACTTCTCAGCTTTTGGATCCAACTTGGATCTCAACTCATCTGGCACATGTACATAGGCAATGCAACCAAAAATTTTCAAATGAGAAATATCTGGTTTCCTATCAGTATACCTCTCCTCTGGAGTCATTCCATGTATTGCTGCAGTGGGAGTCCTGTTCATTATGTAGACTGCTGTAGCAACTGCTTTAGCCCAATAAAAATCTGGCAAGTCTTTTTCATTGAGCATGGCACGAGATACCTCTCCAATATGCCTGTTTTTTCTTTCTGCAATTCCATTTTGTTGTGGGGTATGACTGCATGAATATTGCTGCTTTATGCCATGCTCCTGTAGGAACCTTGCAAACTCATTTGAGAGGTACTCTCCCCCTCCATCTGACCTTAGGCATTTTATCTGCAGGCCTGTTTCTTTTTCAACCATCGCTTTAAGAGTTTTGAAATGCCCAAAAACTTCACTTTTCTTTTTCATAAAATACACCCAAACTTTTCTGCTATAATCATCAATAAAACTGACAAAATAATGACAACCTCCAAGAGATGCAGCTTTAGTAGTCCACACATCAGAGTGGATTAATTCTAATGGCTTCTCACTCTCTTGAACATGTCTAGGAAATGGTTTCCTTGCCTGTTTTCCAAACTGACAGGCTTCACATACCTTATGCATTTCTGCAACCTTGAATTTGGGCAATCCTGCAACAATATTTTGGGCCTGCATTGATTTAAGTCGCTGTACATTAACATGACCAATGCGTTTATGCCAGATATCAATATCTGCAACTACACCGGTCCCATGTGCAAACATTGCTGCACTCAATTCAGACATGTCTGCATCCAATGTAAACATTCTGCCCTTGTTCTTTCCTTTTGCTATCAAGCGACCTTTATTTTTCATATCCTCAACAAAGCATCCATGAGGATTAAATCTGACCTGCAAGCCCTGTTCAACCATTTGACCAACTGAAACCAGATTCTTGGTGATATTCGGGACATGAAATACATCGGACAGGTATTTCTTTTTCACACCCTGCATAGACAAGGGAATTTTTCCAATCTGCACAATAGGATGTGCAGTATCATCACCAGTCTCCACAAATCCTGGTTTTTTCATTTTCCTTGCATCCTCCATCCATTCTGCATGACCTGTCATGTGGTTTGATGCACCTGAGTCAACATACCATACATCATTGCTTTCTTCTGCACTTATCATAGAATTGTTCATGTGCTGCACCATGAACAAATGCTCATTTCTGTCATCACCCTGTCTACTAGAAGATGCATAATTCCCTTGTTGCAGTTTTCCATTCATGATGTCATTCTGCTTTTTATAGCAGTCTTTAGCCATATGACCCATTTTACCACAGTAGTAGCATTCAACATTACTGTTTGCATTTTGGCCTCTTTGCCATCCACCACGACCTCTTTGGCTCCCCCTGCCTCTAGAGTTACCACGTCCTCCTCCATAGGACTGGTTTTCTTGAGTTTGTTGCATATTCTGATTTCTGCCACAGCCTCCAAATCGGCCTCCTCTACCTCTGCCTCTACCTCTTCCAGCATTTGAGTAGAAGACAGCTTCTTTTGAAGTTCCTCCTGAAGAAGATGCACCACCATTTCTCTGTTCCTCAGAAATTAGAAGAGCAATCAACTCCTCAAAATCAGGAAATCTTTCACGAACTGAAATGGATGTCCGAAACTGTGCATAATCCTTTCCTAGACCATTCAAGGTCACGAAAACTAAATCATCATCTTCCACTGGCGACCCAATGGAAGCAAGTGCATCTGCAATCTTCTTCACCTTCATGTGGTAGTCGTTGATGCTGATACTTTCTCTTTGCACATTATGCAACTCTTGCTTGAGCTGCATTTTCCTGGCTTGCATATTTGTGCTATACATTTTTGACAAAGTATCCCATGCCTCCTTTGGCGTACTTGCATCCTGAATATGCACAATCATCGAGTTTGAAATACTGATAGACAGCCAATACATAACTTTCCTGGCTCTCTCATGCCATGTTTTGAATGCCTGCATTTGCTGTTGATTGGGAACATCAGGAAGAACTGGTTCTTCTTCATTTCCTGCAACAAATTCCCAATATCCTTTTCCCATAAGGAAATTCGTCATTCTAAACTTCCATGCTTGGAAGTTGTTCTTGTCAAGCTTTTCAGTGACAATCTGTGAAAGAGAATCAGATGCCATTACAGAAGACTGCAAAAAATTCTGTCACTGCAAAAACCACAGCTTCACCCTCACAAGGGAAAATCTGCAAAACTGGCGAAAGTGGTATTTGACCACACAGTCACTTCCTAGTGACGATTTTGCATCAACAGGCAACAGGGATGATTCTGTAACTCCCAATGTCTCTGCGCACAAGCATACAATGCAATTTTTACAGTAACTATTCACCGACCTGTAGAACAGTGGCTGCACAGCATAAAACTGGGCCTTTTCCTGAGTGCGTGCAGAAAACTTCCGCCTCTAAAACAGGCCCCGAAATGGCCTCAAATCAAAAAAACAAGGTCGCCAAGGGCTAAACCCTTCTCCCGCAGCATATATTGGCCTCTTGCTTCACCGCGAAGGGCGTCTCAACCTGAGACAATGCACTCCTGCACTTTCCGGCTGTGCTACCTGCAGAGATCTGCTCCCAAAACAGAAAATGAAAGCAACACTGCTCCTCTTACCAGAACACCGCGAGCTTGGCTTGCTTTCTTGAGCTCCTTACCACGAACAAGGCTCTGATACCATGTCAGGATTGTGGGAGAGAATGAAGGAGTCTCGCTTGAAGCTTTCTTGCTTGCACAATGGGGGAAGACACACAAGGGTGGAGGCTGAAAACAGTTTTCCTCTTCTTAGTTGTGTAAGCCAAAAGAACTCAAGTACAAAGAAATAGAAGAACCCTATATATGGGTCTCAAACCAAACTCAACTAACTAAGGTGGCATACTAACTGAGCCACGAACTAGAGTAGATAAGGATAGCTATCATGTAGCTATTATTCATGGGCGGTGTACCAACCGCGTCTGCAACTGACAAGTCGGTGACATAAATACACAACGGTCACCCTGGCGTATCATGAGTGCAGCTCGATATCTCAACACAATCTAAAGTATGGATGCATGCATTAGATCAAATGAAATGCAACGAAGTAGCCAGAGATGATTTAACTAATGCTAGTCAGTGCATTCGAGGAATAACTGGTTGGAAAGAACCTGTAGATTCTTTTTCTGCCTTTACACATTTGGCTGACGTCAATCATCATAAAGAAGTCTTGATTGAAGAAAAGAGAAGAAAAGATGAACCAAGGCCTTTCTCTTCTGGCCCTTCAAAACGAGTAACTAGAAGAACACTTGAACAACCAAAGCTTGCTGAAAATATAACCCTAGACCAAGAGATGGAAGATGCGCCACAAACAAAGAAGACCGAAGGAAAGAAGAAAGGCAAGCAACCAAGCTACAGATTGCAATCTAATATAGAAACTGCAACCGATCTCAACGAGTCCTAGAAGAACGAATTCTGGAAAGTAAAATTGAATTCACCTTAGGCGAAATTCTTGAAATTGTCAAACATGAATTTCATGATGTAATTATTAATGTAATCAAAAGAAAAAGACAATATGTTGGTGATGATGCTGAAGAAACAATGAATGCTTTTTTGCAAGCCCTTCAAGTCTTTGTGCAGGATGAAGAGAAGTTGACTACACAAGAAATTCAGCTTGAAGCAGTTAAAGAATTAATTGCAGCAGTTGAAGCTGAAGATAAAGAAAGCATGGATCTTTTAATTCATTTCTTGCTCTATAGTTGACATCTTGACAAAATATACATGTATTATGAGCCCCTATGGCAGGGCAATATTTGAAGACCATTCATTTATGATTTGAGTTGAATTAAGAGGAGCTTTTTCTCTTATTTCTTGGTTGTGGTAACTTATCCTTATCAAGAACTCAATTTGAAGCTCTCTTGAAGCAAGTCTCTTTGCTCTACAAGCCTTGTAATTGAC
This sequence comes from Lygodium microphyllum, assembly GCF_053477565.2. Taxonomy (NCBI): domain Eukaryota; kingdom Viridiplantae; phylum Streptophyta; class Polypodiopsida; order Schizaeales; family Lygodiaceae; genus Lygodium; species Lygodium microphyllum. The sequence goes on from NC_141138.1 coordinate 139,042,812, forward strand.
TCATAAGCTTTTGTCCCTAACAGTCTACATTGAATGTAATAATGTAAAGTTGATTCATGATATGGCATCATGTATGAATGATGGGATGCAGAGTTGTTTATAATACATGACAGCATATTGTACTTGATTTTATAATTTGTGATTGCTCTTACAGTCAAGAAAAACAAGCTTGATTTGAGTTAGAACTTATGAGATAATACTCTTGTGATCTTTGCTAAGAACATGCAATTGGAAGCTCTATTAACATCTTCAAGGACTTGGCTTGAAACCTTCAATCCTTCTCTTATCTCTACCATCTCCGGAGTCTAAGCTCTTGAACCCCCATACATTCTTCTCTCTCAAACCCTTGCGATTGACCGTGAAGTACCTCTTGAACCTTTAAACATTCACTGTAATCTACTTATCTCTTGAAGACACATCTCCATCTATCTTGTCTTGTTTTCTTGCCAAACCCTTGTGGTGACCTTCAACCCTATACGCTCCGACAACGTTCTAAGAAATTTAGCTCATGTGGGATTTATCGAAAGATGCTAGGCTCAATGCTAAGCAAATAAAGACTAGACTAGACTCAATAATATTTAATAATATTTAATTTAATACCTTGGATGGTTCCATTGTTGGGATTATCCCAAACTATTAGTCCATTAAGTTTTGGTGAAGTAAGATTTTTTAATCTTCTAAATTCTTGTGTTTGGTGGAACAACATAGGATGAAAAATATATATTTTCTTCAATGAAGAAGGAGAATGGGCAATAAGAAAAAATAATGTTTTTGATTTTAGCATGCATGATATGAAATGTAATTTTCAAGGACTTCAATGGCTACCATTCCACACTTCTTGATGATGAAAACACATTTGCACAAACTAAAACTTACTTCCAATCTCTAAAATAACCATCTTATCTAAAGTAAAAACTTCTACAAGCTAAAGATAATGTTATAAAAAGTAAATTTCATTGCCTTACAATGAGTTGTGAATTGTTGTTGCACGGAATGTTCCAAGTGAAGATCCTTCATAGTATACACATATTGGATCCTTGCATACTATTTTTAATCTTGTATTTTAAATCCTAGAATTCATCCTTTGTAGTGAAATCTCATGTTTCGTGAATATCACATATAATCCTCTCTTGTAATGTAGCATGTACACGCCTATATGGAGCTAGATCCTTGTCTTGAAGAAGCACTACAAAAAAAAGTCATGGAGGATAAATACTGAGGTATTGACAACAAATAAGCTTGAGATAGAATAGGAATATTACAAAACTGAGTTTAGAGAAGTTAGAACAATAAAATAGTGACAACTACAAGATGAATACATATAAAAAAGGCGAGAACTACAAAAGCTTCTAAATAATCTGTTGCTTTGAGATATAATTAAAAGTAATCCACTTTTATCATTTTTAGGTGACTTTAAAGTACCCAACCTTTCAAAAACTCACATCAAGGGGCTAAAATCAAGAAAAGGACCTTATAAAAATTCATTATCAAGGACCAATTAGTTAGTTGGAATCGCCTCGTGAGGATAAGTTTAGAGGCTCATTTTCACCTTTTTGCTAGCTTTAGAAAAAAATTGGCAGAATTACTAGAGATCAAATGTTATATTGGACCACACATGGTAGTGTCCCATCGGCCTATTCACACTGATCTCATCATTAGTGAATGCTAACTAAAAGGCTCTTTTCCCCTCAAAATCTATCTAAAGGAAATTTAATGAGAAAATAATTAAAAATAAGAAAATTTGATGACTATCAAATGATAATCTTGTCAAAGTGCTTCATCCACTAACTTTAATCCTCTCATTAGTTGTTGCCACATGTCTGTGGTTGAAGGATTGTGGTTCCATCCCAAAATATTGCATCAACATTATGGATGGTGATCACTTGAAAATTTTCCTATCTATATATATGTAATGATATGGAATAAGAAAAATGAGAACTTAGTCATTAAAATCCGTGTAGGTGATTAGTTCTTGTCTTGCTATTCATCCAAGAGGAGATTCTATTGCAATAATGGCAACAACATCAAAAGAAATTTTTGAAGATATTTTATCAAAGTAGTGGGCTCTAGCATTATGCCTACTAGAAACATTTCATGATCAAGGAATGAGCTCATGTAACTATTGTCAAATTAGGTTTTCTACAACAAAACCCCTACATTGGTAGCACATCAAGTGAGGTTAAGAAGTCACAAATGGCTATGTAAGAAATACCATGCTAGGTCATCATGTTTAAGAACTCTTGTAAATATAGGACACACTTGTGAATTAACAAATGATCAAGCTATGAATGCTACATCTTTGCTTCAAAACAGGCCTCTTGACAAGTTGTATGAGAGTTTTGTGATGCTAGAGAATGTAAATTGTATAGCCCTTATTGTGTTTGTGAGCCATATTTTAGGCCATGCCCTTAACAAGGTTGCAAAAATTTCACTTGTAGATAGCCTAGAAGAGTGACGCTTACAATATTAAGCACAAGAGGGCATGGTCTCTTGTCTTTGGCCTAAATATGATACACATCATCAATGAGCCTAAAATTGCTGCCATAGCTCATGGCCTAGAAAAGAAGGATAATAGTATTGGTGAGAAAAATGTGCTTATATTTCCCTTAGGTGGACACATTCGATGTGTTTCTTCCCACCATTGAGGAGGGTATTTTTGAAGTAAAGGAGGCCACTACTCAAGACACTCATTGGGGTGGGTGTATGGATCCTATTGACAAGTGCTTGAAGGATGTGAAGATGTAGAAGAGCGCTATCCATGATATTGTCCTTATGGGCAGCACAACTAGGATTCCAAAAGTTCAATAGCTCTTCAAGACACATTAATGTAAGGAGCTCAACAATGTTTGTCTTGGGGTGGATTAGCCAAGGAACCGTTCAAAGTTCATAGCTACGCAATCACAACAACTTGATTCAAACTAAATAGAATGGAACTAGCATTAAAGAGACATTTCCAACTTGAAACTTCCACCATTGCAATTTTCGTACCATGCAATGCTCAAATAGATAGAGCTCAATTAGATGAGATAAGATGGTCTGAGGAGTGAGAGGTTGTTGCTCTTTTATACTTCTAACAAATTTGGCTCATGTGGGATTAATCAAAAGACACTAGGATTAATGCTAAACAAATAAAGTATAGACTAGACTCAATAATATTTAATAATATTTAATTTAATACATTGGATGGTTCCATTGTTGGGATTATCCCAAACTATTAGTCCATTAAGTTTTAGTGAAGTAAGATTTTCTAGTCTTCCAAATTCTTGTGTTTAGTGGAACAACATAGGATGTAAATAGAAAACATATATTTTCTTCAATGAAAAAGGAGAATGGGCAATAAGGAAAAATAATGTTTTTGATTTTAGCATGCATTATATGAAAGGTACTTGTCAAGGACTTCAATGGCTACCATTCCACACTTCTTGATGGAAACACATATGCACACACACAAACTTACTCTCCAATCTCTAAAATAACCATCTTATCTAAAGTAAATGGTTTTACAAGCTAAAGATAATGTTATGAAAAGAAAATTGCATTGCCTTACAATGAGTTGTGAATTGTTGCCGCATTTAGGGTTCCAAGTGAAGATCCTTCATAGTATACACATATGGGATCCTTGCATACAATTTTTAATCTTGTATTTTGAACCCTAGAATTCATCTTGTGCAATGAAATCTCATGTTTTCTCTTTTCCATTTATTAATCTTGTGAGGATCTTTACAAGATGGAAGCATTGTTATCCAATCTTATAGCATCTATGTTGATGAATACCATAGATAATCCTCTCTTGTATTGTAGCATCGTGCACATACATGCTTGTATGGGGTTAGATCCCCATTTTGAAGAAGCACTACAAGAAGAAGCCATGGAGGATGAATACCAAGGTATTGACAAGAAATGAGGTTGAGATAGAATAAGAATATTACAAAATTGAGTTTAGAGAAGTTGGAACAATAAAATAGTGACAATTACGAGATGAATACATACAAAAAAGGCAAGAACTAGAAAAGCTTCTAAATAATCTATTCCTTTGAGTTATAATAAAAAGTAATCCACTTTTATTATTTTTAGGTGACTTTAAAGTACCCAAGTTTTCAAAAAGTCACATCGAGGGGCTAAAAGCAAGGAAAAGAACCTTTAAAAAAGTCATTGCTAAGGAAGAATTAGTTAGTTGGAATTGCCTCGTGAGGATAATTTTAGAGGCTCATTTTCACCTTCTTGCTGATTTTAGAAAAAAGTTGGCAGAATTAGTAGAGATCAAATGTTATATTGGAACACACATGGCAGTGTCCCATTGGCTTATTCACACTGAGCTCATCATTAGTGAATGCTCACTAAAAGACAATGTCCCAGTGGCCTATTCACACTAATCTCATCATTAATGAATGCTAACTAAAAGGCCCTTTTTCCCTCAAAATCTACCTAATGGAAATTATAATGGGAAAATAATTAAAAATAAGAGTATTTGATGACTATCAAATGATAATCTTGTCAAAGTGAATCATCTGTTAACTTTAATCCTCTAATCACTTGTTGCCACATGTCTACTGTTGAAGGATTGTGGTTCCATCCAAAAAAAATTCATCAACATTATGGATGGTGATCGCTTGAAAAGTTTCCTATCTATTTATGTATAATGATGTGGAATAAGAAGAATGAAAACTTAGTCATTAAAGTCCATGTAGGTGATTAGTGCTTGTCGTGCTATTCATCCAATAGGAGATTCGATTGCAATAATGGCAACAACATTCAAATACATTTTGACTATAGACAAGAGGGTGTTACTACTAAGTTGAATGCAAAACATATTTAGCTTTATTGCTCATATTGATAAGCACTATATGATGGTGCAAGATCTCTATGGATGCCAAATAGTAGCACGAAGAAATTTTATCAAAGTGGCGGCCTCTAGCATTATGCTTACTAGAAACATTTGATGATCAAGGAATGAGTACATGTAACCATTGTCAAATCGAGTTTTCTACAAGAAAACCCTTACATTGGCAGCACATCATGTGAGGTTAAGAAGTCACAAAAAATTGCTTGGTAAGAAATAACATGCTAGCTCATCATGTTTAAGAACTCTTGTAAATAGGACACACTTGTGAATTAACAGATAATCAAGCTATGAATGTTGCATCCATGCTTCAAAACAGGCCACTTGACATGTTGTATGAGAGTTTTGTGATGCTAGAGAATGTGAATTGTATAGCCCTTATTGTGTTTGTGAGCCATATTTTTTGCCATGCCCTTAACTAGGTTGCAAACAATTTGCTTATAGATAGCCTAGAAGTCTGACACTTACACTATTAAGCACAAGAGGGCATGGTCTCTTATCTTTGGCCTAAATATGATGCACATCATCAATGAGCCTACAATTGCTACCATAGCTTATGGCCTTAACAAGAAGACTAGTACTAGTATTGGTGAGAAAATTGTGCTTATCTTTCACTTAGGTGGAGACACATTTGATGTGTGTCTTCCCACCATTGAGGAGGGTGTTTTTGAAGTAAAGGCCACTACCCAAGACAGCCACTTGGGTGGGTGGTGTATGGATCCTATTGACAAGTGCTTGAGGGATGCCAAGATGTAGAAGAGCCCTATCCATGATGTTGACCTTATGGACATCTCAACTAGGATCCCAAAATTTCAAGATATGTTAATGTAAGGAGCTCTACAATGTTCACCTTGGGGTGGATTAGCCAAGGAACCATTCACAGTTCATAGCTATCTAATCACAATAACGTGATTCAAACTAAATAGAATGAAACTAGCGATAGAGAGACATTTCCAACTTGAAGCTTCGATCATTGCAAAGTTTGTACCATGCAATGCTCAAAGAGATAGAGCTCAATGAGATGAGATAAGATGTTCTGAGGAGTGAGAGGTTGTTGCCCTTTTGTACTAGCATTCTAAAAATTTCAGCTCATGTGGGATTAATTGAATGACTCTAGGCTCAATACTAAACAAATAAAGACTAGACTAGACTTAAGAAAGCTAGGGGCCGAGCCACAAGGGATCATTATCAAAGGCTCGCCCCAACTGCAAACCTCCCCTTAAGCCTTTGTTGCGTTTTCTTCTTCTTATCCACTTCTTCTACTACTTTAACTTGTTTGTATAATCCCTTGAGTGTTTCTTCTAGTGCAAGTACAAGAGCCCTCATGGAAGAGTCTAGCACAACTTTTGAAGGAGAGTAATAGGAAGAGTGTAGCGTAGCTTTCGAAGAAGAGAGTAAAGATTCCATCATTTACTTCTTCTACTAAAACCATCTTTATCTTGATCACTGTATATATTTTCCTTCCCTTGAGCAAGATTTCTTCTTTGATTTGTCATTGCCTTACTACTTTTGCTAGGTTTTGAATGCTTCTCACTAATGCAATCATATGCTTGAAGTAGACATGCATGATGGGTGGTCTTACCAACATGCTTATTGCACAGGTGGTGGTGTCTAGAGCCCCAAATTATGCTCAAATGTGCATGGAAATGTCTTACCATTAAATGGAAGTACCTAATCCTATTACGTGATTATAATGCATACAAAGTTGCCATGATTGGCTTTTATTCGTGCATATAGGAATTGTTGAATGTATAAAAGTTATGAGTGCTGCTCACTTTTCTTGCGATGTTGCCTTGGTTACTTGGATGTACTCGGAGAGCACAAGCATGTGCTGGCATCATTTGGTGGTAGTGCTAATAACAGATACTTCATTCTGCATACCTATCAAGACATGTACTATGCTTCCCTAGTAAGGATTTTATTTGTGTGAAAATTGGCTCTTATGTAGAGCCGAGTGTGAACCACTACACCACACAAGTACAGGAACATGCTCTTTTGTTAGGCTAATAAGCCCGATGAGAATGGGGTGTGCATGATAACTCTCATGCAATAGCTAAGATCCAAAAAATTAGTGCTTGTGAGAATGACCTCGTATGTGTGTAAGTTCAACCGATTTTGTTTTTACAATGAGTGTGTGGATGAGCTTCAAAATGGGAAGCTCACGAGCGTGCCCTTAGAAGGATGCATGCAGCATACCGTCGCGCAAAATAGGGGGTTTAAACTCCTACTACAATGCACCAAGAATGAAGTTACTTGTAGCTTGTAAAGAGCGAATCATCATGCAGCATCTTACATTGGTCTTTCTATCTGAGGATAAATGCAATTTCAAACAATCAATATCTAGATCCAAACACAACCCAGATACAAGAAAACAAATCAAGTGTGAAACCATAATTATCATGTTCCTTCGAGATCAATGTTACTTTCTCTACGATTGCAATACAATTAGCGCAAAACGATGGTGACCATTTATTTATAGCCCCCATGTAGATGTGATAGTGGAGGACCATAACATTCAGAAACAAATTTATGATGAGAAATATCACAAGTTACAACGTCCACGATGAGAGTCACACAATTCTTCAAAACAAGGAATGAATATGTTGTGTTCAGTGCAATATTCGCATAATGGTTCGACACTCTAATCATGTTGCAACAGCGAACAGACAGTACAATAGTACTCTTTTGATCTGGGATTTATGGAAAGTCGGACAACAATTTGATTTGGAGCAATCCTGGTGCCATATCTCATTGTGACAGAGCGATAGGTCACAGAAAGAGGCTCATCTGCTTGTAGAAATGCGAGATCTAGATTGGAGGCGACAGTTCGAACTGATTGACTTAACTAGTGCAAATCAACACTCAAATTTATAAACTTTAATGATAGAGCTAAACATACCAATTCGGTTCATCCAAACTTTCCTGCAGGCGTCAACAAGCCCCGGCAATCGACCGAAAAGTACTTAATTGTGATATGGAACCCTTGCACAGAGATCGTTCGACTTTCATGACTATCCGCACATGTAATTCCACCGACTCGTGTGAGATCGCTGCATGCGTATCGCACCATACAACCCTCAAATTTAAAGAGCTACCCAACTTTTCATTTAGGTCTTAAAGACCTCATATGACTAAATTTAAGGGCTGTACAACGCGATATGCATGCAGCGATCCCACACGAGTCGGTGGAATTATATGTGCGGATAGTCATGAAAGTCGAATGATCTCTATGCAAGAGTTTCACATCACAATTAAGTACTTTCCGAACAATTGTCGGGGCTTGTTGGCGCATACAAGAAAGTTTGGATGAACCGAATCGGTACATTTGGCTCTATCATCAAAGTTTATAAATTTGAGTGTTGTAGTCACAGCATCTTCGACATGAGCTTTATAGTCATTGATACTGACACAATCAGCTTCCATAAAATTCTCTGCTTTGTTATCCTCTCCTACTTTTCGTGCTAAGGCAGGGCTTGCATCAGGGTATGGCATAGAACATGCCACCTCTGTGCGCAGGCAAAAGCTTGGGTGCATCACCTGCATAAAAGTCATTGGCACTCTACATCAACCATATTCTCATGGTTGGCGCCATCCATTACCTGCATGGTGGGCATCGGAGGAAAAGCCTCTCCGGATTCTGAGGCACAAGTCTTGATCATATCTCCTTTGTTGTTTAGCTATCGAGGACTGCATGCATCAAGAGCAGCGAGGCAGGCTGCAACGGCTTCTTCCTCTCCTCTTCCTCTTCTTTTCCTTCTTCGGCTACCTCTTCTTCTTACGCTGTGAAAGCAGACCCATCATCGTCTGCAACAAAGGAATTACTGAGGCACAGCTGACATACTATCCTGCAGAAGAGAAGGCCCTCATGGTGTATGCGAAAGGGAAGGCACTGAAGTAATTTTACCCAGGGATTCATTCCGCTTAAAGCATGATTCATGAATCAATAATTCTGTACCACCACATCCACTCAGGCTGCATCATACTCTGCCAAAGAGGCCAGTGAGAAGCCAGCCTCGGGCGGCCGGTGCAGAACAAGTGCTTGCGCAGGAGCCGCCTCGCCCTGCTGCTGCTGCTGTAGGTAGCTGCTCAGACTCAGGTGAAGGCGGCCCTGGCGTGCTCTGTCGCGGTGCCCAAGAGGAGCTCGCTGTAGGTGTGGGGGGGCAAGATGTGCTCGACTAGGACGGTGAGGAGCCAGAAGGCATCTTCCTCACTGAGCTGGGTCACCAAGAGCAGCGTGGCCGCGAGAAAGTTGAGGCCCTGGCAGTAGCGCACCTCGGAGTTGCGCAGGGCATAGGCGGTGAGGACGTTCTCGAGGGCGAGGCAGCCCTCCTCGCTCTGAAACCAGGGGTGAGAGGGGAATGTGCGTGGGATGTCGAGGGCAATCTGCCGCAGAGCCCCCTGCACGCCTGACGCTGCTGCTGCGGACGGGCTATTGCGACACAGCCATAGGAGGTCGCTGTAGTAGGTGGTGGGCGCGCTGGGCTCCGGAGAGGGCAAGCCACACACGGGCTCGAAAGGAGGGGGGCACACCCTGTGTGCGGATGATCTCCCTCACAAATATGGCCGACACATCACCTGCACGGCCCGCGGTGGTGGTAGTGGAGCCGGAGCAAGAAGATGATTTGCCTCCTGACCTTTGGCCTGCTGCTGCTGGCGCTGGTGCTGCGACGACGTCAAACCAGTCCTCTCCGTGCCGAGAGGCCGTGGCCTGCCAGAACTGCTCCTTTGCATCCTCCATCATCATAAGAAAATGTATAGCTGCAATGCCAAGACAGCAAGAAGAACTAGTGATACTGCGGCCCACACACAAGCAGTCTGTCTGTATGTGTGTCTGTATGTTGATGGGGCCGCTCGTACGTGCCGCCGCAGCCTCATACATTTTAATTTCTGATTCGCGCTAATTGGGCTTCCCTTTTCATTTGCATTTCGCATTTCCCGCTTCCCTTGTTTCGTCTAGCTTCTTCTGAATCGACAAATCTTGCATTTCCATACGTACGAGCAAGCCATCTTTTTGAAGGGCGTCATGCACATTTTTAGGTCATGCACGTTTTTAGGTCCATAGCATGTATTTTACTTTCATTATTTTAATATGGAAGTCACCATTGAATTGTATATATTTCACATGGGTGTCATTTTGACAGATAGAGTTAAAAACTGCAAGTTGAATTTGATACAAGTTACTAATTAACTTGGGGTGCCCATTGTCCATTGCCCGAGGCCCGAAGTTTGAACCAGTGCCTAGTGCCCAGTGTCCATGGGCCATTACCCATTGCCTAGTTCCCAAACTACAGCCTACGGGGCCCAAGGCTCAAGCTAGAGGGACCTCTTTTTGAAATGTTTGTAAATTGTTATTTTCTTGGGTTTTGTTTTCTTGGTTTTTGCAACAACACATTGTAGTCTATAGTATGTACTATCATTCCGAATCCTGATTCTTAGGGTTCCAAACTTCCAAGTTCCAACTTCCCCATTGAGATACACGCCGCACGGTACGCCTTTGCTGAATCCTCATAACCTGCAAATTGAGCGTTTGAAGTTTGGAGCAATGAGGAGTCAGGACTGAAGTTTCTACCTCATATAAGGTACGTTCAGTCTTGAACTAACTCCTAAGTTTACTTCTGCTACAATATGCAAGTGGATGATGCATTATGCCACTGTCCAATGTCCACTGTTACCCACATTGCCAAGTTCAAACTAGATTATCTCTTGGCACTTGCACCTCGATTAATGGTGCTTCTAATGTCGAATGTAAAAGGGGGGATCTAGACTCTGGAGACTCGAGACTCGAGAGAACCATAGTCTTGACTCTTTGTTGAAGCCGGTGAGGTCGAGGGACAACCCTTGAGGCTTGGGCCCTGCTGCTAGTCCAGCCGCCTACTGCCTACTACAGTCCCAAGTTCCAACCCCTATCCTATGGCCCGTGGGGGTTGCTACTAGCTAGTAGCTACAGCGGGAAGTTGGGGATAGCGTATTGCCATTGGCCAATAGAGACCTTAGACGACTCATAAGGATGGGGGACTCGAGAGAAGGGGAAGTGTACTGCCAATAGATCCATCATCCGAGGATGGGGAAGAAGGGGAGGTAGCAACATAGTGCATTGCTGTGGCAGCTTGGCAGGGTTTGTGGAGGGGAGAAGGGGGAGCCTAGAGGCCGAGGTAGGGGAAAGAGCAAGTTGCAACTTGCCAGGCCATGCTTGAAGAAAGGCCGAGGACCAGCCGCCCAAGTTCCAACCCCCAAGGCTAAGGGGACAAGATGACATGGCCCGTGGCCCGTGGGGAACTACAACCTGCGGATTTGGATGGAGACGACATGGATTTGGATGGAGACAACATGGCCCATGGCCCGAACTATAGCCTGCGAATCTGGATGGGCTGGCCGCTGGCGACTGTAGAACCATAGAAGCAGGCCAAGGAGGCTCAAGCGAAGGCTGAAGCTTGCTGCCTGAGGTTGGGGGGCAAGCCGCAATAGGCCATGGAGAGAGAGAGAGAGAGAGCATGAGGCATCTCTTCGGTGTTAGAATAGGAGGCTGGAGCCACTGCATCTCTGCTGTGGAGCGATCATCGATGGCGCCTCCCCCGTCGAAGAGCAACTTTGCAGCTGGCTTGAACAAGGGTCACGTGCTCAGCAGGAAAGAGCTTCCAAGTTCCGCCTCAACCTTCCTCAACTAAGGGTAAACTTGGAAAGAGGGTGTCCATGGTCAAGAAGTTGATTCGTGAAGTTGTAGGGTTTGCTCCATACGAGAAGAGAGAGAACATGATATCTTGATTCCTAATGCCCAAGCCCTAGTGCCCACTCTAGCACTTGCCATTGCCCATAGCTGCATATTTCCCAAGGGCCAAGGGAGCCCCTAGAGACTAGCGAGCCACGGCCATCCCGATTCCCTAGCCTTCCATGATCCATGGTTTTAATTTTTAATGAGCCTTTTTAAACAATTAACATTTATTTATTGAAACGATTGTAAATTGTAATGAATTGATTGATTGAGAGAGAGAGAAAGAAAGAAAGAAACAATTGCCCAAGCCTCACACTAATCTTAAGATAGAGAAAAAAATGCCTAAACGAAGAAATATATTATGTGATCCTTGCCGCTATCATTCAATAAGTGAGAGTTTATTATTTATAATACTAGTTTATTATTTATTGTTTATTAAGAGACTCAAGGTGATTATTGGTGATTGTTGATTTGCATAAGTAATTCATAGATGTATGTGGGCTTTAAATGATTATAGGTTGTAAACACAAGTGTATCTAAATTTGATGTGGTCTTCATCTTATAGGAGTTTCCATTGGATATTGAGGGTGAGCTTTTGAGGATAGTGACTTTGTGGGGAGGAGGTGATCCATAATCTCAAAGGGCTTTGACTATACGATATTCTTGCTTTTGAGATCAAGGTACGAGATCTAATATTTATCACTTTATTTTTTAAGCATTATCATAATAGTTCGTGCAAATTAATGCTTTATAATGTATGTGTTTTAGTATAGATTCTCCATGGCACCCAAAACAATGAAGAGGCAAAAGACTCTGAAAGCAATGTTTGGTTGGGTAGCTCCCTCTCCGGCTCTTGAGGAAGCTAGTACTTGTCCTCTTGATTTTGATATTAATGATGATTTGCAAGAGGATTTAGATATGCATGGCTTGGAAGGGTCATCTTCCACACAAAATGCAAGTAATATGCATGGCTTGGAAGGGTAATCTTCTTTAGGAAACACAAGTATTGCTTCAAATGCCGAAGGAGAGCAAAAGTAAGGTTCAATAAGAAAATTTAGAGCCCAATGGAAAGAAAAGTTTCCTTGGCTCAAATATGTTTTGCGGGATGGCGAAAAAGGAGTTATGAAATGTGAATGGTGCGAAATGTACAAAGTATCCGATCCATGGGGTATAGGAGATGGATGTATTACTATGCAACATGATGCGATCAAGGTACATGCTTTGTCTAGTGGCCATAAGATGGCAATGGCCAAGTACACTTGTGCAGTGGAAAAGAAAGCAAAGTCAATTCCAGTACACATTGCATCAATAGATGATGCAAATAAGGCAAGGATCATCACTACCATGAAACTAATCTATTATGTTGCGAAGAAGGACAACTCAATAGCCTCATTTGAAGATCTTTGTGACTTGGCTATGTCTCTAAATGTTCCAAATATGCCAAGGACTACAGAGTACTCTTCTTATACAAGTCGATCTGCAGGCATTGAGTTCCTTTTGGCAATATCAAGTCAGTTGTTGGAAATGTAGATTGTATCTATGCTAGAATCTCCATATTTCTCAGTGATGTTGGATGAGAGTACGGATAGAGGACTTGAGATGCATTTGATAGTATATGGTACTTATCTTGCATGCAAAGGTGTGGGATGTAAGCAGTCAAGTTTTATGGGTATTATGACACTAACAGATGGAAAAGGAAAGACCATCTATGATGCTTTGATGCGGTTTCTTGATGCAAGAGGTCTATCCAAACAAAGAATGATTAGCTTGGCAACTGATGGGGCATCATGTATGGTTGGTCATGAGACAGGGGTTGTTGGGCTTCTTAAAAAAGACTTGCCAAATTTAATAGGAGTGCACTGTATTGCACATCAAGAAGCTTTGGCTGCTAGAGATGCTTGCAAAATATTTCCAGAGCTTCTATTCATAGAGAAGCTAGCGAACAAAGTGTACTCATGGATCAATAACTCGTCCAAAAGAAGCAATGAATTGATGTCACTTTTAGAGATTATGCAATTGGATGCACATCGACCGTTACAAATTCATGCAGTTAGATGGCTTTCACGTGGACAAGTCATGGAAAGACTTGTTGTCTTAATGCTTGCCATCTTGACAACTTGGAAAAATGAAAAGTTGATGGATTGGTACAATAAAGCAAGGCATTTTGTTGTGCAGTTTTGCATTCATATGATGGCCGATATCTTAAAAGAATTGAATTTCTTGAGTCTAAAATTTCAAGAAGAAATGGTGGATCTAACATCCATTGGAAGTGCTATTGATGTGGTTATATCAAAGCTCAAGCATTGCTTTTTTAGACCCATGTATTTTGCAAAAGATACCACATACTTATCTAAGTTCTTGGAGTGTTCTAAAAAAGGATACTTGGAAATGGTTGATAAGGATGGCTATATACATAGACATGACCTGATATATAGACCGCTTCCTAAAGGTAAAGACAAAGAAGATGCATCTAATGGGAAGAAAAATGATGTTGCAAAGCAAGACACTCCAATGATAAGACCACACATTGATGGCACTTTGAAATCTTGCACGCAACTAGCAATGGACTATGTGCAATGTTTGATAGATACTCTAAATGCTTGTTTTCCCAATCTTCCACTCTTTAATGTTGTAAAGCATTTTAGCCCATGCTTTTATGCTCAAGATGATGAAATTAGGGAGAAGAATGCTAAGAGATGACTTGATAAGTTGGTACAACATCTTCAACCATGTGAGGAAGGAGATAAGCCATTACATCCCTTGGTTGATAGAAAAGCTTGTGAACGAGAGTTGTTTATGTTTACCGAGACTCTTCGCTTGAATTGTGAAGGATTTACAATGAAAGAAGCATGGAGAGCATTTTCATTAATGAAAGAATGGCAAGAAAGCTTTCCTAATATGATGAAGCTATGGCAAGCTACTATTGTATTCCAACAAGCACTGTGGCATGCGAAAGAGGTTTCTCACGACAAAATATGATTAAGGATGCAAGAAGAACATCAATGTCGATCAAAACTTTGGATGCTCTCATGCGTGTTGCACTTACAGAACCAAAGCTAGATGATGTGGAATGGGATTGAGTTTTTGAGATTTGGCAAGATGCTAAAGAACGCAGGATATATGATGTTTGAGCAATGCAAGTTGTATAATGTTGGGTACCTTCATTCTTTAGTGAGTCTTTTGTCTTTTGTGTTTACTAGTGGCATGTCAAAGTGGTTGATTACCCTAGATATTTTGAGATTCTAAGCCTTAAGTACTAGTTATAGTTACCTATAGGCTATAATAGTTTTAGAGCTTGACTTTTTAAGTGATTGAAATGTGCGGAATCCAGATCTATAGATACCTGGCTACACAATTGCATTGATTTATCCTTAAATTTTTGAAAAAGTAAATTTTGAAGGGGGGGTTTGTTTCTTCCACGTCACAATGGGTAAAATGAAGGGCAACGATGATTTTAGAACATCCCCTAAAATACTCACGAAGGCCATCCATGAACGTCAAAAAGCAGGCTTGAGCACGATGAAAAGCTAGCCGCAAAAGAATATTTTGACTTATGTACTCAGTCAGCTGCTAGAAGCTAACCCCAAAAGAATATTCTGTCTCTGCATTGTCTGCTGGCGCTGCGCCGCGTTAACTCCTTGGATCCTGATTCTTCCTCCACACGAAAAGCGTCCCGCTGAGCCCTCTGCCCTTTTCCTCCTTTCATGGAGCACTTCTTTCACCACAAATATTACGAGCTTTATTTATTTACTCATATTCCTGAAGTGTGGGTGGGCGCCTGGGCAGCGACTTGTTGGCAAACTGTTTTGCACCTTGCGAGCAACAAAATGCAAACATCGATGAACCAAAGACATGTTGTGCCTCGATCTTCAGCCATTTTCTTATCGTTACCACACTTTTGTAGTGTGATTCATGTTATTAAGACTTGTAATAATGTGCCTAACAATTATTGCCTCACCATACAAAGTATTGTCACCTCCACATGTGGAACTTATAGAATTAGGTCGTTGGATGCATCCCGGCTTTCATATTTTTGAAAGTTGTGGGTTTCTCGTCTCAATTCCACCTCTACCCAGCTTTGGTCTCTCCCCCTTATCCAAATTGGTTATTAAGGACCCCTCAACCATTTGCATGAGCCTATTATTCAAGACACTTTTGCTCAAACCAACCAATGCATGTCAAACTAGTCCGTAATCAAGTACTTATTCAAATTTAGACATCATTAATCACTTTATTATTTTTCTAACTAGTTCTCATAATGTTGTTCGATGCCAAAGAGAAAGATTCTACCTTCTCAATCAACAATAGGATCTACCATACATTTTTAAATGTAAAAATAGTCCAAATATATTTAATGTATTGTGTGTGTGTGTGTGTGTGTGTGTGTGTTTATATTTGAACAAGGCTATCCGTGGCAATGGTTCGATGACAAACAATGACAAAAAGGGGGGGCAATGCAATGGTTTGGTTATGATGGATGTGTAAGAGAGAATATCATGGACCTCATCTCTTTCAACTTAAAAGGAAGCTAGTACCACAAAATGAGGAAGGAAAAGTGATGAATTATTTAAATAGAAACTTCAATGCAAATAGAAACTATACTATAATAAATTGCACCATTTTTAATCATCTACATCTTTTAAATAAACCACCTCATTTTTAAGCAATTTCATTTTAGTAAACCGATTTTCAAAACAAAAAATACTAGGTATTACAATTGAATACATAAGTAGAAATGGATATATATTTATACTTTGGTAGACAAGTACTAGCCAAACATTTATAAAATGTTTTATATAACAAATGTTTACAAGTCTAGTACAAGTAGAACTACTTTTGTCTCACTATTTGGAATGCTCTTAAGACTCTTACAATCCGGCAATGTCATCAATTGGTATTGCAACACACAATTCACTTGACTTTTTGCCCATAACTAATTCACAAGCCATGTTCAGATGATGGTGTTAGTAAGCTCTATTAGCTAAAACTATAACAAGTTTTTAAGCATTGGGATTGAGAGGAAGCAATAGTGGGATGCAAAAGTCAATGCAATGAGAGTGCAAGCACGTGAGATAGAGGGAGAGGAAGCACATAAGAATTTTCTACGAGTACCTTATTTTCACTATCCTCACTTATATATGAGTATTTAGTATGCACTATTGGAAGGGGTGCTCACTAGTTATTGTCCATTGATCTTTACTTAGAAAATCTCTCAGGTTAAAAGCCAATATGCCTTCTTTAAGGGAAAATAACTAGTGAAGATATTATCCAATGCCCATTATTTCCCCACTATGGGATAAAGTACTTAGAAGATAAACTCTTCATGAGGAGATCTAGATAGTTAACATTTATATTAACCTTGATGGCCTCAATCCACTTGTCCTCAACCACCTCCTTCACAAAGTGATACTTTATCGTGATGGACTTTGTCTTTGTGCATGAAAGACAAGGTTTTCTGCCCAATTGGATCCCACTATGACTATCACAATGCAAAATGGGTATGTGTCGTGCAATACACAAATCTCCCACTAGAAAAATAAGCCATAGAGCTTCCTTGCATGCCTTAATGGTTGTGAAAGACGTAGCCTTAGTGGTAGATAAAGCCATACATGGTTGCAATTGAGAGACCCATGAGAGTGCACCTCTTGCAAATGTGAAGAAAAAATTTCAACTCTTCGTAAAGTCTACATTCCCTACAAAATCAACATCTACATATCCAAGGACAAGTGCACCCTTTCTTTTAAAGCATATGCACATAGCTCTAGTGCCACTTAAGCAACTCATGATACTCTTGGCTGAATCCCAATGCTTCTTGCAAGGATTTTTCATATATCTACTAACCACTCCCACTACATAGGCAATCTCTAGATTTGTGGCAACTATAACCAAACATTAAGGTGCCAATAGCTAATACATAAGGTGCCTTAGCCATTCTAAGCTTCTGCTCATTTGATTTATAGCTATCCTCTTAGCAAACTTTTAAATATGGAGGCAATGATGGAACATTGATATCCTTCTCTATCTCCATATTGAAATGCTCAAGTACATTCCTAATATACTCCTTTTGAGATACATAAAGAATTTTATTATCTCTGTCCTACATAATTCACATGTCAAGAACATGGCTAGTATTCCCTGTCCAATCATGCCAAAGTTTTCATACAACCTTTTCTACAATGTATCCACATAGATGAGTGATTTCCTAGCACAAAGTACCAAGGTCATAAGGTTACTATACATAGCCTTTTGTGTTAAAAAAAGTAATCGATCTCATTCTCAATGTATCCTTTACACTACTCTTGTAGTTTGCACAAAAGTGGGTACAAGCCGCTTAATTAGCTCAAGTACTATTTGATTATATTTGAAATAAAATGTGCATATAATAATAAAATTGGATGACAATTTGATAATATTATTGGATAGAACAATAAAAGTTTTGAAACAAGTTTCAAGTGAAAATTCATTATCTACAAAAATTGGAGTATCAAAAGTACATTAAAATTGGTCAAAGCAACCCTTAACAATGTTATTTGGAACTAGAAAAAAAGTTGAAATTTTTTATTTAATTCCAATTCTCATAAGGTGTATGTCATACATATCAAAGCATTTTTTATAAAAGATTATCTTAATATAAAAAAATTTGATATAATTTTAATTAGAAGCACTAAAAGTTTCTTATTTTCTATGAAAATGGTCTCAAAGATGGACATAGAAATATACACTTCCTAGCTTGTTTTGACCCCTTCTATTTTTTTTCCAACTACTATCATTGCTAATCACATTTTTCTAAAACTATTTCTTTTTAATCTTTATCATTGAAGAGATATTGACTTTTTCGTAGAGGGTCCACATTGCCACAAAAGTCGCTTTCTTGCCAGTAGGAGACTAGTGTTAAGGCCTCATGAAGGCATTGAACTTATGATAGCATTCCCTTGGGGAAAGTTTCAATCCAAACAAGCTATTCTAGAGCTTACATACCAACAACTCCTTGCCTTCCACCACAACAATGCCCTCTAGGTATTGTATATAGATATCCACTACAAGATACATGCAACATACCGACATTCAAAGCTACCCAAATGTTCATTAAAAGAATTACCCTCGTCATCACTAAAAGCATTGTTATAGGCATCTCTAAAAATTTGTTGGAGATAACATCGCTATTTGTATTGCTATGTGTGTCGCTATTTGCCTCATAAAAGTCACATAAAATGATGTAAATAGCGACATAGATAGCAATGCATGTAGTAAATTAGTGATGCAAATAGTGACGGTTTTACAAAGGAAAAAATTTTTGGGGGCAAGGCAATAAGTTGCCCTGCCACCCATAGCACCATGCGATGTATAATATTCTGTAAAGCAATTACATATTGGATATACAATCATCATCAAGGCAGGTGCAAAAGCTACTCAAAACCATAAGACTAATAACTCATAAAATAAGTACAAGACTAGTGATGACAACTTATGACATTACATGGAACTGTGGAGAGGAGAGCCAAAAAAAACATGAAAATCTATGTATAAATATCACAAAGTGTAATTTTATACAAAGGATGATAAGTATACCTAAGGAATGCTAATTGGAAGTGGCTCTCCTCTTCTTCTTCTTCTCCTTCTTCTTGCTTTCTTGAGCTTGTGCTTGAGAGAGGGAGTGTGAGTGTGTGAGGGTGAGGGACCGAGGAGGAGAAGCTCTCCATCTTCTCCTCTCTTCTTCTCTTCTCTTCTCTTCTCTTGTCTTGCTCGCGGACATGGAGCTTGGAGTGTGGAGCTTGAGGATGGAGCTTGCTTGAAGCTTGCACTTGGATCGTGGAGCTACCGGAGTGCGCGGGAGATGAGGTAACTCGAACGGCATCAAGGTAAGCTCACTACACCCGTAAGGTATGCATTGCGCGTCGGCTATGTGAGAGGTAGCCATTAGTGCTCGGCTTGGAACGCTTGAATCAATAAGCGGTCCGAGGGTCTCGGCGGTTGAGTGAAAGCTCCCACATTTTGGTTCCGTTTTTGCCGGGACCAACAGATTCAAGCCTTGAGCACTTGCGCACTTCGAATCGAGCATTGGAGTAGGGTTTTCCCCGAACCGGTGCTTGAGGTAGATAGGTAGGAAGCGAGGGGGTTGAAGAGGGTATTCAATCTCCTTGGCAAGTAGGTGTTTTGCTTTCTTGAGATTTACGTTATGAGATGGAGTAGTGTAGGTATTTACTTTGTGTTTTGGATGCATTTAGGATAGGAAAAAACAAAGAAAAAGAAACAAACAGTAGGGTTTTTTGTTGCTGTATAACAGGCTAAAACAGGGAAACAGGGGACCAGATTCAAGTTTCTGGGTGAGACAGCGACAGGGAACTAGCTGTGAGGTTTTGCAGTGCTGGGAAAGGACTTTAAGAGGCCTGGGAGGCTAGGACAGACCTCAGTTCCTTGGTTTGCCTTGAGAGAGAGAGAGAGAGAGAGAGAGAACTTCTGGTTCACAGGACGAGGAAGCGCTACCCCGATCTCTAGGCGCCGGCGATTCGTGCTGCTCCAGGTGAGTTTGGTGTTTTCCAACAAGTGCCCTAATCAGATCTAGAAAGTCTGTGGTGATTGCGTGCAGCAGACAGTAAGGAGAGGTCAAATGCGCGGGAATCGCGCCCACCGCCGACGCAGTTGGACCAACTCGCAGTGGTCCGATTCCCAGAATCGTACCACCCGAGTTCGGGAGTCGAACCGTCCGAGTCCCAGAATTGGACCGCCCGACTGAGAGTGAGTTGGACTAGTCTGGTCCGATTTCCAGAATCGGACTAGCCCGATCAGATGTGGCACGTGGCACTCGGACCACTCAGACTCGGACCAACCCGTCCGACTCGGACCACTCGGATTCGGACCACTCGGACCAACCCGTCCGATTTTGAGAATCGGACGCTCGGACCAACCTGTCCGACTCGGACACTCGGACACTCGGACCAATCCATAATCGGACCACTCAGAATCGGACCTGCCAGAATTGGACCACCTTGTCTGATCCGATTCCCAGAATCAGACCACTAGGCCGATCGGACCAACCCAAAATCGGACGTCCGATTCTGATAATCGGACTCCTGAAAATCGGACATCTGAGAATTGGACAAAAAGTGTCAAAATCTGACAGGTATCTAGAATACAAATTTTGACACATCTAAACCCCGAGATTGACCCCAAAGGCTACCTAGAGCTAAAGGCACATGATAGATCCATCACTGGGCTAAAACTTAGAGCACTTAGTTCAAAATTTGGCTATAAATGGTCCTCCAAATTGTGCATGGCTTTTACCATAACGGCCCTGCGGGCCGGGGGCTGCCCCCCCGGACCCCTGCAGAGGGGGCTCCCTCCGCACCTCCCCCAAGTAGGTTGGAGAGAAAACGCGCGCCGTGACAGGTCCTCCAAATTGAACACTAGTGGAGTAATGGCTCTACACGAGCATGGATCCTCACTCGCAAAAGAGCAACCAAAAGCCCAATACCCGAACAAAGAGAAATAGAGACCCTAGAATCTCAATGGGCCAAACTAGCCATCAAGGGAAAAAAGGCCACGCCATGAGAACACAAAGACATTGTGTTCAGACCGTGTCTAGTCAGAGCAAAATGCAACTTCAGTAAGCTACAAATGCGAATATGACTAGACATGACACTCTTGACGAGAGATGTACCTTGAATAGCATTGCACTGATGATCCAAGACAGCAGTGGAGAATCCACATCTGGTCGTGCAGATGAGAACTCAAGGGCATCTGTTAGAAGGCTTAAAATTACAAGCCAAGACCCGGAAGATGAAGACATAGTATCACCTGCTTATCTTAGGGTCAAACTCACCGCGAAAAGAGAGCATATTATCGATGCTCTAATTGATGAAGGAGCAGATTTTAATATCTTGACCTATGAATCATGGACCCTACTAGGACAACCAGAGCTCACACCGACTAGTGCAACCCTTAGCCCTTATGGGGGACATCCACAAGCACTCATAGGGAAGTGCAAAATCCTTGCGACAATTGAAACAGAAAGCTTGCCTATCCTATTTCATGTTCCTCCAAATAGTGCTAGCTGCGGGGAAGAAACCCTCCTAGGAAGACCCTTTAAAAGGGCGACCAAGTGTGAGGCCGACTATGTAGCACAGAGGATACACCTGACACTACCGGGTGTGAGGATAGTCACGACCTTTAGCAAGGGTGACCTCATCAAACCTCAAGGGAAAGGCAAGGAAGCTGCTGACGTAATAGTCAAGCCTACTAACGAGAGCAAGGACTTGTTGGAAGAGTTAATACAAGCACAGGTTGAACAACGAGAACCAGTGAGTGAGGCCAGGCCTGAAACAAGAAGGTCAAGAGACAATGCCAAGGACGTGCTTTGGACTTACAAACATCGTAGAAGACCCCATGAGAAGCCCAAGCCTTATAAACGAAGGCATCGATGGAGAGTCAGCACAACGCTGCGATGGATATCCAAAGCGTTGCTACGTGCTCAAGGATACTACGCAGGTAACCAATGGATTTGGGTACCAAAATCCCCTACTAAACCGCCTCTATCAGTTGAAGGCCAGAGTGCTTCAAAAGCATGGCACAGGAGGAAATCTAAGAGAAATTCTAGGTCTCAAGGCAAGAAACCAGACATGATTGTTCGAAGGAAAGAGCCCCAGCCTAGCATGCTAAATAGACAGATGTCATACGTAGCCATTGAGCAGGCACAAAAATCGTTAGTGCCCAAGGAGCCTTTGATTCCCCAATGGGAGAACAAGCATCATAGGCGCACAACATTGCTCAAGGCAAGGCTGATCGCTCAACAAAGCAAATGGCACAATCATCTAATAGCCTTGAGAAAATCATTCAGCTAGTGCCACATCCACCTAGGAGTCCTAGATCTCCTACGCCCTCTTCTCCCAAACAGACACAGGAAGCGCTACAGCAGTTGTCAAGGGCGACTGCTCAATTCCAATCTCTATCCCCATCTAAGCTTCCAACCATCAAAGAGGTGGGCTATGATGGCATCTGTAGCTCTCGACCCAAGGATATGCCTGAGCCACCTAATGCGACCAGATCACAGCTCATGTTCGATCTACACAGATGAGTGCTCAAAGGCCAACAAAAGACACAACCAATTCTGATCACCCTAGGGACTTGACACCGCAATCCACCAAGGGTAGCTAGCCCACTGAACTAGTTGCTACTACTTCCAATCAGGGATCATAGCGGTCATAACCCTTGGCTGTAACAATGCCCCTAGTGGAACGTGTCCTTAGTAGTTTACCTGTGGGGGAGGTGTCACAACCAAATCCCTCGACAACTCCAGCACTTTCAAAGTACCTAAAGCCTAGGACGGAGGAGTTAAACGCAAGGGAGTTGGTTGAAAAGCTAGACTCTCCGAAAATAGCGGCAGTTGTGCCCTCACAACCGGGCAAGGCTATTCAACAAACCACGGCTATGTCCCATAAGGACACACTAGAGAAGGGAAATGCTGAGGCCCGATCAAGCACATCAACGGTCGATACAGGGTCCTGAGTCGTTGAGAGAGGCACCTTCGTTGACCAAGAAAAAGAGGAGAAAGCAGAAAAAATAGCATCAGTTGCAGGTGGTTGTGAACGCCAAGAACATTGAGACAAAGGGCACTGGAGAGCTGATGAATAAAGCATCGAGTCCATCCACCAATGAACCCACTGATGCCTCTCCTAACAGCGGTGAAACCTCAGACACATCTGTGTACTCTGACAAACCAAAGCAACAGTTGCCATCAACAGTTGCTTGCAACACTCTATCCACTGACAATAGAACTCACATTGATCAATCAAGAGTGGATACAACGCTATCACAACAGGATGACAACTCTATACCAGTCACATCCAAGAAGAACCATGATGAAATAGCAGCAAAACCTTAGGAGAAACGTGAGAACCCCAAAAGCATAAGAAATCCTAGCGTTGACCAATCTTGCTCATCTAGGCCTGAGCCCCCAGCCATGCTAAAGCCTAAGGAAACTCTTAGAACTTTGCATGAGATAGCAACCAGCAGGCCCTTGTTGAACATAGAAGTGTCGCAGAATGCTTAACTGAGTTGGAGGCTAAGCTCAAAGTGGTTGCGCGTGTCTACGTCCTTGCGGACATGGACATAATCCCCAAGGAGCAGCTTGGAGATTACTTGACCTTTCCTCCATCATGGGAAGAACGAGAACATCTTAACGAGCACTACGACAGGCTCCTGCATGAACATATGCAACTCATCCCTGACGAGGAGGCTGACGAACTGCGCTTAACCGTCACGTTCAATGAAGTGCTCTGCCGACCGAATCTCATAGACATAGAGCTACTAAAGCGACTGTCAGTAGGCCAGAGTCAATTTGAGCAGCGTTGGTGCGAAAGCCGCGTTGTAATGGCTGAACTAGGGGCTCAGATCATGACGGTCTCAGAAGAGCGATTGGCCAAATGGTGGTCTCAAAGAGACCCAACCTACATGGCACCAACTTCCCTTCGAGTGCTCACGGACATTCGGGGTACGGACTTAGCTGGGACTAGGCTACAAGGCCCTTTGATTGATAAGGTTCTCACTGAGGAGGAGTTACATATTGCTAGTAGACTCGGTCAAGGTTCCATGCTACTCGACGTGGCAAAATATCTATCAGTATTAAGTCAGCTGCCACGAATACTAGATGCGTGTGCCACGCTCCGGTACAACCCCGAGTTCTACACTTGGTTCTTATCCTCGTGAAGTGACATGGATTCATGAATATGTATATAAATAAACACTGATTCTTGTGTCACCTTGTATAAACAATATCAATACACGTAAGCAATGATAGTCAAGTGTAGGCAGAAGAGTTGGGTCTGACGGGCTAAGCTCCTCAAGTTCTCTTCTCATCACACATTTAAAAGCTGTGTGACCATTCCCACCCCCAAGTGAAGGGCATGTAACCCACATTTCCACCATAGGAGGCCTTGACCAACAACACTGATGTTGTAGACAGGGTGCAGTCCCTTTCTATACACCTTCTTCCCATTTTGGTCTACCCTTCCGAGGATGTGCCCTATCCCACTCCATGACAACCAGTCCACGCGACTTAGTATAAACTAATATCCGCTAATGACTAGGGGCAATGCAAACATCAGCATAGGGGCCATTCCTCTACAACAAACACCGCATGCCTCACCCCTTCCCTCCTTGTCATATGCGCTTCATGAACCACACTAAAATCCCTTCCATGCAAACAGTTGTATCCTATATCTAGGTCTAACCCTTGGATTGCATTTTGCAGGTTTCCTTTTGCAGTGGAACGCATGGAGAATCATGGAGATCTAGCATGAAAAGACGCTCTTCGCAGAAGGCGGGAGCATGTGGCACACGCCCCTCCACCGGAGCGCTATGTGCCCACCATCAAGAGGTATGCCAAGAAGCGAGGCCCTAAGCGACACTGCCCAGGGCGAAGGCCGAAGAATCCTCGAGTCAGGGAAGTCGAGACTCTAAACGCGCAATAGGTGGCAGCACTAGTGGCACGAAATCCCAGCTCCCGCTCGGGCCCCAGATGCTCAAAGGCAGAAAGGGCAGCTCGGGAAAGAGAAAAATTTAATGAATTATTTAAAGACATTCTGGAGACGGTAGCGGGCCGGGATTACACCATTCATGTCCCGGCCGACATGTTCCCCGCTCAACCCCACGGGAGCCCCACACCAGCAGAGCCCCAATCACCCGGCCACCCAGACTCGCCCCGCCTCGTACAAATCGAATAGCCCATGATGCATAAAGGGCTTATCAAATGATAACTTGCCATAACTTTTTGTTTTTAAATGGTTAAGTGGTCCCGACTTGTTAAGTGTTGACATGTTCCCGACTTGTATGAACTTTTCATATCTACGTTTAATATATTTCACGCCTTTAGCAAAAGAAAAAGCTAATCAAGCGTAGGTGATAACTGTCTAAGTCAACACCATAGGATTCAGATCAGTGATGTCTCCTTGCATTGCACCGGTTTATTATAGTTGCGGCATATGCCATGCATGTACTCTCATGATGTGACAAGTGGATACATGATGAGACAGATCTTTGGGCGAAAGTGTTCAATGCCCGATCACCGCAAGGCCATCGATCCTCCAAGGAGCCACGGCAAAGCCACGCTGTTGAAATCACGAATCACCCTTGCCAACCACCCACATTGCATGGCCCAAAACACATTCCTGGGCCATGCCCCCTTTCTGGGTCAAGCTCTATAGTTGGCTCACGGCAGTCATTACCTCAATTGTACCCACATCGCATGTGCTGCAAGGAGGGTTGCAATGTCTCAAGTGTATCTCCCCCTTTCACCAACTGCTTCTCTAACAACGAGGCTAGGGCACAATCATCATTGTACTATCCATTTTCTGAGCCTTCGAAGTTTGACATTTTCCAACCCATTGAAAGGCTGATAGCCTCAACATATTGTAATGGTTGTACTCAGGCAAAAAAAAAAAGAAAAAAAAAGAAAAGAAAAGAAAAGAAAAAGAAAAAGAAATGAATGGAAAGATAAGAAGCACCCATGATCACAGCACAGCACCTAGGGGTCCTCAAATTAGGTACGTCTGGTGACCTTGGTCGATCGGCTTCGTCCCTAGTCCCCTAGCCCCTTACAATCACCCACAATTGTTCAGGGCACATCAAGGGCAGGACATACCTGGGGAGCTTGTCTTGCCTAGGGTTAGACCTGTCACCCTGACCCACTTGCACAATTTTCTTTTGCACTCTGCCTTAGTACCATTGCAATCAGTGGTGATAAGCACTGCACGATTAGCCATGAAAGTACACCGTACTCATCAAGCAAGTCCAATAGTTTTCAACTACTGAAAGTGCGGTGTCCTTGTATTCAATTATGCTACATCGTGCAGTCACAATGCAAAGGATGTCTCATATACCTTCACGTGTACTCCTTCTCCACATGGACAACTTTGCTTCATCCACGCATTGTTATGAGAAACTAGCCCCGGTCTTCTAACTATATAATATCTAAGTATGCACGAGCACTCACATAATATCTGCACCAAAGTATATCCACATTTTGGATCCTCAAGTGCAGGACAATACTCTAGGCTTGCTTAGAGTTCGACCTGTCTCCCAAATTAATCAAAATATGTCTTGTGCACGATGAGAAGCCTAGCACTACCCCTTAAGGAGAGACCACATGTGAGGTTTTCCAATTGCAGGTATAAGGTGTTGCTCACTCTTCATCAACACTCAACTTTGAATTCTTGTCCCGTACCATTCGACAAGCCCGCAAAGAATCGTCATGTGCAGAATCCCCAACAAACCACCACTTGTGCTGGCCATCAATGCAATCCCCAACACAGCTTAGCCCTACCACCAACTCCAACAACCTTCCACCAGCCACCTTGGCCACCAACAGGCCCCCAGGACCTTCTGCCACACCACCACCAACACTCCTCCACGGAAACCACAGGCGTCCTTGTCACCCACGTCTCCGGTGCATGCTATAGCCTGCTACCTACGACGGTGAGTGCCATGGGACTGGCACTCGTCTAGGAGGGGGGTAATGTTAACCCCAACACAAAGAAAGCAAAAGGAAATAAAAAAGACGCATGGCAAAGCCGGAAAAAAGGTAGCTCGACTGAAGAAAGAAGAGGAGGAAAGGCCAAAGGCGCAAGGGCAACCTTAAAAGTCCGAGGCAAATGCAAAAGGGGAAAGGCACATTTTAAAATAAAAAGGCGCACCTTGAAATCTTGTAAAAGAGCGCCGGGCTCTCACCCGTGCAATTTGTAAATGTAGACGGGTGGTGGAAAGGAAGCTAGGAAGATAGAAGGACAATGGGAAAAAGGGCCTAGGCTACGGCCGGCCATGTAAAAAAGGGGAAAAGGGGATGACCGCCCAAAAGGGATTTAGGGTTTTGTATATAAAGTTGAAAAGTGAATGAGAAGCTCATTCTTGTGTGTGGCCAAAAGTGGCTCTCCTCTTCTTCTTCTTCTCCTTCTTCTTGCTTGCTTGAG
Source organism: Lygodium microphyllum (assembly GCF_053477565.2). Classification (NCBI taxonomy): domain Eukaryota; kingdom Viridiplantae; phylum Streptophyta; class Polypodiopsida; order Schizaeales; family Lygodiaceae; genus Lygodium; species Lygodium microphyllum. Next base: position 139,070,320 of record NC_141138.1, read on the forward strand.
CTTTTGCTTGAGAGAGGGAGTGTGAGAGTGTGAGGGAGTGAGTGTGTGAGGGTGAGGGACCGAGGAGGAGAAGCTCTCCATCTTCTCCTCTCTTCTTCTCTTCTCTTCTCTTCTCTTGTCTTTCTCGCGGACATGGAGCTTGGAGTGTGGAGCTTGAGGATGGAGCTTGCTTGAAGCTTGCACTTGGATCGTGGAGCTACCGGAGTGCGCGGGAGAGGAGGTATCTCGAACGGCATCAAGGTAAGCTCACTACACCCGTAAGGTATGCATTGCGCGTCGGCTATGTGAGAGGTAGCCATTACTGCTCGGCTTGGAATGCTTGAATCAATAAGCGTTCCGAGGGTCTCGGCGGTTGAGTGGAAGCTCCCACAGCCCCGGTCGCCTAGCCAACCGGACTCACCCCGCCTTGTACCTATCGACTAAATCCCTACGATGTACAAGTATCTCGACAAGTCAGCATGCCAGAACATTTTGTTTTTTGATGAGTAAAGGGGCAAGATCCCCACTTGTACACATTCCTGTTACTTCTTGTTAATGTATGTGACCTTAACAAGCAATGAAATATGCATCCCAATAAACATCATAGAATTCTAAAAAATTGTCTTATCATGATTACATTGGTTCGATGCACTTAACACAAGCAAGCATATACTCTCACGAAGTGACAAGTGGATGCAGAATGACACATGTCAAGGTCTAGAAGCGTTTAATATCCAAGTCACCACAAGACCACTAACCCCACAAAGAACCATTAGGGAGGAAGTGACAGGAATACCAAGAAACAAAAGCCATGACGGAAACGCCACTGGATGAGAACCCAAGGACACCTCTGCAGAAAAAGCCCATATCGCCAACTGAGCATGGCCAAAGATTACCTCTTCCTTCTTGGCTAAACTCTATGTTCGGGCAGGAGCCACGCTCTCAACAAGGGCGAACGTCTCTTCATCATCCAGGATTCAATTCGCATGATGCTCTGCCCTTGTCCATGCACAGCTCACTCCAAGTGCTACCTCAATTGTTTGATGTCTCACATGTTACAAAGAGGTTTGCAAAATCTCAAGTGTATCTCTTTATCTCAACAATAGTTCCTCTAGCATCAAGGCTAGTAACACAATCATCTCTGTAATATCAATTCTTCATAGCCTTTGAATCCCAACAATTCTCAATCCAAATGAAAGGCTAACAATCAATGTATGGCATTGATTGTATTCACTTTTCCCACAAAAAAAAAAAGAAACGAAAAGAAAAGAAAGAAAGAAAGAAAGAAAGAAAAAGAAAAAGAAAAAGAAAAAAGAAAAAAAGCACACACGATCACAACACCGCACCTAGGGGTCCTCAAATTAGGTACGTCCAGTGACCTTGGTCAGCTGGCTCCGTCCCTAATCCCCTAGCCCTTTGTATGTTCCCCACAATTGTTCAGGGCACATTAACGGCAGGACATACCTAGGGAGCTCGCCTCGCCTATGGTTAGACCTGTCACCCTGAACCACTTGCCATTTCTCTTGCACTCCATCTCAATGCCATTACAATCAACAGTGGTAAGCAAGGCATGAAAGACAATGAAAAAGTACACCATACTTTTCAAGCACTACAAGTAGCCACTAGCTACCAAAAGCTAAGACATCAAGGAGCTCAATTATGCCACATTGCCTTGACACGACCATAATGATGTCTCAAGCAATCTTCCAGTGTACTCTCCGTCTTCATCGACAAATTTTTCCATCAACTTAGCCCCTTGCTTCATTGACCCATTGCTATACAAGGAACCAGGCTGACACTCCTCTAACTAAGTAATATCTAAGTATGCACAAGCACTCACATAATACCTGCACTGAAGTATATACACAGTTTGGGTCCTCAAGTGCAGGACATACTCTCAGCTTGCTTAGAGTTCAACCTGTCTCCCAAACTAATTGTACTATGTCTTGTGCACCATAGAGAAGACTAGTACTACCCTTAGGGAGAGACCACATGAGAGGTTTTCAATTGCAGGTGTTGAAGACTCCAACAAAAGTGTCGTTCGCTCTTCATCAACACCCAACTCTGAATGCTTATCCCTTACCATCCGACAAGCCCGCAAAGAATCATCATGTGCAGAATCCCCAACAAACCAACACTTGTGCTGGCCATCAATGCAATCCCCAACACAAAATAGCCCTACCATCAACTCCAACAACCTTCCACCAGCCACCTTGGCCACCAACAGGCCCCCAGGATCTTCTGCCACACCACCACCAATACTCCTCCACGGAAACCACAAGTGTCCTTGTCACCCACGTCTTCGGTGCATGCTACCGCCTGCTACCTACGACGGTGAGTGCCATGGGACTGGCACTCATCTAGGAGGGGGGTAATGTTAACCCCAACACGAAGAAAGCAAAAGGAAATAAAAAAGACACAGGGCAAAGGCGGAAAAAAGGTAGCCCGACTGAAGAAAGAATAGGAGAAAAGGCCAAAAGCACAAGGGCAACCTTAAAAGTCCAAGGCAAATACAAAAGGGGAAAGGCGCATTTTAAAATAAAAAGGCGCACCCTGAAATCTTGTAAAAGAGCATCGGGCTCTCACCCGTGCAATTTGTAAATGTAGACGGGCGGTGGAAAGGAAGCTAGGAAGATAGAAGGACAATGGGAAAAGGGGCCTAGGCTACGGCCGGCCATGTAAAGGGGAAAATGGGATGACCGCCCAAAAGGGATTTAGGGTTTTGTATATAAAGTTGAAAAGTGAATGAGAAGCTCATTCTTGTGTGTGGCTAAAAGTAGCTCTCCTCTTCTTCTTCTTCTTCTTCTTCTTCTTCTTGCTTGCTTGCTTGAGCTTGTGCTTGAGAGAGGGAGTGTGAGAGTGTGAGGGAGTGAGTGCGTGAGGGTGAGGGACCGTGGGGTGGAGAAGCTCTCCATCTTCTCCTCTCTTCTTCTCTTCTCTTCTCTTCTCTTGTCTTGCTCACGGCAATGGAGCTTGGAGCTTGGAGCAGGAGGATCGAGCTTGCTTGAAGCTTGCACTTGGATTGTGGAGCTACCGGAGTGCGCGGGAGAGGAGGTAACTCGAACGGCTCGGAGGTAAGCTCACTACACCCGTAGATATGGTTGGCACGTCGGTTATGTGAGAGGTAGCCATTAGTGCTCGGCTTGGAACGCTTGAACAATAAGCAGTCCGTGGGTCTTGGCGGTTGAGTGAAAGCTCCCACATAGTCCAACATTTCCCTAAAACTCCTCAAAGGGAGAACCCAAAGTACATAGACATAACGCCTCGTCACACACACATAGGAGGCACTCCATTGACTAATAATCGGAGCCCCACTGCAGCTCTCGTACATCGCAGGGATTGGCCCTTTGATACGCTACTAAATATATAACACATACGAGCACAAACTCCTCTCAAGGTACCAATATTTTACGTTCCAGGATGTACCATTCCTCACTACACTTTCCCCTTAGGACCCAACGACTAACCTACAGCTTAGGACATCCTTCCACACTCATCGTTGGTCACAACCTAAGGAAGACAGGTGCCATGCATCCAGGAGGTTTTTTCTGATACCTTTTAATTATTATGCTTAATGCGAATAGTGTATGGCTATGTGCTTAGACAAAAGAAAAATTAGCATCGTGCATAGTACATAAAGCATTCTTTCCATGAATTTCACTAACATGTGCTGCGTTGAAAGGAGGCATCGAGCCATATACTCATGCTACCATCCTCTTTAGTTAAATCGTTTCCTATATGCCAAGTGCAATGCATAAATCAAATATTTCTTTTATCTTGCAGCGTTTCAGCCCCTTTTCATCTAACTCTTAGCATTTTGCATCATTGATCGGTTAGATATGGTTTCTATGCATTTTTCCCTTTTAAAAACCCGATAAATACGCACAAGACATAGAAATGGGGACAAACAGAGGCCAACCTCGTGCTTTGCCATCATCATACATTTCACAAACATAGATATAATTTTCCCTAATTTTCCTCAGCTCGTTTTCTATTTTTCCCTAATTTTTAAACCCATTTTTTCCATTTTTTAGCAATGTTTCCTATTTTTCTTTAATAAATAATGACTGAAAATAAAATTTGATTGTGGGCTAAGGCCCTTAGGTTCATTGACAGCAAAAACTCAGATTTAGTTGGTGTGACATATCATATTTCTCATTTATAAAGCAAAAAACCCAAATTTACCCTTAAAACGCGTGTTTTCCATGTATTTTACACTAATTTCGGCTATATAGCCTTATATTTTCTGATTTTCAGGTTGCAAAAAGTTGAAACTCATGGCAAACAATGTCATAATGAACTTTCATCCCATATAAACAAGGTCTCATAAAGCAAAGAGCATAAAAAGATCATTTTTCTTCATAAAAATAGCATTATCGCTTATTTTCAGGTCTCGGTTTCTTGGTCTTGATTACTGGACTGATTTCCAGCATGCATTTAGTGCTCAGCATCTTTAAGAATATCACTCTTCAAGTCTTCATCCATCCGGAAGCAATCCAGTCTCATCCGAACAAGCTTTCCTCCACCATTCTTCATAGTCTTCTTCCACACAAGAACAGCCCCTTAAGGGAGAGAGAAGGAGGAGAGAGAAAGACTAGAATTGGCTCTTCTCATTCAGGCCACCATTGGACGGGCGAAGCACGACGATAAGATCAGCAAGAAAAGAGAAGATCGGGGATATGATCAATTGGGTGGGTTATTTGCAGGCACTGATCATGATCATCCATCCCCATGGCGCAAATTTCGGCCGCCTGCTGCCACGCTTCCTCCATGCTCTCTCTCTCTACGTTTTTTCCATCCACATTTCATGTGGCATAAAATTTGGGCCCCAAAGGTCATGCCCACTTTAGCCAAACTTTGGTCCACCTTTTCGTATCTTGACCGGTTTCTTGGCCATTTCCCCGTTCGGTGTCCAAATCGAGTGCTGTAAATTTCTGCGCATCCAGCTTGACATCCCACATTGGCCAGCAACTCCTGACAATCTGTACGGCAGTTTGAAAAATTATCAAAAATCAACAAGTGTCACCCGGGCGCCTTTAAAGCACTTGACGCTTAAAATCATCCCAGGTCGAGCCGCCGCCTTCGACATTAAATATTTTTCCCTTGATATTCGTAATTTTTGGCTATTTTTAAGCACTTCTCGACATCAAAACTCTGCTCTCAGCTGACTAGAGGTTAAGATGAGATGAAAGGGAGCAGAGGAGAGCTAAGCCATGCCAGACTGGGTTCTAATACCATGTAAAATATGTGAGATCTAGAGCATGGTATATATAGAAGCTATGGAGATTGGAAGAGAAAGAGTGAGTTCATGAAGACACTGACATGACTAACTGTTACACAAGTGAATTAGGTTGCAAGATGGAAGCTTGGACTTGTAAACACAATCTTGTGTATTGACTGACAATGACATAGGGACTTTATTGAAGGACAAAAGTATTACGACATTGCATTAGAAAAGAGAGCAAGTACAATTATTTATAGAAAATTGGATGGTAGCACTTCTCCTACTGTGCATATGGGATTCTAGTCCTGAGCCCTCACTATTCCTTACAAAGAGTGAAGTAGGTGTTATTGCAAACATCTCAATACAAAAGGCATAACAGAGAGTTTGTTCTTCTCTTACAGAGCTCCTACAGAGGTAGAAGAAGAATTTGAAGAGAACAAAAGTGATAATGCATAAAAATATTAAAAAAGTGAGTTAGAAGATTCTATCCTACTCATAGAAGGTAGAGATGAGCAAGAAGTTCTAGAAGTTCATGAAGCCTTAGAAGTAGAAGATCTCTTTCTGTTCGATATAATGATTATGGTGCCATTGGGCTGATTAATGAGTCACGTCACAAGCAAAGCCTCTATAAGAAATGGATTAAGAAGAATAGGCTTTTCTTCAGCAGTGGCTCTTATCGCCCAAAGTTACCCTTCCTAAGAGAAGATGATGACGATGCACCTTGCCAACAACCCCCAATTCGGTAGCTTAAACAGAACACAGAAGATTTCTATTATGTGATCTTCTAGGATGTATCCTAAGAATATGAGTCCTTGAGCCAAGAAGTAACTTATCCCCAACACAAACCCAAAACTGCAATGATACCCTTTTAGCTTCCCAAAGAGCAAGGTAAGCCTCCATTAAAAGAGGACATTAGTTCTAGTGAATTATCAAAAGAGGAGACCACTCTCTTGAAGGAGTTGGATCTCTACCCAGAAGTAGTCTCTGGGACATTCATTCGCGAAGTGGAAGGTGAAAAGCAACTAACATTTGTGGATGTTGAAGGGACTCAACATCACCTGAAGGTGGGTCTAAATCTTCTAGAAGAAGAGCTATTAGTCCTGCATGACCTACTAAAGGAGAACTTGGATGTGTTTGCATGGTTATACAAAGATCTAAAGGGGATTGATCCCATAGTATGGCAACATTATGTTGACCTAGAGCCTATGCCAAACCTATGAGACAAAGGCAGAGGTGCATGAACCCAAATTATTCTATCCTAGTGAAACCCGATTTATTGAAGCTTCTTGAAGCTGAGTTTATCTATCTAGTGGCTAACAATGAATGGGTTTCACCCATTATGCAAATATGTGTGGACTTCCAAAAGCTAAATTCCAAGATGAAGAATGATCATTTTTCTATCCCTTTCATAGACCAATTGTTAGACACCATGGCAAGCCACGAGATCTAGTCCCTCTTGGATGGATTCAGCGGATACAATCAAGTCCAAATCGTAAAAGAAAATTAATCCAAAATGACATTCACAATAGAATGGGGAATCTATGCTTACAGAGTGATGCCATTTGGGCTCTGTATGCTCCTGCTACTTTCCAATGAGTGATGATGGCTACCTTCCAGAACCATCTGCATGAATTCATTGAGGTGTACCTCGATGACTTCTATGTCTATAGCCTAATCCATAAGCATTGGGGACACCTAGAGCAGTGTTTTGACAGATTTCTCTCAACCCCAACAAATGTTTCTTTGGCATCCCGTCAGGAGTTCTTCTAGGCCACATTGTCTACACAAGGGATAGCAACAGATCCTGCCAAGATTGAGAAGATTTCCACCTTAACAACCCCAACCAACCTTAAACAATTGAGGGGATTCCTTGGCCATGTGGGCTATTATAGAATATTCATTGTGCACTTTGAGACAAAGGTAGCCCCTTTGCATAAACTCCTAAGAAAAGATGCAGAGTTCATGTGGACCAGTGATTGTGACAAGGCATTTAACACCCTGAAGTAGTGTTTGATTGAAGCACCCATCTTGCAACCTCTTGATTGGACGATGGAGTTCCATGTGCACATTGATGCATAGTTGAAGGCCTAGGTGGAGTCTTATGCCAAAAGGGCCCCTCAAAGTTAGATCAACCTATCTATTATGCAAGTTAGAAAGTAATCAACAGAGAGCAAAACTACATAGTGATAGAGCTTGAGTGTTTGGCAATGGTGTTTTCCTTGCAGAAGTTTTGACACTATTTGTTGTCGATGTACTTCAAATTCAATGTGGACCATGAAGCCCTATCCTTCCTGATGAACAAGGCCGATGTGAAGGGAAGAATGATGAGAGGGCTCCTTTTGTTTCAGGAGTTTGACTTTGAAGTGGTTACCAAACCCAGCCACTCTCATGTCCTAGCTAATCATCTGTCATGAATTTGTCAAAGCGATGATGAAGAAGAGCAAGATGATCCAAACCTTCCTAATGCTTCCATGTTTCTAGTCAAAATGGTTACCCCATCGTATCCCCCTAGCATCTTGAGCCCTTAGAAGAAAAAGCTTTTGTTGAAATCAACCTTCTACACCTTGTTAGGTGGTGCTCTGTTCAAGAAAGGAAGATGAGGTCTTGTGTGGATGTGTTGTAGGAGAGGAGATTGGAATCGTGCTAAAAGCATACCATGATGAGCCCTATGGCAAACACTTTGGGGAAGAAGGGATAGCTAGAAAGGCCTTACTTCGTAGGTTATTGGTGGTCGACCATCCACAAGGATGCCTATGGCTATTGCAAACGTTGTGAGGCCTATTAGAGAATGGAAAAGCCTACCAAATCTAGCGCCATGCCCTTGCAACCTATTATTCACCTAAAGCCATTCGAGAGGTGGAGAAAAGATTTCTTGGGCCCCATTGATCCACCAACTAGAAGGAAATAGAATAGATATATCTTGGTTTGTATAGACTACATAACCAAGTGGTGTGAAGCCAAAGCTCTGAAGCGAGATGATGGCAACAATGTGGCCCTGTTCCTATATGAGAACATCATCACCCATTTTGGCAGTCCTCTAGATCTTGTACCTTCAAGTGCGATACATTAGGCTTCTTTCCAGTAAAGCATTCTTCAGGAGTCATCCCATGAACTGCAGCTGTGGGAGTTGTGTTCATAATGTAAATAGTAGTATGGATAGCCTCAGACCAAAAATGTTTGGGCATATTCTTTTTAGCCATTAATGCCCGTGTAACTTCTGCAATATGCCTGTTTTTTCTTTGTACAACACCATTTTTTTGTGGGGTATACCTGCAAGTAAATTGCCTCTTTATCCCATGAGTCCTTAAGAAACCACTGAACTCATTAGAGAGATACTCTCCCCCTTCATCTGATCTCAAGCACTTCACCTTTAAGCATGTTTTAGTTTCAACAGCTGCCTTAAAAGTTTTGAAGTGCTCAAACAGATCACTCTTTTCATTCATGAAGTATACCCATAGCTTCCTTCAACAATCATCAATAAATGTGACAAAGTATTTGCTGCCACCACGAGATATATTCTGTGTAGGCTCCCAAATATCTGTATGCACTACATCAAGTATTTTTCTACTCACTTCTCTATCATGCATAAAGGGTTGTCTTGCCTGCTTACCAAACTAGCATGCTTCACAGACTTTATGCAGTTCTACAACTCTAAATGAAGGCAACCTTGTAACCAATCCTCTGGACTACATTAATTTCAGCCTTTGCACATTTGCGTGTCCAATACATTTATGCCATATTTCAATATCTGCAACTACTCCTTTTCCTTTAGCATACATAGCAGCATCCATTGCAGGAATTCCATCATCTAAAGTGACTCTACTTCCTTTTGCGACCAACCTGCGCTTATCATTAAAGTCTTCTACAAAACAACCTTTTGCATTGAATTGGACCTGCAACCCCTGCTCTACCATTTGGCCAACAAATACTAGATTCTTTGTAATTGATGGCACATGTAATACATCTGTCAGACTCTTTGTCTGGCCATCATACAAGGACAAGGGAACCTTTCCAATGTGTGAAATTGGGTGGCATGAATCATCACCCGTCTGCACATAACCTGGGTTTTGTAAGTCATGTATCTCTCCAAACCATTCAACATGATTGGTCATATGATTAGATGCACCTAAATCGACATACCATACATCATCATATGTCCCCTTTCCTGTAACTACATTCATCATATGCTACATAACAAACAGACGCTCATTTTTGTCTTCATTCTTTCGTGAAGATGATGCATAGTTTCCTTGCTGCAATTTACCACTGCGAATATCATCCTTCTTTGCATAGCAATGGGCTGCAATATGGCCCGTTTTGCAAAAATAATGGCAAAAAATAGCAGAATTTCTAGAACCTCTATTCTGCCATCCACCTCTTCCTCTAGAGCTCTCCATACCTCTAAAGTTTCCTCTGCCTCCAGAAACCTGTATTTCACCAAACTGTTGATTGAACCTGTTTTGCTAGTTATCGCCAGCACGTCCCATACCACGGCCTCTCGAAGAGGATCTACCATGTCCCCTTCCTGAACTTGAGTAAAATGCTTGGACCTATTCACCATTTCTTTTAGACGAATCACCCTGCATATTGATCTCTTCAGTAATCATGAGAGAGATAATCAGCTCATCAAAATTTGAAAATGGCTTCCGTACATATACCGAAGTAACAAATGATTTCCATGCCTTGTCATTGTTGAGGCCACTCAGAGTGGATGAAACCAAATCATCATCATCCGACATCGCATCAATTGCTGGTAAAGCATCTGCAATGCTCGTCACCTTCAACACATACTCATTGACATACATTTTTCCTTTCTTCAAGGCATTCAACTCTTGCTTGAGTTGAATCTTTCGTGCCTTTGTATTTACTGAAAACATGCTCTCAAAAATTGTCCAAGCTGCATGTGAAGTTTGTGCATTCGTGATATGTCCCAGCATAGTATTATCAATGACTGTAGATAGCCAGTACATCACCTCTTTATCTTTCGTATTCCACTCTTTTCATGCTTTTAATTCATCTACAGTCGAAGGGATACCTAGCTTTGGCTCCTTTTCTTCACCTAAGAAAAACTCATAAAGGCCCTTTCTGATGAGGAAGTTTGTCACATGGAATTTCCATGAAGGGTAGTTGTTTTTGTCGAGCTTCTCAATAATGGGATTTCTGCTATTCTCTGCCATTATCACAAGCAAGGATACAACACAGCAAGCTAGTCTTTTGCAATCTTTCACAACACGTGCACAACACTACACCAAGCAACATTTTTCACTGATTGCTCAATAGTACATGTAATCTGCAACTTGTTTGCAGATAAACCTTATGTTTGCCTCTTGCAAATACCTCAAAAATTACAGATTTGCAATCTGTAACCTACGCACCCTCTTTCGATCAATACATCCAAAATCATAGTGTACCCTGAAATTGAGTTCACAATGTACCAAATCACAAAATATACAATGATTTGCTTGCACACCAAAATCACAACAATTTGAGATTTTTGCTCGACCCTGCTTCCGATGCCTCCACAAGCACTATCCAAGAGAGAGAGTGGAAGAATGGGAGAGCTTCTTACTCGTTTCTTGCTTGCTTAAACCTTGCTTCTTCTCCTTCACTTCAGCCTTCGAAATCAGCCTCTCTCAGTGGCATGGCTCTGATACCCTGTCAAGAATCGCATGGTGGGGGGGACTTGCTTGAGCTGCTACGCCCAACACACAATGTATACACAAGATGAATCTCACTCAAGCACACAAGAAGAGAGATGGAGGCCAAAACTTTTCTTGCTGGTTTCTTCTTCTTCTTCCATACACTATACAATGTATACAAAGTATAAATAAGATACAATATAAAGGAAAGTGGCCTACTAAGTCAAACAGTGCATAACCGACTACACTAATCGACTGGTGCTATATCTTTGCCAACTATAGGTAGGTGTAAACAAACTAAATATAATAAGTGATAAGTCAGTGGCCATGTGAGTATCATAATGACCACCAACCTGCTAAGTGTAGATGTGCGGACCCATCTAGCCAGGCGGTCCATCATCAATGTCTGCACGTGTTGAACTTGCCATCTCAACAATGGGTAGCATGATGTCCCTAGTCTTTACCCCCCCATTTTCATTGTAATATGTCTCAGAGTAGTACTTTGCAACCCTTCCAAGCCCACCCATCACTCCCCTCCAGTTCCCTTTGTTTTTGAGGTAAAAAACCTTCATGGTGGGGATGGATTGTAATAAGCAGGATACATAGAAACTAGGGGTTAGACACCCAGTCACACTGAGCGGGGTATATAAAGTGTAAGAGTCCTAGATTAGAGCAACCAAATATTATCAAGAATATACTCTTCACGTTCATCTTCATCTTCATCTTCCATGGCTTCCTCCTGCCTTCTCTCCTCTTTTTTGTCTTTCTCTCTCCTCTTCTAGTCTTCTTTTCTCTTCTTCTTATTCTCTTTCTCTCTTCAACTCTTCTCCTCTCTCCTCTCAGCTTCATTCATTAGACATTGACATTCTGTGAATGAATACGTTTGACATTAAAGGATTTGATTGAACAAAACCCAAAAAATGGTATGATTGGAGGTTCTTTAGATAATTCCTTATGTGCACTCTCTATAGAATTTTCAATGCTATCCATAGCCTCTATTCATTCACTAGAAAATACAATGTCCATTTAGTGTCTATGTAATGTTCTCCTCAATATTTGACCTGAAAGCTAGATCATACACTATGCCATGATCATCAACTCTCACTACATACCTTCCCAAGAGTTTTTTGTATGACATGTATGTCAACAATGAGTAGATATGCCTGACTCGGAGAGGTAATGTTGCTAACTCTCCCCCAAGACTCTTGCCAAATGGTATATAGCCATATTCTCATGTTCACACTCTCCTCAATCCAAGGCCTACTATTGTCTACTCTACTTGATTGAAAGAATTGACTTGATTTAAGAAACATAAGAAACAAAGTATGAATTTAGACTTGGTTGTCTGCTCAATCCTCGTGCTCCCTCCTTCATACATGTAATATTTCCACACAATAAAAGTTACTTGGTTAGTTCGAAAGTTAGTTAGTCAAATAATAAGTTAGTAAGATTACTAACTAAAGACTGACTAAGGTAAAAACTAACTAACATTAATAATTAAGAATTTTTATTTAATTTAAAATATATGTTTAAAAATAGAGAGTCGTAAATCCAATATTTTTATCGGATTAACATAGCCACTCTTCATGTAAGTTACAACATGAACGAGACTTATGAGCTATATTAATCACTAGTATTAATGTGTATAGTTTGGATTGTCCAAAAAATTAGATTTTGGGCAAAACTAGTATATTTTAGATATTTTAGATATTATCTTAAAAAGATATGGAGATTTGTAGAACTAGATGTTATTTAAAAGAAAAGACAAGTGATGACTTAGTTTTGGAGATTTTATAAAAAGAAAAAAATAAAGAGAGGATTTGTGAAATCGCGCGCGCCGCGATCACAGTCTACAGGCAGTAGACAGCACTTCAAATAGAGAAAAGAAGAAGGAGTGAACTAAGAGCTTTCTAACCAAGCCTCTCGGGATATTAGTTTGAAAGTTAGTTAGTCGAATAATAAGTTAGTAAGATTACCAACTAAAGACTAACTAAGGTAAAAACTAACTAACATTAATAATTAAGGATTTTTATTTAATTAAAAATATATATTAAAAATTTTGAGAGTCGTAAATCCGATATTTTTCTTGGATTGACAAGGACCGTAGCCAACCTTCATGTAAGTTACAACGTGAACGAGACTTATAAGCTATATTAATCACTAATATTAATGTGTATAGTTTGGATGGTCCAAAAATATTAGATTTTGGGAAAAACTAGTATATTTTAGATATTTGAGATATTATCTTAAAAAGATATGGAGATTTCTAGAACTAGATGTCATTTAAAAGAAAAGACAAGTGATGTTTTAGTTAGTTTTGGAGATTTTATAAAAAGAAAAAAATAAAGAGAGGATTTGCGAAATTGTGTGTGCTGCGATCGCAGTCTACAGGTAGTATGCAACACTTGGAATAGAGAAAAGAAGGAGTGAACTAAGAGTTTTTTAATCAAGTATCTTGGAGTTTTACCCCCCTTTTGGAGCCAATGGAACCATCAGATTTATGATGTGAGCATCAGATCATTGATCTTTCCAAGATTCCCCTCCACAAAGTGCTCCACTTCTCAGTCACAAGCCCTCTTATCTAATTCACTATAAATATGAGGCATGGGGAGGGAAAAGGGAGCATAAGGAGACCTCGAGAGGCTGCGAGAGAGAGGTAGAGAGAAGGATACCCCTCCAAGAGATTATGAGAGAGAGAGAGAGAGAGAGAGAGAGAGAGAGAGAGAGAGAGAAGAGTTACCCCAAGAGGCTGCAAGGGAGAGCATGAGCTTAATTCCCTCTATTTTGATACTCGACTTAGCCAACTTCCCTTATGCTCTCCCATCTTAAATCTATTCCGCCTTCTTAATCCCTTTAGTCAACTTGTGGACGATGGCCCCCAAGCGAAGAATGTCACGTGCGGATGGCAATCCCATTACCAACAAGGAAGCTTCAAGCAAAGGCATCACTATCAATTCAACTGCAGTACCGGTCATAAGTAATGTATTTTCAACTTGATAGATGCTTGCCTTGATTCTCATATGAAATACATTAGGCCCATACTATGGTGCACGAGTATAGATCATTTCATCTCATGTATTCAAAAGATAGAGTTTGTGAAGTGCATGTATCAAAGGAAGTTAATTGCACCTAGTTGCATATGGCTTATTTGTTGGTAGAGAAATTACAAGAAAGAATTAGTCAAGGGTTATGAATGGTATAGTTGTTAAAATCACAACATTAAAAGATTGTGCATACAAGTGCTAGGTTAAAGCATAGTCAAGGGTTACAAATAGCATAGTTACTAAAATAATATGACATTAAGAATCATGAATAGAAAGTACTAGTTTAAAGTCTAGATACTTCAAAAGTACTTAGCCTAAGAGCCCAAATATTAAGAAGAACTAGATTCTAGCTCAATGCAAGGCTTGTTGGAGTTTAGTTACTTGAGATCATCTCGCACTTATCTTATCAAGTATTTACACGTTATGCCTATAACATGTTTGATATATGAGGATAATTTCTTGTTTGCCTCATGGTTTGACTATGAGCTAGTACAAGAAATTAAGCATAAGGATTAAAACTAAGATGTCTTGAGATCCGTTGGATAACTACAACTTTGGCCAATCCAATTTAGGGTTGGGTTAATCAAGGAAAGTGACCTTTAGAACTTACATCATGAATAGTGTTTGAACCCTTAACATATGCCCTAGCCGAAGGAAGGAAGTGTTAAGAAACATTTTTGCATAATAGTATTGTTCTTAGATCCCAAGGGGGAGAGCAAATATATGATGGAAATGTTATATCCTCTATTCTTGCATTGTTTGGAAAGAATGCAATTGGTTTTGTTGGTTGATCAAACAATATTCTAAATGCTTTTACATTCAACTGGTTGTTGGTTGTTGTTTGGATGATTATTCCAAGTGCTTGTGATTTATAGTAAATGCATGGCAAGGGTTTGTGATGACAAGTTGCCATGGAAATAAAGGAATGTTTTCTTGGAAAATGATATTAGGGCTGAATGCCTTGTTTGTGCTTGATTCTTAAAGGATTTCATTAAGGAAGGATATTTTGCATGGGTGGATCACCTCCATGATCTCACTGCATATTAACCCAAAGAGGGCATGGCTCAATTCATGGGCCAAAGGTCGAGTGGTGAAAAGACCAACCACGGAAATGATGTTTCACTCTTAGATAGCTCCGTGGCCCCCAACATCTGAGCATGCTAGGAGATCTTATTCTAGATAAAGGATTGAGTTTGTGGTGCCATGTGATTTGGACCAATTAGTAGTAAGGGCAGAAGGGATACTTCTGTTGGATAGAAGAGATATTACATAATTTCTCCTGTATGGGCAGGAGACAAAGATTAACTTGAAGATAAGTTAAGGAACTTGTTTGAACTTGTTTGTCAATAGATTGCTTTACTATGTTTTCGTGTCTGTGCTATAAGCTATGCGAACAAACCATGTTCCTTGAGAGGCTTAATTAATGAAGTTAGCTTTAAGTGTCACACATGAATGTGGTAGGACCTAATTAGTAAACTAAAGCTATTAAGGAAAGTGGGTGGGCGGAACCCCTGATGGGTCCGTCCTATGGCAAGGTGGTCCCAGAGAACTGGGAGGCTTCTCACAAGGTTTTACCAATGTCCGACGACCCTTAGGAATTATTAGATTAGAACCTGGATTCATGCGATTTTAGGGGATCAGAATGGGGCTATGCCCTACGAGCAAAGAGGTTGAGAAGTGCATCCCTCTCATTTCCCATTCTCTTTGAACCAAGTGCGGCATGGGTCTGCTTCGGCTTAGGTATCTTTGCATAAAGTAGAATGTCCAAGATCTGACGTTAGAATGCTGTTAGGAGACCTTGGCCACTAGGAGCCCAAATTTCAGGTCAATCCTAGTGAGTTCGGTCATGAACGTTCCGTTGCGAGGCGGATTCAGGAAACCCTAGGCGACAAAACTCGGGACATTCCTTGGGAGCACCGGGCAATGATGCTTAGATTCATTTCTGGATAGACCGCTAAAAGCGTGTCTGGATAGCCAATGGGCGGGCACCTTATAATACACTCTCGCTCAATAATAAGTTCACTCCAATCTACAAATATCAATGGATTATAAGTGGATTCTATCGGACAAGCTGTCTACTCATCATGATATGGTTAGCATGGAATAATAACAACCATCAAGTATCAACAAGAAAAAAAATCAAGACAATGATTCTCTCAAACAAGTGTTGGATTTTGGTAAATTTTGGCTAGCCTTACAATATATGAATGCACAAGCGACCAACCAAAAAATTTCATGTTTGTACATAATGTGACTATGATATGTTTAAAATTTTGATTAGTTTGGATCACTTTTTATATGGTTTTGGCTAAACATTTTTTGTGGAATTTCATGAGATGTTTTGAACATTTGTTTTATCCACTATAAGTTTTTCTTTGTGTCTTTGTGCCTCTAAATGTCTCTATTATGTGAATAGTCCTTAAATTCAAGTAACTTCAAAATGTGCCACCTATGGACATATTAATATATCAATCAATGTACAACTTTGGATTCCACTTTTGATCAAACAAATCAAGCAACAAGCTTTAAGCATCTATGAGAGCTTAAATATCTCTAATCAACACAAACTTTATAATCACTAATCCAAACACTATAAAGTAGGTAAGAGGGTCAACATATTAAGTTTTGGCTTGATTCTACAAGTTTTAAGGCTTGGAATGATGCTCTAGATGTTACCTTTGGTGTTTTCCAGAGCTAATAATATCTACTAACCTCAAATATGTCCATAGGAATATATTGATGTTTCATTCGACATACTTATATGTTGATACAAGGATCAATGCATAGAGAAGTTAGTTGATACACAACAACAAATTGTCCACACTTAAAGTATTTGGCTTGTTAAAGATTGTATCTCTCTCAAAAGGATGCTCTGGGCACTTGGTCTCACCAAATACCTTCATAAGCCAATACGTTGTTATGGAGGTCGATGTACATAATGAATCTATGTTTGTTTTAATGTACAATAGATAAATGATTTCCCTTGAAATGTATTGATGGGCCCCTAAGAGCCCTCGAGATTAATAGGTACAATGACTATGTGTGAAGCCGTTGTGTTAATTAGGAATTGGAAGTGGATTAATAAGATCTTTCTAATCCCAAATTAGTATTATAAAAGAGATCTTAACTTCCCCCATGTAGTCCAACAATAATCCCACTCAACGATTTCATTCAAGTTACTTTGAAATCCTTTAAATGTCACTATATCTAGCCACATTTTGAAGCAAAATATTTAATGTGTTAAACCCATCCAAAGAAAGTACTTGGTTTAAAACTCATAATTCATAATTAATCGCTGCTAATACTCTAATAAAAGCACTAGTATGCACTAATAATTATCTCAATCTTGAATGTTATTTTACTAAGGAATTACTCTTTAATTAATTCCATTAGTCACAATATTTTAATAGTAGATTCTAACTAAAAGATAAACTAGAGTCTCTTTTGATTCATTTCACATATTTCTTCCCTATCCATACTTATTAAATTTTCTTTATTCTTGCTCAAAAAAGTAAAAACATTCATAATTCTCAATTATAAAACTTTAAAATTTCTTAATCAAAGACTTTCCATAATAAATTCAATTTTCATGCCAATTTGCATTAGCAAATATTTTCATTTATTCTTAATATTCACTAATTATACACTAAAAATGCTCAAAAACTATAGTTTTGATCCTTAAATTTTATATATATTTGAACATAGAGAGTTGCAAGAGCTAAAAATTTATGAGTAAGTCTATCTTATCATAGTTTAACATTTTTTTGAGTTGCTACTATTAATCTCTCATTAATACTCTTAATTATCTCTAATTACGATTGAAAACTATCATTTTCATCACTAAAATGCCTATATCTTTCAATAGACTCATTTCTAGAAATAAGATTTTATTCTTAGGTTTATTTAATTATCTTTTAACTTTGTTTCAACTCACTTTTTGTTAATAATACTCAAAATTTTTATCCATTAGTAAGGGCCTAAAATGTAGTTTTTAATCTATTTTCTATCATTTTCTTCTCATTTTGATTCATATGATGTAAAAATTAAACTCTGTTATATTACTTGAAACCAAGAAACCAAAAGATCCATAACTTTAATACTAATTCCACTTAAACTATTCATTCTTATTCAATTTTAATTAGAAATAAAACTGCCTATTTAACGAAACAAAGAAATATCGTCAGTTGTATTTGATAATGTTACTACTCACTACTCCTCTTCCTTTACGCTCAATAATATCTAAATCTTCTAATCTCATTTTTTCCTTACTAATATCTTCTAATCCATTATTAAACTTACTGAAATTTACTCTCTTTACGTGATGAAATACGCTTCAAGATTAGAATAGGATGAAAGAGGAGAGAAGTGATCACTTGTAGCCTATAGATGCTAGAAATGAGGCTAAGTTCCATAGAAAATCACTAACACACTCCCATGAAGATAGCACCCACTTTCTTGTGTGTGCTTTTCTCTCTTGAGAAACTCCCTTCATAAGGTAGGCCGCTCTCCCCCCCAACCGGTTTCCCTTGTCTTCTTGACTCAAATTCTATGCATACATGCTAAATTCTATCCGCATTTTCTTCCAACCGGTTTCCCTTGGCTTCTTGACTGAAATTTCATGTATACAAGCTAAATTTTATCCACATTTTCTTCTAGAATATAAAGTTTTACCTACATCTACGAAACATCTCATCCCATTTTTGCCTTTTGCCACTTACTATTTTTTTATCTTGAACAATTCATGGCTAAAATATTCAAAACTCCTCAACTCTAAATCCACCTTAGCACCATCAAATACCGCTTTTACGACAGCTTTTGTTAATTTGCATGAGAAATATTATGTAATACATAATCAAGACCATTTAATTGGCATGAAAAATAATGTAAAAATAGCTCTAAATAATTAGTTATCATTCCTTCCTCATTAGTTTAGTGAGCTCCCATGAGCTAGCAAATAGGAAACTAATCCTTGCTTCGAGGAATACTGCAATAGTAGCTACATCATCCATCAAGTCTTCATAGCCAACATGAGAAATATGAAAAAAAATATGCTCCCCCTCTAAGCCATGAGTGTCCCCACTAGCACAGCAACATCTACAACCATTCTGCAAGGTACACAAAGAAAACAAGTATATTCTAATAAAGAATATTTAGTTCCTTCCATGTTTGAAATGAACTTAATGTGTCAAGTGACCAATTTGTGAACCACCCGGCCCATTGACTTGCATGACATTACACATTCCAAGTTGGAATCTAATAAAAAAGAGAACCATAAGAGTTGCTAGGTGACAAATAAATGCCACGCTACTCTCCTTTTGGATATCCATATTAAGGAATTTGCTCACTTTGGCAAGACCAACACTAGACCTCATAAAAAATAAGCTATTACGCACCACAAGATAGAGACCGGGCGACAGAACTGTTAACCCTCCATGAAGTAAGGATAATTTGTCTCTCTACTAATGGATTATGATATATATAACATAAGTAGTGTTGCACCTCAATCCCCTTTTATCAGAGGATGTATGTTTCAATGTTTTTTTTGTTAATTTTGGTTTTTATTTTTAAAAAATTTACTTTCAACCATGCTTAAAAGGTCCCACCCCAAAGACATACAAGGCATCAGAATGCAATACACCCATCAAGGAAATTCCTATAGCCTACTGGGACCTCAAAGGCTATGGATATATTCTTTTGAGTTGTTTTTTCTTTCCATTTCATGACAAGTTTCTTTTTCAAGCCTTGAGTGATTTGTTTTGGTGTGTATTGGTCGCTTTTTTTTTGTTAAAGAACATAGTGTACTTACTTCGTCACTAGTCAACCTTGAACCTACAAACATTTTAGCTCAATAATCCTCCTTCAAAAACTTAATCAAGAGAGCTACACTAGCTAGCTAGCTAACATCTAGGCTAACCTCACAAGACTCAATGGAAATAACCTCATCACAAACAAACCAGTCAAAATTTTAGAGAGAGATGCCTTGTTACCCAGTGAGTCCTAGCAAGAATCGAATCAAGGTTATAAGGGATATACTCTAGTGGAGTTCTAGTTGGCCAGTCGAGAC
This sequence comes from Lygodium microphyllum, assembly GCF_053477565.2. Lineage (NCBI taxonomy): Eukaryota > Viridiplantae > Streptophyta > Polypodiopsida > Schizaeales > Lygodiaceae > Lygodium > Lygodium microphyllum. The sequence goes on from NC_141138.1 coordinate 139,090,270, forward strand.
TAGAAAGTATGCAATCATGCATGAGTCAGGAACCTCATCTATTTGGAATCAAACACTCATGAAAGTACACTATTCTTATTTATAGCAAAATGCAAATAACCAAAAACTTAAAGTCCATTAACAAAAAAAGAAAAACAAAGCAAAGTAAGAATACACTTGAGAGATAGTGTGCTGTAACATACTGTGCCCTAAGTTGAGCTGAAAAGAAAATATGTACTAAAAGGTAAATAAAACTATCCATGCAACTAAGTACCTAACTAAGTGAAAAGTAACTAATTGAACATGCGAAACTATAAAATAAAAACATTAAGTTTGAATTTGGGCATGTTCTAGTATTTATGTTACTTTTTTTTATTTTTTTGTTTTACAAAAAAATATAGGAAATCAAAATTCAAAAAAAGTAAGCTGAGAAAACAAAAAATACAAACAGAAATCTTCACATTCTCTTAAATATGCTAAAATAAATAATGGTCGTAGTCCAACATCATCTATGCTATTAGAGTCAAACCTAGGAACTAAACTACAAGAGGTAGGATGCTTCTGAATGCAAGTATATCATAGGTCGTATACGTGCTGTCAAGTGCATCACTAAAAATCTCCATCAGCTCATGGAGCAGAGTCGTGATGGCTATAGCATCATAATAAGGCATAGGCACCATTGCTAAACATCCCAAGGAGTAGCCCTGAATTGTATCCATGTACTAACAAATATAATCCCAATAGGGATAACTATGATCTAGTTGAAGATCAAGATATGATGGAGTAAGATGGTAGAAAGTGGCTTGATATCTAGAAATGGTTGTTGCTCTCTATTCATCCTATACTAGACTAGGCCATGCTTGGGTGAAAAGACACTATCATAGTCATGGCACTTTCGCTAATACGAGTGAAACCTATAGCCTCTTGCATGGTAGTGGTACCATAGCATTGGAAATAAGTGCAAAACTACCAACACACGAGTAGTGTGCATATATAAAGATGGTGCTAACAATGCCAAAAACTAAATGGTGGATGATATTGTAAATAGGAAATAACTACAAAGAAAGTACCACAGCAAGCCTCATCCCTCGGAGCATACAAAAACTTGTCATGCATTTGTTATTGATAAATATTATAAGGTCCTGCATGAAGAGGATCAACATTGTCATCATCAAAGGTGAGGGTGAAGAGCATCCATCCACAAAATATCCATACTTATAGCCCATAAAGAACTCCCCCAACAAGCCAAAATAAAATACTAAAATAAGCAAAAAACATACGATCTATTTATCAATATTATTTGACTCACACTTCTCAATTAAGTCATAAAAGGTTTCAAGCAAAGTCCATTAACTTGAAATGATTCATGTGCTTCCTCTAAGTCGTGAATATCCACGAAACCATTGTTATAAACCTCATTGACTTTAAACGGACTTAACCACCAGATATGAAGTTTCTTTAGAAATTTATAGTAATGAATATCATATATAATAAAACTAAATTGTTCTTTTGAAAATCTATAAGCTTCAAGCTTCTACTATCATGCCAGTCTTTTTGTCATTTATAATTTGCTTTAATACATTGCAAGGCAAATATATGATCTTTGTCAAGATTAACTAATTTACACAACTAAGGAGCAAGAGATTCCCACTCTCCAAGGCAATTAGCTATTGTTAAACAAAAAGTAAGAATTTCCAACTCAATAGAAAATGTAGCTCTAGGACCATAAACCAAATTCAAAGGTGTATTTCTAGTTGTCACCTTATAGGTAGTCCTATACACCCAAAGTGCCTGTGGTAATCGCTCATCGGAATCACACCTACTTTTTTCTACTATTTTAGTTAAAATAGACATCACAATATGAATAGAACTTCTATATCACCATTTTTTTGAGGATTATAGAGATCCATTAATTTTGAAATCAAATTATTAAAAAAACAAGATTTACGATCACTAACCAATTCTACTTGATAGTCAAGGGGAGCCATAATATTTTCATAAAGAAACAAAGTGACATCCTTATCCCCATGTGTCTTAAGTGCTTTAGCTTTCACCCATTTAGCTACATATAAATGCGTTGAATTCCAATCCTAAACTTATTTATTTTTAGGTAGAGCTATTAAAGATAAAGCCATTGCTACAAATGATTCAATAAAGGCCTCAACAAAAATTTAGATGACCAAGAAACCCGTGTAATTGCTTCAAGTTTGGGGGGAGGAAGATCAACCATTTTCTAAACTTTGGCCATATCCATTACAATCCCATCACTAGAAATGGCATGTCCTAATAATTTATTGTGTGGTACTCCAAATACACATTTCTTAGGATTCAAAGAAACTCATGTACTCTTACAATGTTGGAATACCTCTTATAGATGATTGGCCATATTATCACCGTCACCATGCATATAGAAGTCATCCAAGAAGACTACCATCCATTTAATTAGAAAATCTTGAAAGATTGCCACCATTGCTCTTCGAAAAGTAGTTGGTGATTTACATAACCCGAATAGCATTATCTTGTGGGCAAAGGTTCCCCAGTATGTGGTGAAAGTGATTTTAGGCTACTCTTCTAGATTAATAAAGATTTGATTATAGCCGCTAAATCCATCCATAAAATAATATATAATTCGTGTCCAACCACTCTATCTAGAAATTGATGTGAGGAAGGCAAAGAAAAAATAACCCTCATGAGTATGCTTATTTAATGCTTGATAATCCATACATATATGAGTTTTATTGAAAATCTTATTGGGGATAATAACTATAGATGAAACCCATTCATTGTATGTGACAGGATATATAAATTCCACATCTAACAACTTAGTAATTTTGGCATGCACCTTTTCTACATAGTTTGGATTGGTCTCACACTAGATTTAATATCAATGTAATGCTGACACAATTTAGGTTTCATGTCTTTCAAATCCACATAACTCCATGCAAACACATGAGACTATTTCTTAAGGACATTCTGCAACTTCTCCAAAAAGCAATACCTTGTAGTTGACTACCTAATAATAAAAACATATTAGGTGCTACTTCAAAATGTATCGTCTTAATTTTTAAATTATGCCCACAGGCTGTTTAAGCCCTAGTAGGCTTGATAATCCATCCATCTGTATATTTTGTCATGGCTACATGACATAGCTAATTGCTCAGACTCATAAGTGGCCCATCATTAACTTTAGATGGTGGATCTTGAGATGGAGGCTTACAAGATATTTGATACATAACTAATTCCTTGAAAGATTCTCTTAGTTGTAAAAACTCAATGATCTCAATCATAGTAAGATCAAGCACATCTTGCTTTATCATTAATGCTTGTGAGTCCTTCAAATTATGTACTTTATATTTTTTATTGTTCTTGCTATGGTCATGCAAGTCTTGACAATAATGTGCCAAAATTTGATTCTGACACTCAAGGCATTGTTAATCCTATTGGGGGTAAAGGCACCTTCGCCTAGCCATCTGTGTATTACTACACTGACAGTACCTGCCACTGACAGTACTTTATTCTTTATTCTTTTAGTGACAATTTGAATAAAGGAAGGCTCGGTCACACACTGTGACTGTTGAAGTTTCCATTTGGTCTCTCTCTCTTTCTTGATCTTGCTCTCTCGCCATAGCTCTTCCAAGCAAGCTTCGATCCTTCTCACCTTTCAATTGGTATCAAATTATGGTTGCTTGAGCATTCTGACTTGGTTCATGATTCCTTCAGCTTCCTATTGATTATCTACACTCATTGGGTCTCCTTCTCGGCATCCATAGCTGACTCTCTCGAGCTTACGTCGCTCCCCGGCTTCCCGAGCACCTACCTGGCCCCTTTGGGCACCCTCAAGGCATTTCAACAAAGGTATTCATTCATCTTCTTTAGGGTTTCATGCTGGTTACAAGTCTACATGTCTGAGAAGAAGAAGGGGGCAGCACCATTGTATCTTGTTGACTCCATATCTTGACATAGACCTCTTGTGGCTACTTGAGACTTGTTATGTGCCTTCTTTGGCACCCCCTTGAGCTTCCTACCACCTTGACCAGCCCAAAAATGTGAGGAGCAACCCAAGAAAATCAACGTGAATTTGCACCAGTTCATAGCAGCCCCTGGACAGCTCATCCCAGTCATTGGCAGCCTCATTTGGGCACTATACACTTGGTTTATGCTTGGCATTTGATCCCGAGCCTTGGCATTGAGCATTAATGTGAGGTACTTTAGGTTTTAGACTATTATACATAGTTTACAGGTAGTCCATAGCAGTGCTACATTAGCATTTTATGTCTGGACCACTTTGGCATTGACATTGGTTGTCTGGTTAGTCCCGAATGCTCCCCGAATGCTAGAGGAATGTATGCCTATGATGTGAGATGATTTTGGGGATGAATTTTCTCAGTCATTGACTATTTTACATAGTCCACTAGCAACCCAAAATAGGGCAGCCCCCTATCATTACATTTTATGCTTATGCTACATGGTCATTTGATGCCCGATTATGCTTGGTTGGTGCCTATACATATGGGAAAGTATGCCTATGGTTTTGAGCTTGGATTGAGCCAATATTTACTCAGTATTGGACATTTATTTGCTACTGGAATATTCAGGGCTGAAGCTCATTTTCTTATGTTTGGATATGCCTATTGGATTTGGGCTATGTCCTAGATGTGTACATTGATGTAGTGACTCTCGGGGATCGACATAGAGCTTGGATTTGCTCTCGAATCATTGGTTGAGCTTGAGCTCGCTTCGCATAGCATTTGGATCTCCATCTTTGATGTACTTATGGTATGTATTTTTCTTATTTTTGATCGGTCTTGACATGCTTAGCTTATGCCATCTCTATACATGCTAGTTATATTGTCTTGGAGTTGATTGCTACTACGGCTTACTTGGGCTGACATTTGATTGCCTGGATCTTACTTTGGATATTTCTTGGCTTGCCAGAGTTAAATTTTGGATATACTTGATTTCTATGAATGCTATGTATGGATGCTATGGAGCCTATATGCTTGGGATGTCTCATAGATGCTTGTTCTTGGACATTTGTCAATGGTGCACTCTTACATGCTTTGTTCGAGATTTCTTGCTTGACATTTACGGCTCTTTTGCCAGTGGGAGTATCTTGATACGCTTGACAGACATATTGAAAGAGAGAGAAGGGTCGAAGCTTGGACTTGAGAGCTATGGCAGGAGAGCAAGAGCAAGAAAGAGAGAGACAAGAAATGGGAACTCCAACAATCACAATGTGTGACCGGGCCTTCATCTAATGCGCATACCAAGTATGTGAGCGGCTTGTCCCAGATCTTTCATCTCAAAGCTCTTCTTGACTTGAGCCTTAAGAGCATCTATCTCATCATGAGCTTTCCCTGCTATCAACATATCATCTACATAGAGGACCAAAATCAATAAAGAACCATCACGGGCTTTCTTCGTGTAAAGACACGGATCCATAGCACTCCTGTTGTAGCCCTGTGACTGCATAAAGGCATCAAACTTATGATACCACTCCCTAGGTGCTTGTTTCAAGCCATAAAGACTTTTCTTTAATTTACACACTAGGTGCTCCCTGCCAAGTTCTGCAAAGCCCTTAGGCTGCTCCATATAAATCTCATCATGCAAGTCCCCATGTAAGAAAGCTGTCTTGACATCCATCTGGTACAAATCCAAGTCAAGCTGAGCAACCAAAGCCAAGACTAAGCGCAAGGTGGTCATCTTAACCATAGGAGAAAAGACCTCATCAAAGTCCACACCATGCTCCTGCTTAAAACCCTTTGCTACCAATCTAGCCTTGTATGCCGGCTTGGGGTGTCTAGGGGTACTTTTTAGCTTGTACACCCACTTGCATGGCAAAGCCTTCTTGCCCGTAGGCAAGAAAACCAAATCCTAAGTGTCATTCTTATGCAAGGAGTCTATCTCAGACTGCATAGCCCTCTCCCAGGAGTGACTGTCACCCCTGCGCATAGCCTCATCATAAGTGAAAGGCTCTCTTGCATCTGTAACCAAGACATAATTCATTGAGGGCTGAAATTCATCGAGGTGGACGTCTATCTCTAGTAGACCATCTCACGGCAGGATCTGCTGCCTGCCCAGCTACCTGTCCAATACCTTGACCATGAGCATCTGCTGCAGCTGTAGGCTGTCCAACTGGCTATGCGGGAGCTCTAGGCTCCTCTTGAAATATGACCCTGTGGATCTAAACAACTCTCTCAAGCTGCCAATGCATCTTGTCTTCATGGAAGACTACATCATAACTGCGGATAACTTTCCGTGCTTGTGGATCCCAGAGACGGTAACCCATCTCGCCTACATCCCCATAACCAAGGAAAATGCATTTGACACTCTTAGGATCCAGCTTACTTCTCTTGTCCTTGGGCACATGGCAAAATGCCCCACATCCAAAGACACGGAGATGCGCATAAGAGGGAGGTTTGCCAGTCCATACCTCCTGTGCAACCTAGAAATCCAAACCACTAGAAGGTGATCTGTTTATGACATGCACAGATGTACTAACTGCCTCAGCCCAAAAGCTTTGTGGTAGGCCTGCATGGCTAAGCATACTGCGTACATGCTCCTGGATGGTTCTATTCATCCACTCAGCCAAACCATTCTGGGGGGGGTGTAAGGGGCGGTCAACTGACGCTTAATACCCCTCTCATCACATAACTGCTCAAAAGCACATGAGACATACTCACCTCCATTATTTATCAGTAGGCATTTTAGCCTATACCCAGACTGGTTCTCAACCAATGCAAGCCATCTCTGAAACATAGCCAAGACATCAGATTTCAGCTTAATGGGATAAGCCCAAACTTTCCGTGAAAAATCATCTATGAACGTAACAAAATGCTTTGCACCACCCATAGTTTGACAAGGCATGGGCCCACAAACATCCGAATGTACCAATGCCAAGGGCTCACTCATGCGTGGCCTACCAGACTTTTTATGTGTAGACCTAGTTTGCCTCCCATAAAGACAATGCTCACTTGAATCAAAACATGCATAATCAAGGGGCGATAAGTACTGCAAACCAAAAATAATTTTCATTCCCTTCAAAGACATATGGCCCAAATGGGCATGACAAAGAGATACATGTGGGATAGATCCCACAGACAAAACATGATCAAGGGAAGAAGTTGATACAATCAAGGGATAGAGGCTGCCAGCCTTGGCACCTCGCGCAATCACAAGTCTGCCACGAGTGATCTTCCATGCAGATTCTCCAAAACATACATGATATCCTGCATCATCAAGTTGTCCAGCTGACAGGAGAGTGCGTGTCAAATCAGGTACATGACGTACATCCTGCATAACAAAGCTGCTGCCAGAAGGAAACTGTAGCCTAACATCACCAATGCCCACAATATCAAGAGAGTTGTCGTCATCCAAGCGCATAGAACCCGAAACAGTACGGTATGAATGAAACCACTCTCAACAAGGTGTCACATGAAAGGACGCACCTGAGTGCAAGAGCCAACACTTTGCACACATAGAGTGTATCTTTGTCATTTGCGAAGCATTAGGAGAAGCTGCAAGGATATAATCATCATCGTCAACATCCTCAAGCTGCATAACATGGATCTCTTTAATTTTAACAGTGAACTTTGCAGGCACTATGCTGCGATCAGAAGACTTATCCTGCACTTTGTCTTTCCCCTTATTTTTGTAGCTTTCATTTCGCAGTTCATGGCATTGTGGCCTAATATGGCCCTTTTTCCCACAATGGTGACAAATAACATCTGCATTCCTGCCACGGGATTTACTATGTGACTTCCCACGAGACTTGGATTGAGATTTCTGAGAATCCCGTCCATGGCCACTGCCACTGCCAGGCTTTCCATATCCATCATTTGTGCCTCTAAGTGTCATAGCATGTGACACACGAGAGGCATCCAAATTCTTACGGTTAACCTCTTCTTGCAAAAGAGCACTCTCAACATCAGATAATTTCAAGGTAGCAGTAGAGGCACATAATGCAGTGCAGAATACATCCCATGACTCATTAAGAGTACCAAGCAAGAAAAGAGGAGTGACATCCTGTGCAAAAGTGATATCCTGCAAAGTCAAGTTCTTGAGTATAGCATGGAACTGGCTCAAGTGAGCAGACATGGTCACATTCTCCTTCATGCGCAGATCCATAAGCTACTTCAGCCAATACATCTGACTCGTTGGACTTTTCTTGTCATAGAGATTCTTGATTTTATCCCACAACTGCCATGCACTCTGTTCTTCCTCAAAGACATTGTAATGAACTTGTTGTGTGAGAGACAATACAATAGTGGACTTGCATAACTCATCAAGCTCAAGCCATTCCTCATTTGGCATAGTTGCAGGCAGATGCCCGCTCAACCTCGCAATTTGATCTGTGATTTCTTCACCAACACCTGCCAAATCTGGCTCTTCCAATAAGAGTAATTCGTACCATCAAGCTTAGTGATGTTGAAAATAGCATGATCAGTGGATGAACTCACCATAATGTAGGCTGAAAGACTGTAGACAGTTCAAAAATGCTTGTTATTTACTACAGAAAATGACCCAAAAATCACCAAAATCAAGGAAAAATGGTGAGAAAAGTGAAACCGAAGTTGCTGCCCACCAAGTACTAGTGAAAGTACATCATTTCAAAATATTTCAGCATGAAAATCCCATGTCAGTCCATACATATATGCTTGCTGTAATAAATTACAGATTTCAGTAAATGAGAGCTAACAGTGCCAAAATCGGATCCCAAGGCAATCAGATACTTCCAAGACCAAAGCCTGTATCATGCAGGCATAACATAAGCATATGACGGTCGATAAGCATGAATCCAACACCCAAGTATGTCATACAAATATCTGCCAGTGCGCAGGCACACCCCCCAGTCAACGGGGTAAAGTGTTCATGCCACTACCAAAACTTGACACAAGTAGGTGTCAGCTCACAAAGATACGGATCCAAATCTGAGACTTAGCTCATAAGCATACAGTGAACCAAGACATATAATGTATCATCCCAAATGGTAAGAAATCCCAAAGTCTCAAGTGTCTGTATTGCTCAATAGCATGTAACTGCTCAATATATAAAGGCACTGCCTGCTCAATGACTGATAAGCATTCAAGAATGCTCCCACTGGCACAAAAGCCGTATATACGAGCTCAAGATCTCAAACCAAGGAAAGACACAATGCCAATGACATAAGTCCAAGACAATACATCAATAGTACATCCCAAACATGTAGGTGGTAGAGCATCCATATGTAGCATCCATAAGCATGTAAGACATCAAGTACATCCCAATCCAAACTCTGACAAGCCAAGTAACATCCAAGACCAGATAATCCAAAATGCATCCAAGGTAGAGCTTCAATGAGCACTCAAGCTCAACGTATGCATAGGGTAATCAACCATGACATGAGCATTAACCCGTACGCAACGGGTATGCATAAACCCAAGGAGCATCACTGTCAAAGCATATACCACTGTCAAGCACAAACCATGCCAATGAGTGCGTACTGTCAAAGTTCTTCCAAAAGCATCCAGAATGAAATCCAAGCTCGAAGTCATACCGCGAAGATCAATACTTCATGGCATATATCCAAGACCTAGACCGCAACCAATAGGCATAGCCCAAAGCATGTAGAATAGCTTTAGCCCGCTTTTATTACAGCCAAGAATGACTGTCAAAACGGAGAAATTTCAGCATGAAAATTAGCTCCAAATGGTTGCCAAAAAATAGGCATACATTCCCTTAACATGTAGGCATCATACGGGACCAACCGGGCATCAAATGACAATGTCGGGCAAGCATAAGCATCAAATCTTACTGTAGCACTATTATACACTGTCTGTGGACTATTATGACCATCCCAAAATAGTGCTAAATTAGACCAGAAGCAATTCAATGCTCAGCCTTTGATACTAAGCATCAAAGCATGTGCAAATGCCTCAAATGAAGCTTGTGAAAGTGCCCAATGGCCTGGAGCTTGAGGAGTACCGGTGTGATGCAGATGGAGATCAGCCTGGAATCAGGCACAAACAGTGTGCTACTGCCTTGGGTGGCTTGCAGCCCATGTGGCACAAGTGGGGTGGAGGAGGGGCTCAAGTAGGTGCCCAAGGGGGGACACACCAAGCCTCATCAAGGGCAATGTAGATATGAAGCAATGGAGCTTCAATTGTGGCTGCCCCAAACTATTCACAGCTTGTGTGACCTGAGAACTAAAGTGAACCCTGAAGAAAATGATCAAATACCTCTGATGTAATGCCCTGAAGGTGCCCAACAATGTCAAGAAGGTGCTCGGGAAGCTGAGGAGTGACGGGAGCTCGAAGGAGTCAGATATGGCTGCCGGGAAGGAGACCCAATGCGAGTGGGGAGTCGATGGGAAGCTGAGAATGCCACAAACCAAGCTCAAGAGTCGAGAAGTCGAGCTGTGATACCAGTTGAAAGGGAGAGAAGGATCGAAGCTTAGACTCAAGAACTATGGTGGGAGAGCAAGAGCAAGAAAGAGAGAGACAAGAAATGGGAACTCCAACAGTCACAATGTGTGACCGGGCCTTCCTTTATTCAAATTTTCACTAAAAGAATAAAGAATAAAGTGACGGTGAGACGGGCACCCACCATCTGCAGTGTGCAGTGGCGGTGACTGTCAGTGTAGTAATACACAGGCGGCTAGGCAGAGGCACCTTTACCCCGAACACATAGAGCATGTGAGTTTATGCTACTTGAGCATTTGGATACTTGAGACTAGGATCTTTACTTGCATGTTGCATGGTTGATATGCCATGGTCCTCACAGATGTACATGGGCTGATTTGGGCTTTGCACTTCTTGAGCATACACCTATTTGTGTCAAGTCTTGCTAGTGTTGTGTACACTTTGCCCTATTACACAGGGGGTGTGCCGGTTTACTGAGGATTCATTTGATATACTTGGGTGTTTTCTCGATGTCTGTATGACTATCACTTACTGATTTGTACTCCTTGATGCCGATTATGCTTTGATAGTCAGTGATTGACTTGGTGTATTCATTTTGTTTATAGTTTGCTCTCATTGTACCTGGCTATAATGTATGACAACAAGCAGTTATGCATGGACTATGATGTATTTTTCATGCTGAATCATTCTAATTTTATGTACTTTTGATAGTACTTAGTGGGCAGCATCATTAGCGATCAGTCCGTGATCATTTCACCTTGGATTTGGTGGTATTTTGACTATTTACAATACAAAGCAGTAAGCAATTTTTTGAACTGTCTGCACCGTTTTGGACTACAGTATGGCATCTTCTTCCATTGACAATGCTATCTTCAACATCATTAAGCTTGATAGTACGAATTATGCCTATTAGAAGAGCCAAGTTTGGCATGCATTGGTGTAAAAATTGCAGATAAAACCACTAGGGTTTCATGGAATAGCTTGAAACTATGATTGATGACGAATGGATGGAGGCTGACGAGTTATGCAAGTCCACCCTCATCTTATCTCTCTCTAAATAGGTACATTACAATGTGGTTGAGGAAGCACAGAGTGCTTGGCAGCTTTGGGATAAGATTAAGAACCTCTATGACAAGAAAAGTCCAGCAAGTCAGATGTATTGGCTGAAGCAACTTATGGACCTACACATGAAGAAGAATATGATGATGTTTGCTCATTTGAGCCAATTCCATGCTATTCTCAAGAACTTGACTTTGCAGGGCATTACCTTTAATGATGAGGTTACTCCATTGTTTTTGCTTGGGACTCTAAGTGAGTCATGGGATGTATTCTGCACTACCTTATGTGCTCCTACTACTATTTTGAATTTGCCTAATGTAGTGAGTGCTCTTCTGTAGGAAAAGATAAATTATAAGAACTTGGATGCCTCTCGTGTGCCACATGCTTTGACTATTAGAGGCATAGATGGTAATGGAAAGAATGACCATGGGAATGGCTGTGGCAGACACTCACAGAAGTCTAGGTCTAAGTCGTGTGGTAAGTCACGCACTAAGTCTCATGGGAGAAATGCTAATGTGACATGTCATTATTGCGGCAAGAGGGGTCATATATGCCCATAATGTCATGAGTTGCGCAATGAGAAGTGCAAAGATAAGGGGAAAGACAAAGTACAAGAAAATTCCTCTGATCGCAACATGGTACCTGCAAAATCTAGTGAAAATCGAGGAAATAAATGTCATGCACACTGATGACTCTGATAGGGAATACATACTTGCAGTTAGTTCTTGTGATTCTATATCGTTGATCGAGGTTTACTCTATGTATGTGCAATGCTGAATTTTGGATTTTAGTGCTTCATTTCATGTTACACCATGCCGTGAGTGGTTCCATTCCTACCGCACTATCTCTGGTTTAATTTGCTTGGGTGATGACAGGTCACTTGCTATTGTTGGCATTGGGGATGTACGGATGCAGTTCCCCACTAGCAATACTTTTCTGCTACAAGATGTACATCATGTACCTACGCTTACACACAGTCTTATGTCTGCGAGACATCTTGATGATGATGGGTTTCATGTCTCTTTTGGGTATTGTGCCTAGAAGATCACACGTGGCAAACTTGTGCTTGCTAGAGGTGCTAAGGATGGCAGCCTCTATTCTCTTGTAGTTGATGGGTCCTCTATTGACCATGTTTTGTTAGTGGGTTCCATCCCACATGTATCTCTTTGGCATGCCCGTTTGGGCCATATGTCCTTGAGGGGAATGAAAATGCTTTCTGGTTTGCAGTACTTACCGCCCCTTAACTATGCATGTTTTGATTCATGTGAGCATTATCTTTATGGTAGACAGACTAGGAATACGCAAAAGAAGTCTGATAGGATATGCATGAGTGAGCCCTTGGCATTGGTACATTCAGATGTCTATGGGCCCATGCCTTATCAGTCTATGGTTGGTGCAAAGTATTTTGTGACGTTTATTGACGATTTCTTGTGTAAATTTTGGACTTATCCCATTAAGCTTAAATATGATGTCTTGGCTATGTTTCAAAGATGGCTTGCATTGGTTAAGAACCAGACTGGGCATAGGCTGAAATGCCTTAGGATTGACAATGGGGGAGAATATGTGTCACGTGCCTTTGAGTAGCTATGTGACAAGAGGGGTATTAAGCGTTAGTTGGCTGCCCCCTATACCCCACCCCAAAATGGTTTGGCTGAGCAGATGAATAGAACCATCCAACTCTGAAAGCTCGGGGGGTTCACTATATATATATTCTCTATATAATGTGCATTCATGGCCTATTTATAAATATCCTAAACTGTGAATTTTTCTTGAATAAAACACAACACTTTTCTATTCAATCTATAAGTAACCCCTTTATATGACACCCTTTTGTATGTAAAAAAATGTATAAAAATGGTGTTTTAAAAATCTCTTATTTTGAGCTCACATTATATATACTTATATTCATGAGTGACCCCCTCGATCTCGAAAGGCTGCGAGAGAGAGAGTTAGCTCGATTCCCTCTATCTCGGTCTTCGACTAAGCCATCTTCTCTTACACTCTCCCATCTCAAATTCATTCCTCCTTCTTTATCTCTCAAATCCACTTTGCGGACAATGGCCCCCAAGTGAAGAATATCACGTGCAGGTGGCAATCCCATAACCAACAACGAAGCTTTGGGTGAGGGTATCACTGTCAATCGGATATAAGTAAAATACATTTCCAAATAGTTAGATGCTTGCTTTGATTCTAGTATAAGAAACATTAGGTCTCATACTATGCCACATGAGAATAGGCCATTGAAAGGGATAAATTCCATCTTTATAATTGTAGGATGTATATTCAAGTGCAAGGGTTAAAACTATGAAAAAGAAAATTGCACTCATCCATGTATGGTAAACGCATCTACACCGAAGTGGCGGATGAAAATATTATTGCGTCTATTCTTGCATTGTTTGGAAAAATGCAATTGGTTTTCTTCATTGATCAAACAACACGCTAAAAGCTTTTACATTCAACTGATTGTTGGATTGTGGTTTGGATGATTATTCCAAGTGCTTGTGATTGATGGTAAATTCATGGCAGGGGTCTATGATGACAAGTTGCCATGATGGGAATAAAGGAATGTTTCTAAAAGATGATATTAGGGCTGAATGCCTTTGTTTGTTCTTGACTCTTAAATTATTTAATTAAGGAAAGGTTCTTTGCACGGGTAGATTACCTCTAAGATAGCACTGCAGATCAACCTGAAAAGGGCACTACTTGATTCATGGGCCGAAGGTTGAGTGGTGAAAAGGCCAACCACGGGAATGATGTTTCACTCCTAGGAAACTTATGAGTCAGATAGAGCTCTGGACACCCCTTGCCAAGTCCGGAATGGAGTTGAGGACCTCCGTGGCCCCAACGTCTATGGTGTTGAAAGATCCTATTCTAGATGAAGTATGGAATTTATAGTGCTATGTGATTTGGACCAGCTACTTCTGCAAGGCAAAATGGACATTTAATTTCTCTTGTATGGGAAGGAGACAAAGATTAACCTGATAAGGAACTTATTTGAGCTTATTTGTCAAAGAATTGCTTGCTTTGTTTTCGTGTCGGTGCTATAAATTACGCAAATGAACCCTATTTCCTAATAGGCTTAATTAAGGAAGCTGATTTTAAATGTCACCTATAAATGTGATAGCACCTAATTAAATAACTAAAGAATGCCTACTGAGGAAAGCGAGTGGGCAGAACCCCGACAGGTTTGTCATATGACAGCAAGGTGGTCCCACAGAACTAGGAGGCTCCGACCCTTAGAAAATTGTTAGGTGTAGAACCCCGATTCATACTGTTTTAGGGGACCGGAATGGGACTATGCCCTATGGGTAAAGAGGTTGAGCGACGCATCCCTCTCATTTTCCATTCTCTTTGAACCAAGTGCCGCATGGATCTACTTCGGCTTGGGTATCTTTGCATAAAGTAGGATATCCAAGATCCGATGCTGGAATGCTATTAGGAGACCTTGACCACAACCCAAATTTTAGGTCGATCCCAGTGGGTTTGGCTATGAACGTTGCGCAACGAGACGGACTCGAGAAAACCTAGGCAACAAACCCTGTAGCATTCCATAGGAGTGCCGGGTAGCATTGCTTAGACTCTTCTCTCGATGGACTGCTAAAAACATACCTGGGCAACTGATAGGCGGGCACATTACAGTTGGTATTAGATCAAAAATTCATAATGAGGTGTGATTGATTAATGTATGGTTCGTAGACATATCCTAAACAAAATAACCTAAGTGGTATGACTTGATTGTCAAGCCCCTTCTGCACCCACGAATGTTGATATGCAAGAGAAGAAATTCCTTCTCAAGAAGATTAAGGCACCTGATTTTGATGGAAAAGGAATAGACATTGCAACGGAGGCAGAGATATGGATTGAGTTGATGAATGATTATTTATTTGCTGCAAGAACTGCTTTTTCCAATCAAGCAATGACAGCCAAACTTAAGTTAGTTGGCAATGCTCGGATATGGTGGAAGCAATGGTGCAAAAATCAAGGTATTTCTGAAGCCACTATCACTTGGGCTTAGCTGAAAGATGATGTATGCACATGATACCTTCCGCCAACCTACCGGACTTGGAGGATAAATGAATTCTTCAAGCTAAAGCAGCTGGAAGCTTACTACTCAAAGTTTGTAACCCTACTAAAATATGCACCACCTATGGATATTGTGTAACAAGTATCCAAGTTTTTCCATGTCCAAACACTCCTCTCTGAACCACTGTCTTGAAGCACTATGTCCAACATACTTGCAAAATGCATTACTTATAGCAAAGCCAATCATCCAAGAACTTAAATTGGGCAATTGTGACAAAGATGATTCCTGAGATCAGGACAAGAGATGCCACACATGCAGATAGATAGGGCACATCCTAAGAGATGTCCCAACCGGCGATGCTTCCACTGCAATGAGCTAGGGCATGTCCAAGTAGACTGCCCCCCACAAGATAGCGAGCCTCCAAGAAAATGAAGCTACACAAGTGTAGTCTTTGGATATATAGAGGAATCATATGAAGATGAAGACTTAGAATCTACTACACCTCTTCAGGATAATTAGAAACCCTAGATATCTTTTTGAAATGTAATACACTTGGTATTGAGAATATCCCAATAAATCCTACTCTTATACCTATAGTTAATTTGCATAATATGAGTTGCATTGGTAGAAATCGGGATATACTTCAAGAGTCTCCTTTGGCTCCAAATGCAAGGGAATTCAAAGACCTGGATTTTCATTAAGCGCTGCTGTAATGTGGGGCTACAGTAGTGTTGTTCAAAGGATGTACTCACCTCTTGATGGAATGAATCATGTATTTACTATTGGTTATTCTCAGTTTATAGCAAATAGTTCATGTTGGTTTAAGCCTATGGAAGCTATGTGCAAGGCTGAACGCATATCTATGAAACGGGCTACTAAGGAAGTAAGAGCATTGGGACTATTAGCTCAAAATGAAGGCATTTTTGGCATCTTTTATGGGCTGAATATTAATGACACTATGGCTGAAATATCAACAACTATACATGCAGAAAATGAGGCTAAAAACAGAGTGTTGTCAGTATGTTCTTTGGACATATATGATGTTATAGCATTGTTTGCTCAGCAGAAAGGATTACAATGGGTTGAAGCACTTGTGGAGACAAAGTATAAGACGGTTGACAAAAATGTGAAACCAATTTCTTTGCCACTTCCACTAGAAAGTGAAGGTTTGTATGAAAAAGTGTCAATGCAGCCAAGCTTACAAGAATCTAAAGATATAGGTCATCAGTTTACAACTAAAACATTACAGGAATTGAAAGTTGGTGCAAAAGGGTTTCTTTTGCCTGCTAAAAGAGACTATTCTATGCGGATGTTGGCTAGGCATGGAAAGACGTTTGCATTTTAGCCAATTGAAATAGGTTGTGTGGATCCAAATGTTGTCTCTCCTATCTTCTATGCCACATGTACCATGAAACTTGAGGCTTATTCCAGTGCCTAAAGCTTACTTGCCAATTTAGCTGATGGATTTGCTAAATGAAAAGATTTGCATGAAGATCTTGGAGCCCTCTTCAGCCTCATACTCAAATCGTTGGTTTACTATGCCCAAAAAGAATGGGGCTTTGAGATTTATTCAAGACATGCAACCAGTCAATAAAGTGACCATAAGAAATGTGGATGAAGGTCATGTGGTTGATGAATTTGCAGAGGCTTTTGCAAGCAGAGCGATCTATTCTTTGGGTGATCTTTACTCGAGGTATGATTAGTTTTAGCTTGCAGTTGAAAGCACGGATATCACAACCATGAAGACTCCCTTGGGGTTAGTACGGATGTGCACTCTCCCGCAGGGTGTAACAAACTGTGGCATACATGACAAATGCAATGAATAGGGTACTCAGAGATTTTATACCACAATTGACAATGCCCTTTTTGGATGATGTTCCAATAAAAGGGTGTGGAGTGGATGAAAAGAATGAAGAGATGGATGCTCATGGATGCAGACAACTTGTTGCAGACCATATTGTGGATTGTGATAGGATTTTGACGCGTCTAGAAGAGGTGCATTTGACTCTTTCTGGACTAAAGTATGTCTTTGGAGTTGAAGAGGTTTTGATTGTTGGGCATATGTGCGGGCCCTATGGGCATAGAACATCACCAACAAAAATAGATGGGATTGATAGAATGCAAGATGTATGCACGAATGTATCAGAGGTGTGTAGATTCTTGGGTGCATGTGTGTTTTATTTGATATGGATTCCTCACTTTGCATGTGTAGCTGATGCTCTATATCAGCTTCTGAGAAAATGTCAGAAATTTCATTGGGAAAGGAAGCATCGAAAAGCAATGAATAATTTAAAGCAGCTCTTAAAATCTACTCCTACATTGAGAAAGGCTGACTATTCACATGGAAAGCCTATCATTATTACTATTGATACAAGCCCAATCGGGATTGGATGGGCAATTGGGAAAGATGATGAGGAAAGGAAATGATATGCAATACACTTTGGTGATAAAGCATTGACTGAATGACAGAGAAGGTATCCACAGGTAAAAAGAGAATTATGGGGAATTGTGACAGCTCTTAAATGTGATAAAGAGTATTTTATGGGTGCTCGTGTAGTCATTGAGACTGATTATTTGCTAGTATTCGGTATGATTACTAGTTGTGCTACTTTGGACATTGCTATGCTTCGGTGGATTGCATACATCAAATCTTTAAACCCTAAATTTCAGTATATTGTAGGAAGAGATAACCCAATGGCAGAGATGTTATCTCAAGCACGCTATGAGAATGAAGATGGGAGGATGGGTGAGGAGGAAGAAGATGACTTCCTTGTAGATGAAAATGATGTTGCAAGAGTGAATTAATAGCATTAATAGAAGCTTGGACAACAAAGAGAAGACACTTTAGATGTTTTGCATATTGTGTAAAAGTATTTCTGGAAGACAAATATGTAGGAGAGTGGTTGATAATTGGTTAATATCTCAGTACATTAACAAAGAGAGATGAATGGTCAGATGAGGAGTTTAAGAAGATCAAGAGGAAAGCCTATTAGTTTTTCCTAAAAGATGGATACTTATGGAAACATGCTAAAAAGAAACAGGGTATGCCATTGCGAGTTTTGGGTGACAGAGCTTCACAAGTAAATGTTATGCAAGAATTTCATGAAAGCTTATGGGCTAGTCATAGAGGTGTTTGGGGTACTTTTGCAAATATCAAAGAAAGATATTGGTGGCAGGGTATGTATAAGGATGTCGCTCACTTTGTGGAAACATGTATGACATGTCAAATGTATTCATTGTTGGGGGTAAAGGCGCCTCCGCCTAGCCGCCCGTGTATTACTACACTGACAGTCACCACCACTGCACACTGTAGGTGGCGGGCGCCTGTGATTGTCACTTTATTCTTTATTCTTTTAGTGATAGTTTGAATAAAGAAAGGCCTGGTCACACATTGTGACTGTTGGAGTTTTCATTTCTTGTCTCTCTCTTTCTTGCTCTTACTCTCTCGCCATAGCTCTCGAGTGCAAGCTTCGATCCTTCTCTCCTTTCAACTAGTATCAAAGCACAGCTTCCCTATTCTTGTTATGCAAGAATTTCATGAAAGCTTATGGGCTGGTCATAGAGGTGTTTGGGGTACTTTTGCAAATATCAAAGAAAGATATTGGTGGCAGGGTATGTATAAGGATGTTGCTTACTTTGTGGAAACATATATGACATGTCAAATGTATTCATTGTTGGGGGTAAAGGCGCCTCCGCCTAGCCGCCTGTGTATTACTACACTCACAGTCACCACCACTGCACACTGCAGGTGGCGGGCACCCATGATTGTCACTTTATTCTTTATTCTTTTAGTGACAGTTTGAATAAAGAAATGCTTGGTTACACATTGTGACTATTGGAGTTTTCATTTTTTGTCTCTCTCTTTCTTGCTCTTACTCTCTAGCCATAGCTCTCGAGTGCAAGCTTCGATCCTTCTCTCCTTCTCTCCTTTCAACTAGTATCAAAGCACGACTTCCCTATTCTTGAGCTTGGCTCGTGGCATTCTCAGCTTCCCATCGACTCCCCACTCGCATTGGGTCTCCTTCCCGGCAACCATAGCTCATTCTCTTGAGCTCTCGTCACTCCTCGGCTTCCCGAGCTTCTCGCTGGCCTATTGAGGCACCATCATGGCATTGGCATTAAGGTATTGCTTCATTTTTTCAGAGATTTATCTTAGTCCATAGGTCTAGGTAAACAGGGTTTTCATAGGTTGTGGGCAGCCATAGCTCACACCTCTTGGAGCTTCCTTCACCCGGATCTTACTTCCATCCTATCAAGGCTTGCTGACGCTTGGTGTAGGCCTTCTTTGGTCCCCCATTTGTGCCCTGCCCCATTGTTGACACGTGGGACAGCAGACCCCCCCTAGCAAGCTCACGTTTTTTTTGCGTCTGTTTCAACATCTGTCCCAAAAATCACTCTTTTTGTCATATCTCGGGCATTCGAAACCCGATTCAGGCAAGATAAGAGTCTAAGTTGGGGTTTTGGCATGCTTTGGACGCAATGGTGATGTTGGATTTGCCAAATTATGATGACAGAATATTCTGCAATAGATTTCAGGTCGTCTGAGACAGCATGTATTTGTATGCCTATGGCTTATGTGATGCTTCTACTGATTTCTATTGATACCGGATCACTTGTGCATGTTATGCCTCTTATGTGAGATGCATTTGGAGCTGATTTAGCTCAACCATTGACTGTTGTGAACAATCCCAGATCTGTGCAAAATAGGGAAGCCACATGTTACTTCAATTTTATGCTTACAGGTCTTGCCCAGTTGGTGCCTATACATACGGGAATGTATGCCTATGGTTTGCCTATGGATTTGAGCTTGGATTGAGCACTGATTTGCTTAGTTTATAGAGATTATATGCTGATGGAAAATTCAGGGCTGAATTTATTTATGCTACAGTTGGGTTATGCTACTCGGTATAATGTCATGATGTATTTGGACTATGCCACATGTCTTGTTTATGCTCCGAAATACTTTTGAGCTGAGATTAGAGCTCTATTTGGGTTTGACTATCACTTCTTTACAACTGGCATTTCATCTATGACATGGTTTATGCCTAGGCTACCTAGTACAGGTTATGATGTCTTGGTGAATGCTTTATGCTTTGGCTGTGGATGACAGTTGTTTGAGCTCGTCTTGACATTCATTTGAGCATTCCCTTGAGCAGTTGGACATTGACTTGGATTTTTCCGTTATGACTTGGCTTTTTCCATTACAACCTTGGATGCTATTGAGGCATTGTCTTGGTTACCTATCTTTGGTACTTTGACTTGGTTTGCTTGAGCTATTGAGCTCATTTATCCACCTTTTGAGCCACTGGGAGCATCTTGTATGCTTGATTGACATTGACCGGGAAGTTTATGCTATTTGAGCATTTTGTAGATACTTGAGACTTTGGGATCTCTTACACTTAAATGTTGCATGGTTCATGCAGTGATATCTTGGAGTTGCTTTTGACCTGAGCTTGGGCTTTGCACTCTTGTGAGCATACACCTATTGGTGCCAGGTCTTGCCACTGTTATGTATACTTTGCCCTATTGTCCAGGGGGTATGCCCACTCAGACGGATGTTTTGGTGACATGTTTGGATGTTTACTCAGGGTCTTGATGACTGTTTGGTGCTGATTTATACCCATTTATGGTTGGTCATGTCTTGGTTGTCATTTCTTGACTTATTGTAGTGATTTGGTTAGCAATTGCTTCTCACAGTACCCTGCTGTCATTTATTACAGTAAGCATATAACTCTGGACTGCCATGGATTTTTCATGCTGGAATATTTTGAAATGATATACTTTCACTAGTACTTGGTGGGCAGCAGCTTTGGTTACACTTTTCTCATAAAATTCTCTTAATTTTGGTGATTTTTTAGTCATTTTCTGTAGTAAACAACAAGCAGTTTTGAACTGTCTACAGTCTTCCAGCTTGCATTATGGGGAGTTCGTCCACTGATCATGCTATTTTCAACATCACTAAGCTTGATGGTACGAATTACTCTTATTGGAAGAGCCAGATTTGACAAGTGTTGGTGAAGAAAGCGCATATCAAACCATTGAGGTTGAGCGGGCATCTGCTTGTAACTATGCCATATGAGGAATGGCTTGAGCTTGATGAGTTATACAAGTCCACTATTGTATTATCTCTCACAGAACAAGTTCATTACAATGTATTTGAGGAAGAACAGAGTGCATGGCAGTTGTGGGATAAAATCAAGAATCTCTATGATAAGAAAAAGTCCAGTGAGTCAGATGTATTGGCTGAAGCAGCTTATGGATCTACGCATGAAGGAGAATGTGACTATGTCTGCTCACTTGAGCCAGTTCCATGCTATACTCAAGAACTTGACTTTGCAAGACATCACTTTTGCAGAGGAAGTCACTCCTCTTTTCTTGCTTGGTACTCTTAATGAGTCATGGGATATATTCGGCACTGCATTATGTGCCTCTACTGCTACCTTGAAATTATCTGATGTTGAGAGTGCTCTTTTGTAGGAAGAGGTTAATCGTAAGAATTTGGATGCCTCTCATGTGTCGCATGCTATGACAGTTAGAGGCATGAATGATGGATATGGAAAGCATGGCAGTGGCAGTGACCGTGGATGGGATTTTTAGAAATCTCAATCCAAGTCTAGTGGGAAGTCATGTAGCAAATCTCGTGGCAGGAATGTAGATGTTACTTGTCACCATTGTGGGAAAAAGGGCCATATTAGGCCACAATGCCATGAACTGCGCAATGAAAGGTGTAAAGATAAGGGGAAAGACAAAGTGTAGGATAAGTCTTCTGATTGCAACATAGTGCCTACAAAATCCAGCGTTAAAATTGAAGAGGTCAATGTTATGCAGCTTGAGGATGTTGATGATGATGATTATATCCTTGCAGCTTCTTCTAATGCTTTGCAGATGACATAGATACACTCTATGTATGCACAGTATTGGCTCTTGGACTCAGGTGCATCCTTTCATGTGACACTTTGTCGAGAGTGGTTTAATTCATATCGTACTATTTTGGGTTATGTGCGCCTGGGTGATAACAACTCTCTTGATATTGTGGGCATTGATGATGTTAGACTGCAGTTTCCTTCTGGCAACAGTTTTGTTATGCAGGATGTACGTCATGTACCTGCTTTGACTTGCAGTCTCATATCAATTGGATAGCTTGATGACGCAGGTTATCATGTATCTTTTGGAGACCTTGCATGGAAGATCACTCGTGGTAGACTTGTGTTTGCGAGAGGTGCCAAGGCTGGCAGCCTCTATCCCTTAATTGTATCCACTTCTTCCCTTGATCATGTTTTTTCTGTGAGTTCTATCCCACATGTATCTTTTTGGCATGCCCATTTGGGCCATATGTCTTTGAAGGGAATGAGAATGCTTTCTGGTTTGCAGTACTTACCGCCCCTTGATTATTCATGTTTTGATTCATGTGAGCATTATATTTATGGCAGGCAGACTAGGTCTACGCATAAGAAGTCTGGTAGGCCATGCATGAGTGAGCCCTTGGCATTGGTACATTCGGATGTCTGTGGGTCCATACCTTGTCAGTTTATGGGTGGTGCCAAGTATTTTGTTACTTTCATAGATGATTTTTCACGAAAATTTTGGGCTTATCCCATTAAGCTGAAATTTGATGTCTTGGCTATGTTTCAAAGATGGCTTGCATTGGTTGAGAACCAGTCTGGGTATAGGCTAAAATGCATAAGGACAGATAATGGGGGTGAGTATGTCTCACGTGCTTTTGAGTAGATATGTGATGAGAGGGGTATTAAGCATCAGTTGACTGCCCCCTACACCCCCCCCAGAATGGTTTGGCTGAGCAGATGAATAGAACCATCCAGGAGCGTGTGCGCACTATTCTTAGCCATGCAGGCCTACCATAGAGCTTTTGGGCTGAGATAGTTAGTATAGTTGTGCATGTCATAAACAGATCACCTTCTAGTGGTTTGGATTTCTAGGTTGCAGAGGAGGTATGGACTGGAAAACCTCCCTCTTATGTGCATCTCCATGTCTTTAGATGTGAGGCATTTTGCCATGTGCCCAGGGACAAGAAAAGTAAGCTAGATCCTAAGAGTGTCAAATGCATTTTCCTTGGTTATGGGGATGTAGGCGAGATGGGTTACCATCTCTAGGATCCGCAAGCATGGAAAGTCATCCGCAGTCATGATGTAGTCTTCCATGAAGACAATATACATAGGTAGCCTAAGAGAGTTGTTGAGATCCGCAGGGTCATATTTTAGGAGGAGCCGAGAGCTTCTTGTCAAGATTGTGGGAGAGAAGGAAGGAGTCTCGCTTGAAGCTTTCTTACTTGCACAATGGGGGAAGACACACAAGGGTGGAGGCTGAAAACAGTTTTCCTCTTCTTAGTTGTGTAAGCCAAAAGAACTCAAGTACAAAGAAATAGAAGAACCCTAGATATGGGTCTCAAACCAAGAAATAGAAGAACCCTAGATATGGGTCTCAAACCAAACTCAACTAACTAAGGTGGCATACTAACTGAGCCACGAACTAGAGTAGATAAGGATAGCTATCATGTAGCTATTATTCAGGGGCGGTGTACCAACCGCATCTGCAACTGACAAGTTGGTGACATAAATACACAACGGTCACCCTGGCGTATCACGAGTGGAGCTCGATATCTCAACACTCCCCCTCGAGCTCAATCCCAAGTCCTGCACACCAAGCAGGTCTCTAAACTTGCGCAGCTTCTCTGCACCCAATGCCTTCGTGAATATGTCAGCTACCTGATCCTCTGTGCTGACATAAACTAGATCAATAAGACCTAGTAAAACCCTCTCTCGCACATAGTGATAATGCACCTCAATGTGCTTTGTTCTAGCATGATAGACTGGGTTATTTGCCAAGTGTATACTACTCATGTTGTCACAATAAATGACAACTGGCCCATCTGTAGACTGATGCATATCATAAAGTAGCTTATGCAACCAAGCTACCTCACATGCAGCCATTGCTGCACCCCTGTACTCAGCCTCTGTGCTCGACAAGGCAACTGTAGGTTGTTTCTTGCTGCTCCAAGTGACAGCAGCACTCCCAAAAGAGAACACATATCCACTGGTAGATCGTCTATCAGAAATACTACCAGCCCAATCAGCATCAGTGTATCCTTGCAACTGTATCTGAACCCCAGTCTCATAAAATAGTCCATACTGCAATGTGGACTTCACATACCTGAGTATGCGTCTAGCCACATCCAAATGTGGTTTCCTTGGAGCCTGCATAAACTGACTTACCAATCCAACAGCATAGCTCAAATCTGGCCTGGTAATAGTCATATAAATCAAACTTCCTACTATGCGTCTGTACATAGTAGGGTCTTCTAGAAGCTCACCTGCATCTGTGCTTAGCTTCACATTTTGCTCCAAAGGAACTGAAATAGGCTTACAGCCTGTCATCCCATATTTGGACAGCATGTCCAATCCATACTGCCTCTGCAAGAGCTGTATCCCACTTGGTGATCTAATCACCTCAATGCCCAAGAAATAACGCAGCTCTCCCAAATCCTTCATCTCAAACTTCTGCTTCAATAGCATTTTCACATGAAGGATATCTTCATCACTGTCACCTGTCATAATCAAATCATCAACATAAATGACAAGTAGCATAATACCTTTCTCTGTTTTTCTCACATAAAGTGAGAAATCTGCCTTGGAAATTTGAAAGCCAATAGTGACAAGATACTGTCCTATCTTGTCAGACCATGCTCTAGGTGCTTGCTTCAAGCCATACAAGGCTTTCTTCAACCTGCAAGCAAACTCAGGATGAACAGCATGCACATAACCTGGTGGCTGCTCCATATAGACCTCTTCTTGCAAATCACCATGCAAGAAGGCATTCTTTACATCCATCTGATGTAAAGACCATCCCTTTGATGCAGCCATAGCAATGACCGCTCTTACGGTTGCCATCCTTGCAACTGGACTGAATGTTTCTTCATAGTTAATACCATATGTTTGTGCATACCCCTTGACTACTAATCTTGCCTTGTATCTGTTCACAGAACCATCAGCATTGTGCTTCACCTTATAAACCCACTTACAGCCAATTGCATTTTTACCTTTAGGCAAAGGTACAAATTCCCATGTAGCATTAGCTTCCAAGGCATCCATTTCTTCATCCATGGCTTTCTCCCATTTTTCTTTTCCCATGGCTTCCTCAAAAGAAGTGGGTTCTGGTTCCTGTACCACTTTGACCATATATGCATAGTGAATGGCTGTAAATCCATCATATTTCAGCCTATCCACAGGATACCTAGCTCTCGTAGACCTGCGCAAAGTAGGTTCACTCCCAGGTGCTCTCAAAACATCCCTGGTCTTCCTTACTCCAGGTGTAACAATAGAAGGAATACCCAACTCATCATCAATGCTCTGTTCTGAGCCACTGGATTCGCCATCCACATAAGAGTGACCTGCATTCACATCAAACATGGGCTGATCAACCTTCTCTTTTTCTTTTCGTGATACCTGCATACCACTATCTACATTACTTTGAGAAGATTCTCCTGATCTCAATCTGCCTGTCCATGGCGAAGAATGTGAACCACTACTAGAGGACGCTCCAGGTCCACTAATATTTTGTGACTGCTGCTGTGAGTTTTGTGCAGCATTACCATTTTGTGCATCTACATCATCAATCACATTTACTGGTTTATACCAGCTACTCATCTCATCAAAAACAACATCTCTGCTCACTGTAAACTTACGAGTAGAAGGGTTATAGCATCTATACCCTTTTTGCTGTAGAGAGTAACCAATAAAGATGCACTTCTCAGCTTTTGGATCCAACTTGGATCTCAACTCATCTGGCACATGTACATAGGCAATGCAACAAAAAATTTTCAAATGAGAAATATCTGGTTTCCTACCAGTATACCTCTCCTCTGGAGTCATTCCATGTATTGCTGCAGTGGGAGTCCTATTCATTATGTAGACTGCTGTAGCAACTGCTTCAGCCCAATAAAAATCTGGCAAGTCTTTTTCATTGAGCATGGCACGAGATACCTCTCCAATATGCATGTTTTTCCTTTCTGCAACTCCATTTTGTTGTGGGGTATGACTGCATGAATATTGCTGCTTTATGCCATGCTCCTGCAGGAACCTTGGAAACTCATTTGAGAGGTACTCTCCCCCTCCATCTGACCTTAGGCATTTTATCTGCAGGCCTGTTTCTTTTTCAACCATCGCTTTAAGAGTTTTGAAATGCCCAAAAACATCACTTTTCTTTTTCATAAAATACACCCAAACTTTTCTGCTATAGTCATTAATAAAACTGACAAAATAATGACAGCCTCCAAGAGATGCAGCTTTAGTTGTCCACACATCAGAGTGGATTAATTCCAATGGCTTCTCACTCTCTTGAACATGTCTAGGAAATGGTTTCCTTGCCTGTTTTCCAAACTGACAGGCTTCACATACCTTATGCATTTCTGCAACCTTGAATTTTGGCAATCCTGCAACAATATTTTGGGCCTGCATTGATTTAAGTCGTTGTACATTAACATGACCAATGCGTTTATGCCAGATATCAATATCTGCAACTACACCGGTCCCATGTGCAAACATTGCTGCACTCAATTCAGACATGTCTGCATCCAACGTAAACATTCTGCCCTTCTTCTTTCCTTTTGCTATCAAGCGACCTTTATTTTTCATATCCTCAACAAAGCATCCATGAGGATTAAATCTGACCTGCAAGCCCTGCTCAACCATTTGACCGACAGAAACCAGATTCTTGGTGACATTTGGGACATGAAATACATCGGACATGTATTTCTTTTTCCCATCCTGCATAGACAAGGGAATTTTTCCAATCTGCACAATAGGATGTGCAGTATCATCACCAGTCTCCACAAATCTTGGTTTTTCCATTTTCCTTGCATCCTCCATCCATTCTGCATGACCTGTCATGTGGTTTGATGCACCTGAGTCAACATACCATACATCATTGCTTTCTTCTGCACTTGTCACAGAATTGTTCATGTGCTGCACCATAAACAAGTGCTCATTTCTGTCATCACCCTGTCTACTAGAAGATGCATAATTCCCTTGTTGCAGTTTTCCATTCATGATGTCATTCTACTTTTTATAGCAGTCTTTAGCCATATGATCCATTTTACCACAATAGTAGCATTCAACATTACTGTTTGCATTTTGGCCTCTTTGCCATCCACCACGACCTCTTTGGCTCCCCCTGCCTCTAGAGTTACCATGTCCTCCTCCATAGGACTGGTTTTCTTGAGTTTGTTGCATATTCTGATTTCTGCCACGGCCGCCAAATCGGCCTCCTCTACCTCTGCCTCTACCTCTTCCAGAATTTGAGTAGAAGACAGCTTCTTTTGAAGTTCCTCCTGAAGAAGATGCACCACCATTTCTTTGCTCCTCAGAAATTAGAAGAGCAATCAGCTCCTCAAAATCAGGAAATCTTTCACGAACTGAAATGGATGTCCGAAACTGTGCATAATCCTTTCCTAGACCATTCAAGGTCACAGAAACTAAATCATCATCTTCCATTGGCAACCCAATGGAAGCAAGTGCATCTGCAATCTTCTTCACCTTCATGTGGTAGTCGTTGATGCTCATATTTTCTCTTTGCACATTGTGCAACTCTTGCTTGAGCTGCATTTTCCTGGCTTGCGTATTTGTGCTATACATCTTTGACAGAGTATCCCATGCCTCCTTTGGCGTACTTGCATCCTGAATATGCACAATCATAGAGTCTGAAATGCTGATAGACAGCCAGTACATAACTTTCCTGGCTCTCTCATGCCATGCTTTGAATGCCTGCATTTGCTGTTGATTGGGAACATCAGGAAGAACTGGTTCTTCTTCATTTCCTGCAACAAATTCCCAATATCCTTTTCCCATAAGGAAATTCGTCATTCTAAACTTCCATGCTTGGAAGTTGTTCTTGTCAAGCTTTTCAGTTACAATCTGTGAAAGAGAATCGGACGCCATTACAGAACACTGCGAAAAATTCTGTCACTGCAAAAACTCAGCTTCACCCTCACAAGGGCAAATCTGCAAAACTGGCGAAAGTGGTATTTGACCACACAGTCACTTCCTAGTGACGATTTTGCATGAACAGGAACCAAGGATGATTCTGAAACTCCCAATGTCTCTGCGCACAAGCATACGATGCAATTTCTACAGTAACTTTTCACCGACCTGTAGAACAGTGGCTGAACAGCATAAAACTGAGCCTTTTCCTGAGTGCGTGCAGAAAACTTCCGCCTCCAAAACAGGCCCCGAAATGGCCTCAAATCAACCGCGAAGGGCGTCTCAACCCGAGACAATGCACTCCTGCAATTTTCGGCTGTGCTACCTGCAGAGATCTGCTCCCAAAACAAAAAATGAAAGCAACACTGCTCCTCTTACCAGAACACCGCGAGCTTGGCTTGCTTTCTTGAGCTCCTTACCACGAACAAGGCTCTGATACCATGTCAAGATTGTGGGAGAGAAGGAAGGAGTCTCGCTTGAAGCTTTCTTGCTTGCACAATGGGGGAAGACACACAAGGGTGGAGGCTGAAAACAGTTTTCCTCTTCTTAGTTGTGTAAGCCAAAAGAACTCAAGTACAAAGAAATAGAAGAACCCTAGATATGGGTCTCAAACCAAGAAATAGAAGAACCCTAGATATGGGTCTCAAACCAAACTCAACTAACTAAGGTGGCATACTAACTGAGCCACGAACTAGAGTAGATAAGGATAGCTATCATGTAGCTATTATTCAGGGGCGGTGTACCAACCGCATCTGCAACTGACAAGTCGGTGACATAAATACACAACGGTCACCCTGGCTTATCACGAGTGGAGCTCGATATCTCAACACTTCTGCAGAGCCAGTTGGACAGCCTACAGCTACAGTAGATGCTCATGGTCAGGGTGTTGGATAGGCAGCTAGGCAGGCAGAGCCTGCTGTGAGACAATCTACTAGAGAAAAATGTCCACCTTATAGATTTCAGCCCTCGATGCATTATGTCTTGGTTACAGATGCAGGAGAGCCTTTCACTTATGATGAGGCTATGCGCAGGGGTGACAGTCACTCCTGGGAGAGGGCTATGCAGTCTGAGATAGACTCCTTGCATAAGAATGACACTTGGGATTCGGTTTCCTTGCCTACGGGCAAGAAGGATTTTCCATGAAAGTGGGTGTACAAGCTGAAAAGTACCCCTGGACACCCCAAGCCAGCATACAAGGCTAGATTGGCAGCAAAGGGTTTTAAGCACGAGCATGGTGTGGACTTTCATGAGGTCTTTTCTCCTGTGGTTAAGATGACCACCCTACGCTTAGTCTTGGCTTTGGTTGCTCAACTTGACTTGGATTTATACCAAATGGCTGTCAAGATGACTTTCTTACATGGGGACTTGCATGATGAGATTTATATGGAGCAGCCTAAGGGCTTTGCAACCTGGCAGAGAGCACCTAGTGTGTAAATTAAAGAAAAGTCTTTATGGCTTGAAGCAGGAACCTAGGGAGTGGTATCATAAGTTTGATG
Organism: Lygodium microphyllum; assembly: GCF_053477565.2. Lineage (NCBI taxonomy): Eukaryota > Viridiplantae > Streptophyta > Polypodiopsida > Schizaeales > Lygodiaceae > Lygodium > Lygodium microphyllum. The sequence continues at coordinate 139,120,220 of NC_141138.1, forward strand.
CCTTTATGCCATCACAGGGCTACAACACGAGTGCTATGGATCCGTGTTTTTACACAAAGAAAGCCCGTGATGGTTCTTTATTGATTTTGGTACTCTATGTGGATGATATGCTGATAGCAGGGAAAGCTCATGATGAGATAGATGCTTTTAAGGCTCAGCTCAAGAAGAGCATTGAGATGAAAGATCTGGGATAGGCCGTTCACATACTTGGTATGCACATTAGACGCGACAGGCATCAAGGCCTCCTCTACTTGTCACAGAGGGAGTACATTCATAAAGTACTTGAGCGCTTCCGCATGCAGGATGTAAAGCCTATTGACTGTCCATTGCCTTCTTATGTGAAGGTATTACACGCTGATTGTCCGCAGACAAATGAGCAGAGGGCCAAGATGGCCAAGATTCCCTATGCATTCGCAGTGGGCAATCTTATGTATGCCATGATTGCCACTCGTCCAGATATTGCCTTTGCAGTTGGTGTTGTGGCACATTATATGGCTACACCTCACAAGCAGCATTGGGATGTCGTGAAGGGTATCATGAGGTACCTAAAGGGCATTGCACTTATATGCATATGCAATGGCAGCCAGGATGCAAGAGTCGTGCGGTACACTGACTTTGATTATGCAGGACATGTAGATAGTAGGAAGTCCACTTCTGGCTATGTATTCACACCTATGCTAGAGGTGTTGTTTCGTGGATGTCCAGGGTGTAGAAATGCACATCTCTTTCTCCTACAGAGGTCGAGTATGTTGCAGCCACTGAGGCTTGCGAGGAGGCCATTTGGTTGGTTTGTTTGGTTGTTGACCTTGGTATTGATGCTATCCCTACACTGCATTCGAATTCTATGAGTGCTATTCAGTTAGCCAAGAATCTGGTCTTCCATGCGAAGATGAAACACATTGAGGTGAGGTATCACTTCATATGTGGGGTCGTTGAGGACAAGTCTGTTGATCTTGTGAAGATCTTGATTGACCAGAATCCTGCAGATTTGATCACGAAAAGCCTCTCTACAGAGTGCGTTGCCTTTCTCAGGAGGTTGATGGGCATGGGATGAGAAGACGTCTTTCCTCATCCTATTGTATATGTGTACATGTTGTACTGTCTTTCTTCTTTTTTCTTTTCACTCCTCACTAGGGCAGATTTGCCTTTAAGTGGAAGATTATTGGGGGTAAAGACGCCTCCGCCTAGCCACCCGTGTATTACTACACTAACAATCACCGCCACTACACACTACAGATGGGGATTGGGTATTGGTTTATGATAGCAGTTTAGACAACCAGCATAGTGCCATGCATAAAGTTTCCAAAAGATGGTTTGGACCTATGTGGTAAGACAAGTGTTTGATAATGCTACTTGTGAATTAAATGAGCTCGATGGGACAACCATAAAACTTCTTATAGATGGGAAAAGAATCAAATTATTCAAGAGGCGAGAATCTAATGCCTATGAGTTGCCAGAATTGGAAGAAAATAATGGCCATGATACAGGGGTAGCCAAGAAGATATGGAAGTTGAAGAAGGAAAAGGTATGGTTGTAGAGGATGAGGAGAACTCAAAATCTAGTGACAACTAGGATTTTGGCACATACCAGAGGATGTGCAGATTCAGAGGGGGTGGATGGCATGCCACTACGCGGACATAGTGTGAAAAACTTTGAAATGCATCATTATCTTACTTTCTTATTGATCAAGAGAGTCAATGTGATCTGAGTCATTAGTACTAGTGTGAGTGGCATGAATGGTCCAAAAATACTAGATTTTTGGATAATTTTAGCCTATTTTTGATATTATTTATTATAAAAATCTGAAAATTTTAGAAAAATCTTCTAAATTAGGATGGCATGCAAGAAGCAAGTTGCTTTTTTAGCCATTTATGAGATTTTTCATAAAAAAGACAGATTGGCGAAATCACATGCATTGCGATCGCTATTGACAGGCTGAAAACTACACTTTGAACTAGAAGAAGAAGAAGGAGTGATTTGCGAGATCTGTAACCAGATGTCCTGGGGGGTACTGGGGCTTTACCCCCCTTTCAAAGCAAATAGAGCCACAAATTTGGGTTCCGAGCAGCAGAGAAGGAGTTGTTATTTTGATGCACGTTTTTGTTCTACGAAGAAGCTCCAAGAGATCTAATGCCTGGAGATTGCTTTTGAGTAGTGCCAAACAAGAGATTCCAAGTTTTGTCAATACATATTGATTCAATTCATTGTGCTTTGTCTTTATCATGTTTACCACTTGTCTATTCTTTATCTTCTCTTCCATCTCCTATCTCTACTTCCTTTTACCTCTGATCCCCGGTGGATACGACCTTTCGACAAAAACCCCTCCGACAAGGGAGCCAAGATCTATGCTAATCCATAAAGGAGATATATTGATGATCATCCCATAGACTTCAATATGACTCCTAAGGTCAAATGCCAAGGAATACATATCTCAACATAAGAGGAACCATGTATTTGGTAGTTCAAGCAATCAAGGGAGTAGACAACCTAGGTCAAGTAGTGGAGGTATGACCAAAGGGAGAAGTACCAACAAATAGACCTCCAAATCCATGATTTTTGAGCCTGAGTGGTAAATTCTTTGCAAGTCAAGTGAATCATTTCTCACAAAGTCTAATTTTCTCTCTACTATGGAGACAATGATGAGGATCTAATATATCTCTATCAATTGGAATACCTCTCCTAAATGAAATAGTTGCACCTGAGAAGATACTTTATGTATTCCTCCAACATGACATGATAGGACTGACTATAATCAAGTTTATGGAAAAATTTGGTTGTGAGTATAGAAAAGTGATTGGGTTAGACATGGCAAGGCATAATCTTTGTAGATTTTCTTGAATTAAGAGGAGCTTTTTCTCTTATTTCTTGTCTATGGTAACTTATCCTTATCATGAACTCAATTTGAAGTCTCTTTGCCCTAGAAGCCTTGTAATTGACTCATAAGCCTTTGTCCCTAATAGTCTACATTGAATGTAATCATGCAAAGTTGATTCATGCTATGGCATCATGTATGAATGATGGGATACAAAGTTGTTTATGATACATGAGAGCATATTGTACTTGATTTTATAATACTTATGAGATAATACTCTTGTGATCTTTGCTAAGAACATGCAGTTGGAAGCTCTATTAACATCTTTAAGGACTTGGCTTGAAACCTTCAATCCTTCTCTTATCTCTACCATCTCTGGAGTCTAAGCTCTTGAACCCCCATACATTCTTCTCTCTCAAAACCTTATGATTGACCGTGAAGTACCTCTTGAACCTTTAAACATTCACTGTAATCTACTTATCTCTTGAAGACACATCTCCATGTATCTTGTCTAGTTTTCTTGCTAAACCCCTGTGGTGACCTTCAACCCTACGCACTGCGACATTGGTGAACCTGACATGAAGCTCGATGTAAGAGAACTCCAAGATGGGGGATTATTTAGGAGATATTCTAGAATAGTTGGTGCGCATATTGCAGCAGACCCAGCAACAACAAATCCAAATGTTACAATAACAACAACAAAGGCAAGAAGAAGAGAAGATTGATTCCACAGCTATCAAGGCCCTAGAAGAAGTTGGGCGTGAATTAAAACAATTTAATGGTAAAAAATCTCTGTTTTCATTCATTTATATGTTGAGAAAATGCTCTTCTTTGGTGTACCACAACATGCATGGAGCCGTTATTTTGTCAGACTAGCCAAGCATGGTCTTCAAGAAAGAATCCATGGTCTTTTCCAACAAGATGCGGATTGGGCTACATTCAAAAAAGCCCTACGTGAAGAATTCTTCTTAGAAGACTCTGGCCTAATGACGAAGAAAAGTTTCACTGATTGGGTTGAGAAACCCAAGAAAGGTTTAGCTGCAACGCTCTATACCATGAGTTTGAAAGTAAATTTGGATAACTTGATGCTAAAGACCAACAAAGTATGGAAGGTCAGAGGATTGAATTATTCCTTCAAGCTATAGATCCCATTCTACATGAGAAGCTTGTTGATTTCCTAGAAGATACTACCTCCAAATCAGGAGTCAAGACTGCATGGACAGATGTTACTGATGCAGTTAACATGATTGCTCAAAGAGAGTGGATGCGACTAAGATTGGGCTTTGCTTAAAGTTCAACAACTCCATTGATGGAGCTTGTTTCACCTTTAAAATCCCCTATTCCTTTGACTAATCAACCAACTCTTTCTTCTTCTATTCTTTCTAAAAATGATGTCATGGATGAACTCATTAAAAGCATGTATGACCTTCATTTGAATCTTATCAAAATTAGCTCCAAGGTGGAGAAGCTGGATGTCAAAGTCGAAGAGCTATGAAGAGACACTGTAGTGGCTCTGGTGCCCTTTCATACCTCCCATACCTCTTGGGAGGTGCATCTACAACCTAAGAAGGATTATTAAGTGCCATTCTTGAGTATTGTAGTGAGGAGGTGATGTATTATTGATAGAGAGAGAGAGAGAGAGAGAGCCAGAGAGAGCCAGAGATAGCTAATTCTATCAAAACAATGTGTTTGTCTATGAGAGATTGAGAGCGAGAATTATGAAGACAATGAAGATGAATACTATGTGATTTATTTCCATTCAAAAATTGTGTCTTTTATGTTCTTGTTTGTTATGATGGATTCTATGAAGATGTTGGGAGATATCTACTATGATGCTGCATGAAGATTTGTTGTTTTCCTTGTTTTGGTCATCAAAAGAATGAAACAAAATCTTGTTGATGTTACAAGATAGATTTTCTTGTAGTAGAATCCCCTTTTCCTTGGTGTCTCTCTTGGGGCTCCATGTTTTTGGTGCGCAACCGGGGAAACTTGCCATCAACAAGCATCAGAAGAGGCTGAAAATGAGGGAAATGGCATTATCAAGAAGAGGAGAATTCAATGGATGCTTGTAAAGTTCCTTCTTCCACTAAAGAGTTGGAGATTATTATTGCCAAAGCCACTTTCCACAAGAAGTTCATCCCACAATGGCGGAAACATATTACCATCATGATGCAAGCTCTATGTGGTGGATATTTCCTCTTTCTGTTGAGGCAACAAAGACGTGCATCTTGGTGGAAATTTGTTTGGAAACAAACTGAAGAGAAGAAACAGAGAGAATGACCATCCATGGAAGATTTCACATTCATTGAGAAGTTCTCAAACATCATCAAGTGGGAGATCGTGAAGAAGCTTTAGGAGTCGTGGTTAGTGGAGGTTCACGAAAACAAGAAAAAAAAGAGTTGGAATTTGTTCGTGGATGCTCAACAGCAAGATACGTGGGATGCTTGGTGTTTTGACAATCTTCTGATTGTCCAATTAGCAACCCACTGGAAGTTGGTAGATAGAGTGTTTTTCACAACATACATTGTTAAAACCCTTAGAAGTTGGCATTATTATGATTATGGCACAACAATGATCCTAAGAAGAATGAGTTTTGATACTTTCAGAATAGAATATCTCCCCCTCTGTAGTGGTTTGAAAGCTCAATTCACAGATGTTGAAAAGAAGGAAGTAGAAGAGATGTTGGCCAAAGAATCCTCCCGAGACTGAAGCCCCTCTCTGATTCTATTCTATTGAGTACAGACCAACTGGTTGGATCCAACCCCCTAATGAATGACGCAATCAAGAGGCAAGTGTTAGAATGAGTCCAGAGGTACGTGAGGAGAGAGAATGCAAGAATCAAGGCTGAGAATGAGCTTGCAGCAGAAGCCTCCTTTGATGCCCTAAAAGCACTCTTTATAGAAGTCCACATGGCAACTCAAGGTCCCCTTCCTAGTCAAATTTGTTCTGGAAATATTGATGACAGGCTAGCAAATGTAGTCCCATTGCCAATTTTTAAGGGAGAGTACAATGAAGACCCTGATCTTCATGTAGTAGAGTTTATGGTAGCATGTGTGGCTAATAATGCCAGAATCCCTGAGCATTGGTTAACGATATTCCCCGCCACTTTCAAGAGTGCTGCATTTCAATTGTATGAGAGACAAGTAGCATGAATTTTGGCACATGGGATGACTTGAAGTTGGCCTTCCTCACTAAATTCAGGCATGAAGGTTTTGAAGAGCGGATGCGAGAGGAGTTTATGAACCTAAGTCAGTCCTCTGGAGAAAGAGAAGCTTATGTCTCGCGAATGGAATCCATCCTGAAGAGATGGACTAACCATCATTTGGACGAAGGTATCCAGAAAGGAGTGTTCCTCAGAGGCCTATAACCAGAAGTTCACAAGTTTGTGGAATTGAGAAGACCAGTCAATCTGCAAGTTGCAATGGAAGGTGTAAGATTGTATGATGAAGTTGAAGCAAGGTTGTCAATGACTCCAGGAAGAGGAGTCTTACCTCCTCCCATGTGCCAGGAATGGTATACCCACCAAATATAGTCCTAGGGACAGTTCCCTACCCCTATCCCTAGATGCAAATAGTACCGCAGTACAGTGCACCTAATCCACAATGGTCACCCAGATGACAATGCCTCAAATGATGGTTCAACCACAACAACAGTGGCCTCAGATAGTTCCTCCAATGGCGACTCAACAACAATGGAACCCTACCAACTGGAATCAACAACCCCAAGACTCAACAAGAGCTATGAGTCAGAACTAGAATAGAGGACCCTCTGGATCAACCCAACCTGTATATGCAATAATTACGGAAGCTTCCCAAAATCCTATTACAAGTACATCAAGAGGTGAAAATATGAAGGACTACCTGTCCAATTCAGTCACACGTATCAAGAAAGAGCTTATGGATGTGATTACAAAGCAACTACATATGCTGAAGGTGAATACCACGAATATATCCACTCCTGTGGGAGCTAGGAGACATGTGATGTGTTCTAATACATGGTGTGGAAAGTGCCATCAAGTGGGACATTTAGCCACTGAATTTACTCGAAAACCAACCATTCCTAGAGCCTTCTGTTCATACTGTTTGAGGACGAACCATACAGAGGATATTTTCTCTCTGAAAGATTTGCACTAACGAAGACAGAAAGATGACAAGAAAAGATTCAACTTGCTAGAATCCAAAATGACAACATAGGACATTGGACCAAAGCCTAGGGAGTTTGGTCCTAATTTTAGTCAAATGAGGTTTCCCTCTCAAAGTTACAGAGGATGACAATCTAGCGGTGGTTAGAGATCCGAGGTGGAATGTTACAGATGTGGAGAAAAGGGTCATATCTCCTTGAATTGTCCAGACCTTAGAAAATTTGTGGATTACAAGCCCTTATGCAACAGATGCAAAGGAGAAGGCCACATTGCAAAGGACTGTCCAAGTCCAGCCCTTATGCAACCGATGCAAAGGAGAAGGCCACACTGCAAAGGACTGTCCAAGTCCAGCCCCTGTCAAGGCCAATGCCACTGATAGCCAGCTTAAGGCATAAGAGCCTGCCTCCAATTCGGTAGAGTTAGTAGTTGTCGCTCTCACACATGCCAAGAAGAAGGAACCAGTTGTCCAGAAAGAGAACAACTACCCCGCCAAGACTGTGAAGTTCAACCTGGCCAGCAAAGGGACACAGCAGTATAAAACAGAACAGTGCAGCATAGAGCACTGCAGTGCCACTGAGAGTCACAGAGACAGTCCCTGAAATAGGACCAGAGGCCCAGAAGATGGACGATATAGAAGCACCTCCAGAAACAGAGGAAGTATCGATGCTGCCATTGCTAGAAGAAAAAGGGAAGATAAGAGTGGGCGTAGCCCCATTTCCCAATCGATTGGAAAAGCCTGTAGATCCTATCAAAGAGTATGATTTGGTCAAAGACCTAGACACCTTTAAACCAAACCTAACATTCTGACAGTTGTTGATCCTATCTCCCAGTTCCCGAAAAAGATTCAAAAGAAAGTTGACAAGAAGACGTTTGATTGTGCAATAGTGCATCCCGCCCTATGCCGGCATACTGTGCAAGAAGGAAGTCTAGGGAGCCTTATGGTGCAGTGCACAGGAACAAATCGTGCATTGTGCATTGAGAGGCCCAACCTGTGCATGTAATACTCCATTCACACATCTCGCCTCTCATTTGATTTGAAGGAAAAGACTAGTCACTCACCCCACTCTCTATTTCACACTCTTTTGATAGATATAGAGAGCAGCCTATACTCACATCCCCATCCTGTTAGGATGAAAGCTCACATCACTCAAGGGGTTAGTGATGAAGATCGTGTCGGCTATTGTTGTCACCAGAGTGTTGAAGATGATGCATACCCAGGGAGGTAACTGACACATCTAGTACTTCAATGATTTGTATGAAAGGTCTTCTATTAAGGAGGATAGATGGACTGATATTGTAGAGATAGTGCACCAAGGGAGGTGGCTTCAAATCGCTTCTAGAAAGGTTCTGCTAGTGAACTAGCAATCCTGAACTGCGGGGTGTTACCACCTTTTCCATAGTCAGCTTCTCGCCCAAGGGTGTTTTCACATTTTCTTGGAACAAGGCCTGCTATGACACGGAATTTCTTCCTTTTCTCCCATACAGTTTGTTTGTTTGTTTTTTTTCACTTTCAGAAGGAAAATGGTAGAAATACTGATTGTTACAACCATCCTCTCCACTATGGCTGATTGAAAATAGAGGATAAAAGATCAGGGATAGGAGGTGGACCGGAGGGAACAAAGGGTTATATGCACCTCTTCAGGTGTGGCAGAAGAATGGCTATGAGAAGTAGCATCAGAAGAATTATAGTGCCATGCCAATGGGGGAAAGGATGGGGTGACTGTGATTGTCAAGATCCCCAAGGAGAGAAGTACTTCTTCAGGCGATAGCCATTAATCAGGAAGGGATCATCAGAGGAATCAATGGTCTACACTTGGACAAAGTCATTAGGATTGATAGAAAGTACCTTGTACAGGCCCATCCACCGTTGTTGAAGCTTTCCAGGAAACTTTCCAAATCTCGAATCATAGGCCAGGACAAGATTACCTTCTCTGAACTCCTTGTGGTTGATGAAACTTTCATGATAGGCCTTACAACATGCTTGAGTGGTTTCCATGCACTGCAAAGCCATCTTGCGAGTCTCATCTAAACATTTCAAGTGCAGGAGACAGCGTCGTAGTGACTCATCATCTCCCAAGCGTTCTTTAACTGCCACACGCAAAGAGGGCAATTCCAGTCAACTGGGAAAACAACTTCTGTACCGTATACTAGTTGAAAATGAGTTTGTCTTGTAGCAACCTTATGGGAGGTTCTGTATGCGCAGAGGGTCTGTGTAAGTCAATCATCCCAATCACGATGATATGCAGCAATCGTTCTTGTCAAGATCGAGCAGAGGATGCAGTTGGTGACTTCAACTTGGCCGTTGGCTCTGGAGTAGTAAGGAGTGGACTTGCGATGGCGGATCTTATAGAGTTTTGTCAACTCTTCCATGATCTTGTAAAGGAAATGAGTACCTTTGTCACTTACCTCTACACAAGTGAATGTGAGGATTACATCAATGGATTTCAGGAATGGGCTACCCTCTGTATCTTTCAACAGAGTGTGAGACAGAGGGTGGGCTGAGTGTGACTGGTGTTTCTCCTCAATCAATTCCGAGAGGTGAGATTGAGGGACGTTACGACAATTGGAGTCAAGTACATTTCCGTTTCCCTATGCACACACAAGACGGGTCTCTGCCATTGGTACATGACACCTCACCCTGTTCTGTGCACTGTACTACCAAGCTCCCTGGCCTTCCTCCTTGCACCTATGCCAGATGGGTGGAACGCACGGATGCACTATCAACTGTGCACACTGGCATACTCCCTCCCAATCACTTTTCACTTGTTCAATTCTAAATCGGCCGTGAGTTATGGGATTTCATGCTTATTCATTGAGCGATGTGCGTCATGGGGTGAGCGACTGTTCTATCATCCTCTTGAGTGTCCATGAGCTGAGAGTTCTATTCTTCGTCATCATCGATACTTGAATCGATGGACTTTATTGACAAAACTACCTCCTTGGGTGCTGTTGCATGGTCCCTGTCATGCTAGATGTATTCTGTGGCATCCCTTGGTCCCTCTTGCCGCCCAACGTCGGCTTCAATCTTTCTGCATCAACAACGACGGTTCCCTTCAACCATCTACAAAATGAGCCAAATGTTCCTAATCCTACCTTTCTGTTTGCAAGTGTATGTTATGTCTTAAGTGTGGAGACGCTAGTGTCCAGTCGGTTGACAAGTCCGTGGCCATGTCGATCAATCTACCCTAACCGGTAAGGTCTTAAGTGTGGGGACACGTCCCTACCCTGTATATGTCATTGAACAATCATGCGTGTCTACCATGTACTAGTTCTATTCTGATGGGGTCCCTTCCTCACCCACCTACCCTCATACCCCCTGTCGTCAAGGACGTTTCCCTTGTGGTTGCTTTTATTGCGTAATTTTTTCCTTTTCTATGAGAACATCCCCTACGTTCACCAAACTCCGGATCCAACCTTATGTCTCAGTTCGTCCCTTCGAATGACACACTTTTTCTTTTTATATCCCCCTATTCCAGTTTACCGTTTTTGCGTTATTCATTTTTGAAGTTTTTCCCGCATAATTGGATGTATTTCCATGTAAACATGTTGTTATCGTGTCGGAACAGTGATCTAATATACTAGCCCTCTCCTATGCTTTCCATGGGATATTTTTTCTTTTAATCACCTATCATTTTGACGTACGGTTTGTTCGTAATTAATTTTTGTGTGGTTTCGTGCCTTTTTCGCGTATGTTTTTGACATTTTTCCATGTGAACCTCCCTATTCTCCTCCGAATTCAATTCTGACTGGGTTGCCTTTTTCGGCCACCCTTTTTGCACAATTCTCCTTTTTCCTCTGCCCTCTTTCGATCTCTCGATGTTTTGTTATTAATTTTTATTGGTGTTATCGAGCTCCATTTTATTGTTTTTTCCATGTGAACACCTCCTAACCCCATCCGGACTGCCATTTGATGTGATAGCCCTGAAGATTCTAGATGTCCTGACATTCTTTTCTTTTCCTACCCTCCCTTTTGCTCGGCACTATGTTTTGATGTCATAGGCTTGTCGGGCATAATTTTTTGCACATTTTTTCTTATTCACTCACTTTATTCTGGCTAATGGATTTTTCGCTATTAGTTCCTGTATGTGTTTTCAGGGTCGATTTTCACCTTTTTCGCATGCAAACCCCTCCTAATTTCACCGGAACTACGTGTTGATGTGCCAACCCTATGAATCCCCTACTCGGGACATTTTTCCTTTTTACTGCCATTTGTTCTGGTGCCCAAATCTTTTTATATTAATTTTTGTATCCCGTTTTGGGGTTGATTTTTAGGGTTTTTCCATGTGAACGGGTCTTATCTCCGTTGGAACTGTGTTTTGACATGATAGGCCTGTCCGATATAACTTTTCTTACCATTTTCCTTTTTTTTGTGTTTCATTTCAGCTATTGGATTCTTTGCTATTAATTGACATATGGGTTTTCGTGCATATTTTTTACATTTTTCCCATGGGAACACCTGGATTTGATCCCAGACACCACGTTGTATTTTTTTGCAGTCTCCCCCTTGCCTTGTGGCCCAATTTTCCTTTTTACCGTATTGCATTTTGATGTACGGTTTGTGAGTTATTAATTTTTCTTTGTTTTATCGTATTCTTACGTGCTTTGCCTTGCATGTGAACTCGTGCATTATTGAATTTGCGCGCCTCGAGATGCCCCGTTCTCTTCGCGCCCTTTCGTCTTGATGTCCCGGTCATGTTCAATCCTGTCATTGTATTTTTTTACCCACCCCCCCCCCCCCCCCCCCCCCCCCCGGTGCATATGTACGGGATGGGGACGCGCTCCCCTTTTTAGGGCTTTTCTTTTATTTTCATTTCTTAAAAAAAAAACCAAAAAAAAAAAAACAACAACACCAAACCAAAAATAAAACAATTAACCAAAAAAACAAATACAATAATTTATTTTAAAAAACCAACATAAAAACAAAACAAAAAACAAACAAACACAAATAAAAACAACGCATAAACCGGAAAAAAAGACACTTTATACAACTATAAAAAACAAAAAAATCCACCCCTAAATTTACCCCCCACCCCTTTTGACCCCCACCCCCCTAAATTTACCCCTCCTCTAAATTTACCCCACCTCTAAATTGCCCCCCCTCCCTACATTTGGCCCCTCCCCCATCTTTGAACCCCTCCTTCTTAAACCCCTGTTCCTATGCCCTTCTAAGCCCCCCCTTCTACCCCCCCTTCGAAGCCCCCTTCATATGCCCTTCCTAAGCCCACCTAACTCCCCTTCTCCCCCAGCAGCCTCATAGCCCCTGCTCCCACCCCACTCCATTCATGGGACCTACATGCGAAATGCAGGATCGTCACGCGTGGGCGTCAAGGCGTGACTGTGTGTTCGTGAGCTGCCAGCGAGTGTTCACACGCGAGGATGCACGTTCAAACTTGTATGTGCAGTGGGTCCAGAATTATCTGTGTGTCCAGACATGTCCACGCAACTATTCACACACAGCCCCGAGTATTTGAAAACTCGATTAAAAACCTGAGAAAACACCTAAAATCCTTAAAAAAAATATAAAAAATAAAACTTTAATTAAAAATATAAAAAAAGATGAAAAATCCTTTACCAAATTGGAAAATTTTTTGGTTTATTTTCCAGGTTGAAATGCAGAAAAACGATTGCAGATAAATTACAAATACTAAAAATCCTTCAAAATCCATTGAAAATCGAACAAAATTCATTAAAAAATCAATAAAATAAAAAATAATTTCAAAAAAATTCAAAAAAAAAAAAAAAACCAACTCATCTGAATATTTCTAGAATGTTTCATATGCTGAAAATGCTTTGCCAAATGATCCAACTATTATTTTAAGATAAAAATGCTAAATTCAATACCTAAACTCATGAAAAAATCATTTTCAATTCTAAAAATAAGCTGAAAAATACTAGATAAATCCAAAAACATTGTTGAAACTTGATGGCCTAGTTTTCACTCATGGTGGACTGTTGAAACCTCACCATAAAAATTTACAACATATTCATGTATCCCATTTTTTCCATTTTAATCATATTAAAAAAACAAAAAAAAAACATCAAATATCACCTTTAAAATAGTTTTTTTGAATAAAACAACCTAACAACAAAATCAACAAAAACAAAAACAAAATAAATTGCGCACATCAAACAAATATACTTTCACTAACCTTACCTTGACGTGTTACATCATTTTCAGTTCGTGGTTTTTTCCCTTTTTGGTCTACTGACTTTTCTTTTTTCCTTTATATTTTTAAATTTTTGCTATCTCAAAATTCATGATTAATTCTTAAAATGAATCCTAAACACCACCATGGCACGTGCGCTTGCGCTAAACACATATTTTTCTAATAAATTAAAATGAACATGTCGTTCACTTTGCATGCACTATGTGTACTTCAAAGGGCACCTTAATTTCAAATAAAAATGAACTAGCCGTCACAAAAATGCACGTGCTAAAAAAGAAGAGCGCTTTAGACAAACTTAATTTTTAATCAATGAATATGCATTTAGAGACCTGAGTCTGGGTATCGAAGTCCGAGATTCGTTAAAAGCATCGTTTCACATTAATAAATTGTAACTAACAATTTAAAAATGAACCGTTGTTTTCTTTAAGGTTTAAAATCTAATAAAATTTCAACCATGGTTAATAATTTATTAAAACGAACCCTTCACTAAAATCATTCCCCTCACTACACTTTTTCTCATTTTCAATAAATACGTTTCGTGGGATGGGCACATGCAATCTTTCAAGCCGTCATTACTTATAGAAGTTTTGGTTATGTCCTGAGAGGATTATTGAAGTATTATGGTTCGATTTTATGATACGATTATGGGTGCGGTCTGCAGTTTTCTTTTCTGCCTAATACGAGGTCTCGAATGCATGTTTGTTGCATAGCATGAAGCTTTCGGTCGCATATGTGTTTATAGATATTGTGTTGTTTTGCAGGCATTCACTATGATTGTCTGTGTGTATGTTGTGTGTGTATATTCCATCTGAATGGCGCCTCAAGCTCCTCCTCTTGTTCAGTATGTCCCATTAATCAATAGGGATTATTCTTCCCTACTAACTTTTGAGCCTATTAAGAAAGATGGCATTGTATCTTTTGTGATTGCTCCACTCTCTCTGATTCCAGACGATCCAACCCTTTGTGATGAGTTTCTTGCGTCATACAGTAAGAGATCAAGCTTGGTTCGTGGTACTTCCATGGTCCTGACACCTAGAGGGTTAGATAAAGCTTTGTCTCTTCCCTACAAAGGAGAACCCTTTGTCATAGCCAAACAGTTATTCTCAAATGAAGAGATCACAGAAGCACACTAAAGAGGTCCTTGATGTCAAGAAGATGATTAACACTTAAGGAGTGTCTTTCTCAATGATCATTGATCTTCTCTGGAAGCTAGTCTACCAATTTCTCCAGGACAGGTTCATACTTGCCAAGACACCATCTCGCTATTTGTCCAAGGAGCTCTTCACAGCCTTTAGGATGGTTTTAAAAGGGGTTGCCATTGACTGGAGTACTTACCTTCTTACAAAGATGGACCAGCATTTTGTCAAGGTGAATAGAGGAAATGTTATCAATGTAACCTATGGTTCATATTTATATGCTTTCCTGACATATTCAGGCCTTAAGAAGGGTGTTTTACCTCCTCCTCCATCTGATCCAATCCCTCCCCCTTCATCTTTAGAAGATTCAGAACCCATTGACATAGAGAATAATGATTCCCCTCCTCCATTGGTCATTCAGTAGAAGTGCTTGAAGCGTGTAGCAAAGACAATTCCACCTATCATTCCTTCAGTGTCAGTTCCTGCTACCTCTGGAAGTAATCTCCCTGCCTACCTCACATGTAACAACTTATTCAGGGCACATCAAGAGGGTTCTTTGGATATATCAATTCCTTCATTGAACAACTTAGTGACATGGGATGGCATTCCTTTCCTTTGTAACGACATCCAGAGTTCTATTGAACTCTCAAGACAGCTTGTGTTCAACAGTTATATGCTTCTTTCTATGAAGAATTGATGCAATCCAAAGATTGGATACATAAGGAAACCAAAGAGCTAGCCTCTACTAAAGACACTCTTTCCAATCTGTTTAAGAAGATGGAGCAGCAGACACAAATTATTGAGACCTAGAGAGAAGAAATATCTTCTTCGAAAACTCAGTGAGTAGAAGCTTAATCAGAGGTCACTAGAGTTTTGGAAGAGAAAGAGAAAATGTCCAAAGAAGCTCAAGAGTTTAAGACTCTTCTGGATACGAAATTGTCAGCTTTGCAGACTGCTCACAATACAGTGAAATCTCAAGCTTCCTAGATTAAACAGTTGAAGGACCAATTGGCACAGTCATGGTCCATCCCTCCAAGTCCCAGTGTCCCCATGATTCCTTCTATATCTTAGCAAGACTTGGCAGTTCTTCAGAGACATGCCACATTATGTCTGTTGTTTCAAGCTAAAGTGGAAAGATTGCAATCCAGGATGGATTTATTATGGTCTACAATTGAGCAATTTCAGGAGTATGTTCCTCCCGACCATTCCTTTTTTGCCCATTATCAATTGCTGTAGAAGTTGGCATTTTATATTAAGCTCTCAACAATGGATCTACCTCTTCCAGAGGATGGGTGGAGTGGAGCCTAGTCTTTTGATTTGCTAACAGAAGTTATCTGTATGGTCTTTGAAGATTCTGTGATGACAGATACCATGTTGCTATCTTATATGTATCTACGAGATGATCTGTTAATTACAGATGATGTAGATTTGACTTGGTATATAGGGGTGTAGTCTTACAAGCTGCCTTATATGTCAACCATTTGGAGTTGAGGATAGATTCAATGTTCTAGTGTTACTCTTCTAAAGCAGCTTCTTGCCCTGACAGTTCATGGCATTTAATGATTGATTCTATAGTCCTGAACTAACGACAAAATACAGCCTCTACTCATGTGTAGAACACTAACCAACTGAGGGTGGATCTTTTAGCTTATCTTTCCAAGAACCATCCCTTTGATTCATCCTTCTTTGATGCCTACCATCGACAATCTATTTTAGGTCCCTCTATTCCTAGCTTATTGTATTATTAACAAATGGACCATTGCTATGATGCTTATTTCTCCCTTTATCAATCCAACTTATCAACACTTTTCCTAACTGATTCGCCTAAATTTTTAGCTAATCCTTCTTTAGCTTATTCCTCATTTTATGATTTTGCCTACCCATTCATCCTCTTTTACTCATTCCTCTTCCATCTCCTACCATTTCTATTTCTCAACCTCCTTAATTGGTTAGTGGGTATGAAGGATTTGATCAGCAAATTCCAAGAAGAAGAGGATGGAGCTCAACTGATTCTCTCACGAGACCACATATTAATTGGCCATTAATTCCAGGGGACTAGGCAATTGCTAGTCAAGCATACCAAAATTATCTCCATTTTTCCCAACAATATTGATGTGCTACTTTCAATTATTTCAGAATCCTCCAAAATCTTTTGTAGATGAATCTTTATCCATGGATCACTTTCGTAATCATAAAGCTTTCAAGAGTGATCATCTTCACTAATACCCCTGAATATATCTTCTATGCTTCTTAATGATATATATTTTTTGGAGGTGCCATTCAGATGGTTGTTTTGTATTTGTGATATATTAATTTTTATGTGATGAGTTCATGCTGGTTGAATAATGGATTTGTTCAAGAGCTCTCTTTTTGACTATTGACACTGATGGTGATGGTGGATGGCAAGACTATGATGCAAGGCGGAGGAACCTCTTATATCCTTTACGAATTTGTTATGACTTTCTATTGTTTATAAGATGTGTTAATGTATAACAATGTTTTCCTTTAGTAGTGTTTTTTCTTAGATACAAGTGATAAGTTGGAGACGTATTTGGGTGATCATTGAAGATACTAAAGAAGTTCGAATTGAGCTTTTTATTGAGCTTATATTCTTATTTTTCTTAGGTTGTGAGGATGCTTCCTTTCTAAGTGTGGGGATATGTTGAGAGTGAAAAAAGATTGAATTTTTGATTGATTTGTATTGTTTTTGAGGTCTGAATGGTTGACTTTTGATGGATTTTGAGTGATGTTTGGTTGTTTTTGGAAGTGTTTGAGAGTGTTTTGGATGATATTGATTATGTTTTAGAAGATCATGATGATTCTTAGTAGAAATATGAAGCTCTGTGATGTTCTGGTAGGCTCTGTTGAGGTTCTGATACGTTTTGTTTAGCTTCTGTTTTGTTCTGATTTTCTTCTATATGAAGCATGGGTTAATGATTGATCAAGGTTGAGGTCTTTTAAAATCTTATTGAATAGTTTTTTATAGTTTGGAATGGTTTTAGTATGAGTTATGAGGATCTGCTATTCTCTGATGAACTTCTATGACCCTCTTTAGACCTTCTATAGAGCCTCTGTCTCTCTTCTGTCTTTGCTCTGTTCCTATTCTGTTCTGTTTTGTAGATCTTCTGTAAGTGTTTTGTAGAATGTATGTGTGACTTTGGAAAAGTTTTCTAACTTTTTGAAAGGATGAATCTAAGTTCAAAAGAGCTAAAACAAATGGAAGAAGCCGCTACTAAAGACTAAAGAGCAGACTCGAGTAACAGTGATAGTAGTGAGCTATGAAGAGACATTGTAATGGCTCTGGTGCCCTTTCATACCTCCCATACCTCTTGCGAGGTGCATCTACAACCTAAGAAGGATTATTAAGTGCCATTCTTGAGTATTGTAGTGAGGAGGTGATGTACTATTGATAGAGAGAGAGAGAGAGAGAGCCAATTCTACCAAAACAATGTATCTGTCTATGAGAGATTGAGAGAGAGAATTATGAAGACAATGAAGATGAATACTATGTGATTAATTTTCATTCAAAAATGGTGTATTCTTTTATGTTCTTGTTTGTTATGATGGATTCTATGAAGATGTTGAAGATTATGGTTGATTCTATCAAATCTGTGGGAGATATCTACTATGATGCTATGTGAAGACTTGTTGTTTTCCTTGTTTTGGTCATCAAAAGAATAAAACAAAAGCTTATTGATGTTACAAGATAGATTTACTTGCAGTAGAATCCCCTTTTCCTTGGTGTCTCTCTTGGGACTCCAATCATCAACTCAAAGATCCATAATAGAAGGCTATAAGAGGTGTTGTATTTGGTGTGATAGCCAACAACATGTCAAGAGGGAGTGTTTTGCCTTCTGTAAGGCTGAAGCACAAAAGCTTGTCTTTTGGAAAGATGAAAAAATTCATCCAGCTGAAACTAGTCTTCAACTGGAGCCAAAATTTGGCAATGATGGAATGAAGAAAAGATTAGAAGATTTAGTTGTAAATAATGCCTACATAGCAATTGATGCAACTACCTATGGACTGAAAATTGAGCCAACTAAATCAAATTTGAAAGCATATAAAGCTAATGTGCAATCTAAAGTATGGATGCAAGCATTAGATCAAATGAAATGCAGCAAAGTAGCCAGAGATGATTTAACTAACGCCAATTAGTGCATTTGAGGAATAACTGGTTGGAAAAAACATGTAGATTCTTTATCTGCCTTTATACATTTGGGTGATGTCAATCATAAAGCAGTCTTGATTGAAGAAAAGAGAAGAAGAGAAGATGAACTAGAGCCTTCCTCTTCTGGCCCTCCAAAATGGGTAACTAGAAGAACGCTTGAACAACCAAAGCCTGCTGAAAATATAACCCTAGACCAAGAGATAGAAGATGCGCCACAAACAAAGAAGACCGAAGGAAAAAAGAAAGGCAAGCAGCCAAGCTACAAATTGCAGTCTGATATAGAAACTACAATCGATCTCAACGAGTCCTAAAAGAACAAATTCTGGAAAGTAAAATTGAATTCACCTTAGGCAAAATTCTTGAAATTGTCAGACGTGAATTTCATGATGTAATTATTAATATAATCAAAAGAAAAAGACAATATGTTGGTGATGATGCTGAAGAAACAGTGAATGCTTTTTTGCAAGCTCTTCAAGTCTTTGTGCAAGATGAAGAGAAGTTGACTGCACAAGGAATTTAGCTTGAAGCAATTAAAAATTTAATTTTAGCAGTTGAAGCTGAAGATAAAGAAAGCATGGATGCACTACAAGGAAACAAAGCAATAGCGACGCCAGTTAGCGATGCAGAATAGTGGCGTCGCTATTAGAGTCGCAAATGCGGCGTTAATAGCGATGCCCCACAGAGAAAAAAAAACGGGCCAAAACCCGAGCGCGTTTCACTTCGCGCATTCGTGAAACTTTTCGAGAGGGAGAGCGATCGTTTTGCATAGAGGATGAGAGAGGGAGAGGAAGAAGGCTTGTCACTGCCGTCGTCGTTTGCGAAGGAGAGGAGGAGTCGTTGTCGTGAAGAGGAGCCACCAAACCCAGGAGAGGAGGAGCCGTTGTTGTGAAGAGGAGCTGCCAAACCCTCCTGCAAATCTTTACGGTGAGTCCATTCTCTCTCTCTTTTACTTGTTTAGGGTTTAATTTGTGTATATTGAGAGAGGGAGAGGAAATGAGAGAGAAAGAGAGGGAGGGGGAGAGGGAGAGGGAGAGGGGGGGGAGGAAAGGGAGAGGGAGAGGGAGGGAGAGAAAGAGAAAGAGAGGGAGAGGGAGGGGGAGGAAATGAGAGAGGGAGAGGGAGGGAGAGTGCATTCTCTCTCTCTTTTAATTTTTTTAATATAATTTGTGTATATTGAGAGAGGGAGAGGAAATAAGAGAGAAAGAGAGGGAGAGGGAGAGGGAGGAAATGGGAGAGGGAGGGGGAGGGGGAGGGGGAGGGAGAGAGAGAGAGAGAAAGAGAGGGAGAGGGAGAGGGAGGAAATGGGAGAGGGAGGGGGAGGGGGAGGGAGGGAGAGAGAGAGAAAGAGAGGGAGAGGGAGAGGGAGGAAATGGAAGAGGGAGGGGGATGAAATGAGATAACGAGAGGGAGGGAGAGTGTATTCTCTCTCTCTCTCTTTTTTGTATAATTTGTGTATATTGAGAGAGGGAAAGGAAATGAGAGAGAAGGAGAGGGAGAGGGAGAGGGAGGGAGAGAGAAAGAAAGAGAGGGAAAGAGAGGGAGAGGGAGGAAATGGGAGAGGAAGGGGGAGGAAATGAGAGAGGGAGAGGGAGGGAGAGAGAAAGAGAGGGAGAGGGAGAGGGGGAGGAAATGGGAAAGGAAGAGGGAGGGAGAGGGAGAGAGAGAGAAAAAGAAAGAAGATGTTAAATATAATAGGAAAAGAGAGAAAGAGAGGGGGAGGGAGAGGGAGCGAGAGGGAGGGAGAGAAAATGAGAGAGGGAGAGGGAGACATTAAACATAATAGGGAAATGAGAGAGGGAGAGAGCAAAAGGAAATGAGAGAGGGAGAGGAGAGAGAAAAAAAGAGAGAATGAGAGAAGAGAGAAAAAGAGAGAAGATGTTAAATATAATAGGAAAAGAGAGAAAGAGAGGGTGTGGGTGAGGGTGAGGGCGAGGGAGGGAGAGGAAATGAGAGAGGGAGAGGAAGAGAGAAAAGGAAATGAGAGAGAGAGAGAGGAGAGAGAAAAAGAGATAAAAATCATTAAACCTAATGGGGAAAGAGAGAAAGAGAGGGTCGGGGTGAGGGAGGGAGAGGAAATGAGAGAGGGAGAGAAAGAGAGAAAAGGAAATGAGAGGGTCAAGGTGAGGGAGGGAGAGGAAATGAGAGAGGGAGGAAATGAGAGAGGGAGAGAAAGAGAGAAAAGGAAACGAGAGAGGGAGAGGAGAGAGAAAAAGAGAAAAAAATCATTAAATCTAATAGAGAAAGAGAAAAAGAGAGGGTGATGGTGAGAGAGGGAAAGGAAATGAGAGAGGGAGAGAAAGAGAGAAAGGGAAATGAGACAGAGAGAGGAGAGAGAAAAAGAAATGAGAGAGAGAGAGAGGAGAGAGAAAAATCATTAAACCTAATAGTGAAAGAGATAAAGAGAGGGTCAGGGTGAGGGAGGGAGAGGAAATGAGAGAGGGAAAGAAAGAGAGAAAAGGAAATGAGAGAGGGAGAGGAGAGAGAAAAAGAGAAAAAAAAATTAAACCTAATAGAGAAAGAGAGAAAAAGAGGGTGAGGATGATAGAGGAAGAGGAAATGAGAGAGGGAGAGAAATAGAGAAAGGGAAATGAGAGATGGAGAGGAGAGAGAAAAGAGAGAAAAATCATTAAACCTAATAGGGAAAGAGAGAAAGAGAGGGTCAGGGTGAGAGAGGGAGAGGAAATGAGAGAGGGAGAGGAAATGAGAGAGGGAGAGAAAGAGAGAAAAGTAAATAGGACCTTACAATAAGCTCATCCTAGGCTCATAGGGTGTTGAGTGTTGAAATGACTTGTTTTTTGGCTGTTTTTTTGTTATTTTTGAAAGCTAAATGGTTGATTTTATGAGATGATTGATTGGTTTGGAAGTGGTTTGAGAGTGTTTTGGATGATATTGATTGTATTTTGGAAGTTCATGATGTTCATTAGTGGTTTTGTGATGTTCTGATAGGTTCTGATTGGTTCTGTATACCTTCTGTATAGCTTCTGTTTTGTTTTGATTGTCTTCTGTAAGGAGGGATGGAGTATTGATTGATGAAGATTGAGATCTTGTGAAAGTTTATTGAATAGTTTTTGAGAGTTTGGAATGGTTTGAGTATGAGTTAAGTGGTTTTGATGACCTTCTGTAACCTTCTGTAGGTCTTCTATAGAGCCTCTGTTCTGTTCTGTTCTGTTCTGTTTTGGTACTGTTCTGTAGACTGTTTTGTATGATTCTGTATGTGTTCTGATGGATGAGAGTGTAGCTTGGGAAAGTTTTTCTAGCCTTGGAAAGAGCTGAATACAAGTGCAAAAGAGCTGAAAGAAGTGAAAGAAGTAGCTACTGAAGACTCAAGTGGAGACTAGAGTCACTACAAGGAATTGGGCAATTAGCGACGCCGATTAGCGACGGCGGATATCGGCGTCGCTATTGGCGTCGCAACTGGCGTCGCTATTTGCATCGCAAATGCGACGCAAATAGTGATGCAAATAGCGACGCCAATAGCGATGCCGCAGGGAAAAAAAGCGCGGCCAAAACCAGAGCGCCGTTTTCATTTTCTTTTCTTCGCCTTTTGAGAGCGAGAGCGAGGGAGAGAGCGAGGGAGAGAGCCAAGGCTTTGTGAGAGAAGAAGAGAAAGAGACTTGTTGCCGCCGCCGCCGCCGCCGCCGCCACCGCCACCGCCACCGCCGTTGTTCGCGAAGGAGAGCAGGAGCCCTCGTTGCAAAGAGAAGCCGCCCACGCTCGCCATATCTCATTGGTGAGTCTCCCTCTCTCTTTCTTTTACTTGTTGAAGGTTTAAATAGTTCTCTTTTGTTTGTTTAGGAGAGGAAATGAAAGAGGAGAGGGAGAGGGAGAGAGAGAGAGAGAAAGAGAGGGAGAGGGAGAGAAAGAGAGTGAGAGTGCATTCTCTCTCTCTCTCTCCCTTTTGCTTGTTTAGTGTTTAAATTACTTTCTTTTTTGCTTGTTTAGGAGAGGAAACGAGAGAGTAAGAGAGAAAGAGAGGGAGAGGGAAAGAAAGAGAAAGAGAAAGAAAGAGAAAGAGAAATAGAAGGAGAGGGAGAGGGAGGGGGAGGAAATAGGAGAGGGAGAGAAAGAGAAAGAGAGGGAGAAGGAGGGAGAGTGCATTCTCTCTCTCCCTCCCTCTCCCTTTTGCTTGTTTAATGTTTGAATCACTTTATTTTTTGCTTGTTTAGGAGAGGAAATGAGAGAGAAAGAGAGTGAGAGGGAGAGGAAGGGGAAGGAAATGAGAGAGGGATAGAAAGAGAAAGAGAGGGAGAGTGCATTGTATCTCTCCCTCTCCCTTTTGCTTGGAGGATGTTTAAATCACTTTATTTTTTGCTTGTTTAGGAAATGAGAGAGAAAGAGAGATAGAGAGGGAGAGGGAGAAAAAGAGAAAGAGAGGGAGAGGGAGGGGGAGGGGAAGGAAATGAGAGAGGGAGAGAAAGAGGGAGGGGGAGGGAGAGGGAGGGAGGGAGAGGGAGAGGGAGAAAGAGGGAGGGAGAGGGAGAGGGAGGGGGAGGGAGGAAATGAGAGAGGGAGAGAAAGAGAACGAGAGGGAGAGGGAGAGGGTGAGAGAAAGAGAGGAAGAGAGGGAGAGGGAGAGAAAGAGAGGGAGAGGGAGGAGAAGGAAATTTAAGATAATATACTTATTGATAATGGTATGCAATGTGCTTTGCATACGGTCATGTACTTCATCAAAATGAACCCAAAAGTATTGTTATAGAAGAAGAAACCCTTAAATTGAGTATAGGATAATTTCTCTCAGGTCTTATGACTATGAGTAGAATTGATTGAAATAAATTTTATTACTATAGTTATAAAATTTCATAGATGGCGCGCATTAATTTTAAAATGGATAACTTATACTCAAAGCCGAGATATAACAAAAAATTATCTACCGGGACAAACAAATCGTTGAGCATGATACAAGGCCGAGATATAACATCGGAAAATAGACTACTATATACAATGCAAGGTTTATGGTCAACTTGCAACTTGACGTACATCTCCATAAAGCTATCCATTTAAGCCTCGTTTGTTGTAATGTAGATAAGATGGCAAACGAAGAAGGTCTTATTGTTCAAGACCGCGAGTCGTATCTTAATCAGCGTGTCCCATGTCCTTGCTCTCAATGCAAGTTGGCAATTAGACGAAAACGCCGATTGTCTATAGAACATGTACGACGATTTGGCGAGTTTCAATCTGAGATCATTGATCAGGCGATTGCAGATTTTCAGCAAACGGTAATTTGAAGTTAGCATTTTTCATGCATTGTACTCTCAAGCTAATTGAAAACCATACACAATAAGATTGGGTCTTGTTGGCAAATTTTGTATCCAGGGGGGTGATGTCTCGACCCAAGGGGGAGTGCACCCTTTGCGGCCAATTAGAAGAGTTCGTGGACGTGTGATGGATAGATTGCAGGAGCCAATCGACCACTCGCAAGGCCCATCTATACCGTCAATGCCAGAGGAGACAGACAACCTTCCCGACTTGCCTACAATCTTGGAGCCTGAGATGGAGGCAATGATCGATGCATTGATTCCCATGGATGTTGAGACATCTGACCCGCTTAGAGAGGAAGCATCCATACCATTATATGATGGGTGCCGAGTATCTCGGTTGAAGACATTGCTTGCACTCTTAAGTGTGCAAGCAAAATACGGTTGGAGCGATACGAGTGTGACTGAGTTATTCAGGTACCTTGCACACAGACTTCATTGTTTTTTTAAAAAAACAGTATATTTGCAAACATGGATGGATTTTTCAAGGTATTTTATGATTTTTTCAGGTTATTGAAATATCATATATTGCCACCTGCAAACACCATGCCTGAGTCTCGTGATGATGCACGACATGTTTTACGGAAGCTTGGCATGGACTACAATAACATCCATGCATGTACCAACGACTGCATATTGTTTCGAGATGAATACGAGACTATGGAGACATGTCCAAAGTGTGGTGCTCACAGGTATCGACAGGACTTGCAAGGGCATACCATCCCTCAAAAAGTCCTCAGACACTTTCCGCTCATCCCCCGCATAAACCACATGTTTCGCACGTCTGCCATGGCAAGCTTGACAACGTGGCATGTGCAGAATAGGTCCACGGATGGAGTGCAACGAATATCAGCAGATTCGCGCGCATGGAGCCACATTGACTCTACCTTCCCAGGCTTTGCGCGAGAGCCAAGGAATCTTCGGCTCGGTCTCGCCATGGATGGTGTGAACCCATTCGGTCTGTGCTCGACTTCTTACAGTGTGTGGCCTATAGTGCTTGTCAACTACAACATTCCTCCATGGCTTTCTACGAAGAAAGGACATCTCATCCTTAGCTTGCTCATCCCGGGCCGCTACAAAGTAAAAAATATGGACGTGTATCTTCGTCCATTAGTCGATGAGCTTAAGATTTTGTGGGAGGAGGGGGTCACGGTGCAAGATATGAGCAGGCGGGATGGTCGGCGGTCAGCCAACATTCGAGCCATTCTCATGTGGACGATGCAAGACTTTCCGGGATTGGGAGAGTGCTTAGGTGAGCAGACCTTTGTTCTCGCTGGTAATATCTATATTTTATTTCATTCAATCAAGTATTCACTAGGTCGTGGATCGCCTTGCAGGTCTCGTTACCTCAGCTTATCATGCATGTCCATTGTGTGGGCCACAGTTAGACTCCCGAAGGTTACGAACCATGAAGAAGATGATATATCAAGGACACGCCGCTTTCTTGCCGGAGGATCATGAACTCAGGGAAGGTTTTCTTGGACGACCTCCAGCACGTATAAACGCGGCAAGCTAGTACGAGCTGAAAATGGTAAACCCGGAATCACATCCAAATGGAATGCGACGGTTCTCAGTTTTCTACGAGTTGCCATATTGGACCCACTTACAGGTCAACCACTTGTTGGATCCCATGCATATTTTCAAAAATGTGGGCATCTTGCTATGGGACCACATCACAGGAAAGAGAGACACTATAGGGTCACGAATGGATTTAAAGGAGGTAGGTAAGATGGAGGCGCTTTGGCCGCAGTCAAGTGCTGAAGGGGGAGTGCAGCTTCCTCGCGCTCCCTGGGTTTTGTCTACCAAAGAAGAGCGCATTGTGAAGCAAGTAATCAAGTCTATCCGCACTCCGACGGGTATGATGCGTTCTCTCAGGTCCGTATTTTCTAAATATGACCAAATGTCTGGGCTAAAATCCCATGATTGGCATAAGATATGTCAGATTTGTGAACAGAATGGATTTTAATTAGCGTGGACATTTTGAAATTTGAAAAGTGATCATTATTCTTAATGCTTTCTCATTTGTGGCAGTTTGTCCTACCGATCGTGATCGCGAGATACCTAACTCCAGAAATTCGCGGGGCCATTTACAAGTTGTCGACTTTGGTGCAATGGATCTCACAGAAAGAGATTAAGACATCCTCTATTGAATCCGCAAGGCGGGGAGCAGTTGAGACGGTCTGTCTCTTTGAGAAATACATGCCCACTAGCATGCTCACGATACAAGTTCACCTTCTTGTGCATCTTGTGGACGAAGTGGAGATTGCTGGACCTGTCCATACGCGATGGATGTTCTTCTTGGAGCGCTTCATGAAAACCCTGAAAGGCTTTGTGCGACAACGAGCTCGTCCGGAAGGTAGCATGGCGGAAGGTTGGTTGGTGTCAGAGGCGTTAGTGCATATCTCACAATGGCTACCAACGGTGGAACCAGACAATGAAATGCTATGAACGCTGAAGGACGATGACAGGCTGACTGGAGATGTGGTGGTTGGAAATGGGATAGAAAAAAGAATGGATGCCTCAATGGAAGAGAAGGTGAATCGCTTTTGTATGTTGCACCATGCCTCCATGGAGACGTGGCTCGCCAAGTACCACATTGCAAGGCAAGATCGAGAAAAAGTGCGAGCTGAATTTCGACGCAGTACGCATCACCGACCGATTCGATATCCCGAAGGCATGGAGGAGATGCCGCGGTTTATGTCAACACGATGGTTGCATGGAGCCTTGACTGCAGCATCCAGCGAAGGGACAGAGGTCTCAATGGAGGAGTGGGAGTTCTCGAGGGGATGTAGTCCAAAGGTAATGAGGGGTTTAGAATGTGTCGTATCTAAATTTGCTTGCTACATCTAATTTGAGTGTTTCAATGTACAGTACAAAATATATAGTGCAGCGTGGTCACGCGGACGGCATTTTCAGGTGGAGCGTATTGACCAAATGCGCTCCACAATGGACTGTGGTGTCATGGCAAGGTTTGAGCAAGAGAGCTGGCGACGAGCAACGGATCCGAACACGGTTGTGGATGAGATGGAGTATTTTGGGAACTTGCAAAGTATTATTACGGTGGATTACCGTAGCTTCTCCATGATAATATTCGATGTGCAGTGGTTCAAAGTGGTACTTAGAGGAGTTGGCGCAACAGTTCGACGAGGTCCATCTGGATTTCTCAAAATAGATTTCGAAAAAAAATGGATGGATTTACGCGACACCTTTGTGTTGCCGGCCCATTGTGAACAGGTACAAATAGTCATTTGCTTGCTAATTGTAATACGACATGGTTTATGTCACAATGGTTTGAATTCGCTTTGTAAGTGTTTGTGAACAGGTAATCTTCTATCCAAATCCCCGACAACCTCGATGGTGGTATGTTATACCTTCAACTCCTCGAGGTGCGAGAGTATACGATCAAAGCGATGTTCCAGGCATAGATGAAGAAAACATGCAAATAGAGGGATCGAAATTACAAGGAGTGGAGGATGATGGAAATACAGAAGTCGTAGAATTTTTTGAGAACGAGGCAGACTCGTTCTTTTGTGCTGACATGTCTATCAACCTTCCAGTGTATGCAGAGTTGTGTCAGGAGATTAACATGGGACCATAGAATACTTCATTCTTGGAGAATTGTATTACTCAATTCGTTGTTTAGATCTTCCATAAAGGTAGATAAGATATGCATTTTAAGAGGGATTTTTCAAAAATGATTTACATTAATGTGGTTTGTATAGTTTAAATTGATTATTCTAACATCATTTTTTATCTGTGCAGGTATCGACATTTTCAGGATGAGTCGAGGGTGTCAAGATTGTGGGAGAGAAGGAAGGAGTCTCGCTTGAAGCTTTCTTGCTTGCACAATGGGGGAAGACACACAAGGGTGGAGGCTGAAAACAGTTTTCCTCTTCTTAGTTGTGTAAGCCAAAAGAACTCTAGTACAAAGAAATAGAAGAACCCTAGATATGGGTCTCAAACCAAACTCAACTAACCAAGGTGGCATACTAACTGAGCCACGAACTAGAGTAGATAAGGATAGCTATCATGTAGCTATTATTCAGGGGCGGTGTACCAACCGCATCTGCAACTGACAAGTCGGTGACATAAATACACAACGGTCACCCTGGCGTATCACGAGTGGAGCTCGATATCTCAACAGAGGGATGAGCGATGAGGAGTTTCAGGAGATGATGGCACGCATGTCTCCAGACCAGCTTGCGAGATTCAGAGAGATGGAAGATCAGGAGCTGTCTCGTTCTTCGTCAGGGCGCTCTGCTAGATCAGCTTCAGCGCGATCAGATGCATCAGCTTCGAGCAGACGATCTCGACGCTCGTGACTTGGGCCAGAGGGAGGGACTGCGACTGCAGGAGGATCAGGGGGGTGCTGCTGTGGAGACACGGACACGGTGTCTCCGTCTCGTCGTTCAGCTGGAGCTCGGTCACCTCTAGGATTTGTCACACCTGTGGGGACGTCCACTCCAGTTACTCCGGCTTTTGCACAGCCGTCGGCAGATGGCACACCTTTTGGTGGCACTCCTTTTGGTGGCACTCCCTTTGGTGGCACCCCCTTTGGTGGCACCCCTTTGAGTGGCACTCCGGGAGAGGGTACCCCCGTCTGTACACCGGATGTACAGGGTCTCCTGGATATGCCCAGGAGCGTGGACGGAGATGGGAGAGGGCCCATACAAGGCATACTCCTAGGGGTTATGGATACCTAGTGGATGGCAGGTCAGGAGCCATCATCATGAATGATGAGGGGAGGAGGGTGATGGCTCGCATGAGGGAGTTGTGCTGACAAGTTTTTCGGCACAACGTCCTGGATCATTGGAGGAACATACCGGAGGGGAGCAAGGAGTACATAGTAGCATCCTTGCACGAGGAGTTCCCGGTGCCAGCCGCAATGGATAGATTCTCTACGGGCTGGATGATGGATTGCATGCATGCATACATGTCACATAGACGATCCGACGCATGCAAGGCAATCAAGAGTGGGGCTCCAAAGCCCGAGTGGTTAGATGCAGACGACTGGCGCCGACTGAGGGAGGAGGCTACAAATTCGCCAGGACGTTGGAGTCAGCAGCGGGAGGCGGCGAGGGCACGAATCGAGGCCGGATCGGCACATCATCTTGGGAATGGCGGCCACAGGACATATTTGGAGGACTTTGTAAGTTTCTCTTTTGTTTTGGTTATTTGTTTTTTTGAGATATTCTTTGTACTGACAATCATGTTTCTAACAGTTAGTATTTTATTTTCTTTGCAATACTCCATTACAAATCGCGATCCGCAAGGCCTTGAGACTCGATATGCAGAGAGGCACGGTCTCAGATCATTGATCGACCGATTGTATAGACGCAGCAGCCCAGTAAGTCACTCATCTTTCTTGTCCGTAGTTACCATGAGATATTTGAATGCATTATTGTATGGTGGATTGATATGTTGTTTCTTTTTCTGTAGAATCCGTTTGATACTCCTTTGCAGCGGGAAGAGCTTTCGGGGGACGAGGATTTGTAGCTCGCCCTTGGATCCTTAGAGCTCACATACCTTTAGTTTTTAGTCGCCCGATCTATGTAGACATTTTCTATGTATTAGTGATATTGTTTTATGATTGTACCAATCGCATTTTATGCGATATCATGTATTTATTTCATCTATTAGTTTTATGATTTCAGTATACATTCTTTTTGTTTGCAAACGCTTTGTATGCAGCAGTGCAGAAACTATTTTGTATGGCTCTCATACAGCACACAGTGCTCTGCCCTGCCACAATTTTTTTTTTCTCTGTTACCGTCGCTATTTGCGTCGCAAATTTACTGCATGCGTTGCTATTGTCGTCGCTATAAGTGTCGCAAATTCTCTGTAATCGTCGCTATATGCGTCGCTATATGCATCGCTATATGCGTCGCATTTCGTGATGCGACGCATATAGCGACGATTCTATGGCGTCGTCAATAACGACGCTTTTTGCGACGACGGGGGCAAATTTTGTTATTTGTATTTTCGTCGCTTTAAACGTCGCTATAAGGTCTATATCTTGTAGTGAGTGAAGTGACAGTAGTGAGCTATGAAAGGACATTGTAGTGGCTCTGGTGACTCTTCATATCAGACATACCTCTTGGGAGGGGTATCCACGACCTAAGAAGGATTATTGAGTGTGATTTTGAGAGATTGTAGTGAGGATATGATGTATTATTGAGAGAGAGAGAGAGAGAGAGAGTCAGAGATAGCCAATTCTACAAAAACAGAGTGATTGTATATGAGCGATTGAGAGAGAAGACTATGAAGATATTGAAGATGAATACTATGTGATGTATTTCCATTCAAAGATGGTGTATTCCTTTGCTTTCTTTGTTCTATTGATGGATTTTGTGAAGATATTGAAGAATATGGTTGATTCTATCAAATCCGTGGGAGATCTACATGATGCTGTATGAAGATTTGTTGTGCCTGGTGTTCTTTTCTTCATTGTGATCATATGAAACATAATAAACAAGCTTGTTGATGTTACAAGATAGATTTTCTTGCAAGAGAATTCCCTTTTTCTTGGGCTCCATGTTTTTGGTGCGCAGCCGGGGAAACTTGCCATCAACAAGCACCAGAAGAGGCTGAAAATGAAGGAAATGGCATTGCCAAGAAGAGAAGAATTCAATGGATGTTTGTAAAGTTCCTTCTTCCATTGAAGAGTTGGAATTTCTCATAATCAAAGCCACTTTCCACAAGAAGTTCATCCCACAATGGCGGAAACACATCACCATCATGATGCATGCTCTATGTGGTGGACAGTTCCCTCTTCCTGTTGAAGCAGCATAAACTTGCATCTTGGTGGCAAACTGTTTGGGAATAAACTGAAGAGCAGAAACAGAGAGAATGACCATCCATGGAAGATTTGGCATTCATTGAGAAGTTTCCAGACAACATCAAGTGGTTGATTGTGAAGAAGCTTCAGGGGTCTTGGTCTGTAGAGGTTCACAAAAACAAGAAGGAAAAGAGTTGGAATTTGTTTGTGGATGCTCAACAGCAAGATATGTGGGATGCTTGGTGCACTGATTATCTTTTGTTTGTTCAATTAGCAACCCACTGGAAATTGGTAGACAGAGTGTTCTTTACAACCTACACTGTTGAAACCATCAGAAGCTGGAATTACTATGATGATGGCACCACCACAATGCTTAAATGTATGAATTTTGACACCTTCAGAACCGAATACCTTCCTCTGTGCAGTGGCATGAAAGCAGAATTCAGAGACGTTGAAAAGGAAGAAGTAGAAGATATGTTGGCAAGACAGTCCTCTAGAGACTGAAGCCTTCTGTTAACCCTCTGTGGAGCACTAACAACATAGTGGAGCCAACCCCCTGATGAATAACGCAATAAAGAGGCAAGCGTTAGAAGGAGTCCAGAGGTACGTGAGAAGAGAGAAAGCAAAAATTAGAGCCGAGAGTGAGCTCGCAGCAGAAGCCGCCTTTGACGCCCTTGCGGAACTCTTTACAGAAGTCCCAATGACACATCAAGCCCTTCCTCCTCCTGTTGGAGGTCCACTTCCAAGCCAGATCCGTCCCGAAAATATTGATGACAGGCCAGCGAATGTAGTTCCATTGCCAGTTTTTAAGGGAGAGTACAATGAAGACCCCGATCTTCATGTAGCAGAGTTTATGGTAGCATGTGTGGCTAACAATGCAAGAACCCCTGAGCATTGGTTGGCAATATTCCCCGCCACTTTTAAGGGCGCGACGTTTCAGTGGTATGAGAGACAAGCAGTAGGAACTTTTGGCACATGGGATGACCTGAAGTTGGCCTTTCTCACTAAATTCAGGCGTGAAGGTTTTGAAGAGCGGATACGAGAGGAATTTATGAACCTAAGTCAGTCCTCTGGAGAAAGAGTAGAAGCTTATGTCTCATGAATGGAATTCATCCTGAAGAGATGGACTAACCATAATCTAGATGATGGCATTCAGAAGGGGGTGTTTCTCAGAGGATTACAACCAGAAGTCCGTAAGTTTGTGGAGCTGCAAAGACCAGCCACACTGCAAGCTGCAACAGAAGGTGCAAGACTGTACGATGAAGTGGAAGCTAGATTAGCGATGAATCCAGGAAGAGGAGTCCTACCTCCTCTGATGCTAGGAATGATGTACCCACCAACTGTAGTCCTAGGGACTGTCCCTTACCCTTACCAACAGATGCCCCCAGTATCACAGTACAGTGCACCAAATCCACAGTGGCCACAATCCATGCCTCAAATGATGGTTCAACCACAACAACAATGGTCCCAACCAATTTCCTCAATGCCAAATCAGCAACAGTGGAACCCTACTAACTGGAGTCAACAGCCAACAGTTCAAACAGGAGCTCTGAATCAGAATCAGAACAGAGACCCCTCTGTACCAGCCCAACCGGTTTATGCAGTGATTACAAAGACTCCTCAAAACCCTCCTGCCAGTGCCTCAGGAGGATAAAGCTTGAAGGATTACTTATCCAACTCAGTTGCAAATATTAAAAATGAGTTGATGGATGTGATTACAGAACAGCTACAGATGCTAAAAGTGAATAGCGCTAGCATATCCAACGTTGCAGGAGCAGAAAGAGATGTAATGCGGTCAAATACTTGGTGTGGTAAGTGTCATCAAGCAGGCCATTTAGCCACTGAATGCACACGAAAACCAACCATTCTTGGAGCCTTCTGTTCCTACTGTTTGCGGAAGAACCATACAGAGCACATTTGCTCTTTGAAGGAGATGCATGATAGGAGAAGGAAGGAAGAAGACACAAGATTTAACTTGCTGGAATCCAAAATGACAACACAGGATATTGGACCCAAGCCTAGAGAGTTTGGTCCTAATTTCGGTCCAAGAAGGTTTCCATCCCAAAGTTACAGAGGAAGACAGTCTAGCGGTGGTCAGAGATCAGAAGTGGAGTATTACAGATGCGGAGAAAAGGGACACATCTCACCAAATTGTCCAAATCCCAGAAGGTCACTGGATTACAAGCCCTTATGCAGTCGATGCAAAGGAGAAGGCCACATTGTAAAAGATTGTCCAAGCCCAGCCCCAGTGAAAAACAGTGCTACTGATAGTCCGGCCAAGGCTCAAGAGCC
This sequence comes from Lygodium microphyllum, assembly GCF_053477565.2. Taxonomy (NCBI): domain Eukaryota; kingdom Viridiplantae; phylum Streptophyta; class Polypodiopsida; order Schizaeales; family Lygodiaceae; genus Lygodium; species Lygodium microphyllum. Next base: position 139,152,969 of record NC_141138.1, read on the forward strand.
TACCTCCAATTTAGTGGAATTGGAAGTTGCTGCCATCACGCGTGCAAAGAAGAGGGAACCACCTATCCAGAAAGAAAATAATCCTCCTACCAGAATAGTGAAGTTCAATCTTCCACCAGAAGAACAGAACAGAATAGAGCCTGACAGTGTCGTACAGAGTGCCACAGAGAGTTACAGAGACAGTTCCAGAGACAGGACCAGAGGTCCAGGAGACAGAGGAGGCGGAGGTGCCGAAAGTGGCAGAAGAAGTTCCCATGATGCCTCTGTTGGAAGAAAGAGGGAAAATGAAAATGGGTGTTGCCCCATTCCCTAACCGATTAGAGAGAAGCCAGTGGATCCTATTAAGGAATATGATCTGGTCAGAGATCTAGATACCTTTAAACCAAACCTCACATTCCGACAATTGTTGGTGTTGTCTCCCAGTTGCCGAAAAAGGTTCAAAAGTATACTGACAAGAAGACGTGGATTAAGGATTGCTCCCTCAACAGCAACAAAATCCAATAAAGCTCCAGATCCTGTCAAAGAAGTGGATGTGGCTAACGCCTTCCTAGATCCGGGTACTCTAGAGACTGGCATGTGGATAGAAGGCTGCTTTATTGCAAATGCACTGATTGATGGTGGTTCATCAGTGAACATTATGACGGATGTGACAATGAAGGATCTAGGCCTACAAGGTGTGCAACCAACCCAATGGCTCATCAGATTGGCGGATCAGAGCAGAATCAAGCCTTTGGGCATTTTCCCATATGTGAAGACTACAGTGGCTGGAAAAGATTATTGGCTAACCTATCTGGTGGTGAAGCCAAACTCTTATTGTACATCCTACCCTCTGTTACTGGGCAGACCATGGCTTTTTGAAGCCCGAGCAAGGACAGATTGGTTCAAAGGAACCATGACCTTGGGTAGAGGACCCAATAAAGTGGTGCTGAAGCTATATGGTTCTCAAAAAGGACATGGATCCACCTCCTTGGAATTATCTTCTGGCTCCCCTAATGAGGCTACGGATGGAACATCAGCAGACGAAGATGCTGTCAAACAGATCCTTCCCAAGAAAACAGTGGCACGTTCCTTAACAGTGGATACTGTAAGCCAACTTCCAAAAGATGCAAAGCCATTGTCAATGGGTGAATATTTCCTGCCTGAACCAGGAACAATTTCCGAAATCAGTTCTGACAGTGAGATAGAAGCATGGATGTACTGCTCTCCCTGTTACATGGCCATAGCAGAGCTAGAGACAGAGGCAGAAGATGAAATAGAGAACCTGTTCTTCTCTTACAGAGCTCCTACAGAAGCAGAGACAGAGATAGAGACAGAGATAGAGACCGAGACAGAGATAGAGACAGAGACAGAAGTAGAAGCAGAGACAGAGATAGAGACAGAGGAGGATGGATATGATATGTCCGAAGAAGGTTATGAAAGTGAGCTAGAAGAATCTATCCCACCTGAAGAGGATATATATGAAGAAGAAGTTCCAGAAGCATCAGAAGCAGACAAGCTCATGCTATGGGACAGAATGGCAATGGTACCATTTGGTCTGGTAAATGGATCTTCTCATATGGAAAATCTTTATAAGACATGGATTAAGCAGACCAAGCCGTCTTTCAGCAGTGGTTCATGCCATCCTCACCCATCCTTGCCAAAGAAAGATGATGATGATGTACCGTGCCAACAAGCACCAGTTCCACCAACCCAACAGGCATTAGAGGGTCCTTGTTATGTGACGTTCGTGGATGTGTCATTAGAAGATGAGTCTTCAAGCCAAGAGGTAACTACTCTTGAAACCAAACCCGAAACGGCCCTAATCCCATTCCAACATCTCAAGAGGCAACTAAGTCTCTATCAAAAGAAGAAGTTGGTTCTAGTGGGACATCAGAAGAGGATACCACTCTTTTGAAGGAGTCGGATCTGTATCCAGAAGCAGTCCGCGGGACCTTCATTCGTGAAGTAGAAGGTGAAAGGCAGTTAACCTTTGTGGATGCAGAAGGCACTGAACGCCACTTGAAGGTGGGTACTAGCCTCCCAGAAGAGGAGTTGTCAACCTTGTACAACTTGTTGAAAGAGAATTTGGACGTGTTTGCGTGGTCCTATAAAGACCTAAAGGGGATTGATCCCACAATATGTCAGCACCATATTGACTTGGAGCCTGATGCCAAGCCAGTACGGCAACGATAGAGGCGAATGAACCTGAATTATTCCACACTGGTGAAAGCAGAGCTGCTGAAGCTTCTGGAAGCCGAGTTCATCTATCCAGTGGCAAATAGTGAATGGGTTTCACCCATCATGGTTGTATCCAAGAAGAATGGCAAATTGCGAATCTGTGTGGATTTCCGAAGGCTCAATTCCAAGACGAAGAAGGATCACTTTCCTATCCCTTTCACAGACCAACTGTTGGACACAGTGGCAGGACATGAGCTTTATTCCCTTCTGGATGGATTCAGCGGATACAACCAAGTCCAAATCGCAGAAGAGGACCAGTCCATAACAACCTTCACCACAGAATGGGGGACCTACGCTTACCGAGTGATGCCATTTGGGCTCTGCAATGCCCTTGCTGCTTTCCAGCAAGTCATGATGGCCACATTTCAAAATCATCTGCATGACTTTATTGAGGTACATTTGGATGACTTCTGTGTCTATAGTTTGATCCGTGAACACTGGGGACACTTGGAACAATGCTTTGCCAGGAGTATGGGATTTCCCTCAACCCTGACAAATGCATTTTTGGGGTCTCTTCTGGAGTTCTGTTGGGCCACATTGTCTCTGCACAAGATCGAAAAGATCGCAGCTCTGTGACAGCACCCACCAACCTCAAACAGTTGAGGGGATTCCTAGGCCATGTGGGTTACTACTGAAGGTTCATAGCCCATTTTGCAACAAAGGCAACCTCCTTGCACAAGCTTCTGAGGAAAGATGCAAAGTTTATTTGGACGGAAGAATGTGACAAAGCCTTCAATACTCTGAAGCAGTGTCTGATTGAGGCACCCATTCTGCAATCTCCTGATTGGACGAAAGAGTTCCATGTACACACTGATGCATCAATTGAAGGCTTAGGTGCTGTTCTCTACCAGAAGGGCTCCTCGAAGCTGGATCAATTGATCTATTATGCAAGCCGAAAAGTCACTGATAGAGAACGGAACTACACAATGACCGAGCTTGAGTGCTTGGCAATGGTGTTTGCCTTAGAGAAGTTCCGCCATTACCTCCTATCTACCCACTTTAAATTTTATATGAATCATGAGGCCCTATCCTTCCTGGTGAACAAAGCAGATGTGAAAGGACGAATGATGAGATGGCTCCTTCTATTTTAGAAGTTCGACTTTGAGGTGATTACTAAGCCTGGTCGTTCCCATCTTCTAGCTGATCATCTGTCGCGTATCCCACAGACTGCAGACGAGGAGCAAGATGACCCAGACCTCCCTGATGCTTCCCTATTCTTGGTAGAAACTGTAACTCCCTGGTATGCAGACATTGCCAATCTGCTGGCAACCCAATAGTATCCTCCTGGCATTTCTAGTCGAGAGAGGAAGAAGCTTATGCTAGAATCAGCCCCTACACCCTGCTAGGCGGCGCACTGTACAAGAAAGGCAAAGATGAAGTGCTCAGAAGACGTGTTGCAGGAGAAGAGATTGGGATTGTTCTGAAGGCTTGCCATGACGAGCCATGTGGAGGTCACTTTGCAGGAGAAGCTACAGCTAGGAAGGCTCTACTAGCAGGATATTGGTGGCCTACCATTCATAAGGATGCCTATGATTACTGTAAAAGATGTGATGCTTGTTAGAGAATGGGGAAACCCACAAAGACAAGTGCCATGCCACTGCAGCCTATTCTTCCTTTAAAGCCGTTTGAGAAGTGGGGCATCGACTTCGTAGGTCCAATCGATCCTCCTACCAGAAGGAAACAGAACCGATACATCCTCGTATGTACGGATTATATCACAAAGTGGTGTGAAGCTAAAGCCCTAAAGCGGGACGATGGTAACAGCATGGCCCTGTTCATGTACGAGAATATCATCACCCGTTTTGGCAGTCCCTTAGAGCTGGTAAGTGATAGAGGCACTCATTTCATTAATAAAGTCATGGAAGAGTTGACAAAGTTGTATAAGATCCGCCATTGCAAGTCCACTCCTTATTACCCCAGAGCCAACGGCCAAGTCGAAGTCACGAATCACATCCTTTGCTCGATTCTGACAAGAACAATTGCCGCACATCGTCGTGATTGGGATGATCGACTTACAGAGGCCCTCTGGGCGTATAGAACCTCCCATAAAGCAGCAACAGGACAGACACCCTTCCAGTTGGTGTATGGTATAAAAGCTGTTTTCCCTGTTGAACTGGAATTACCCTCTTTGCGAGTGGCTATCAAAGAGCGTTTGGGAGATGATGATTCACTACAATGCCATCTCCTGCACCTGGAATGTTTGGACGAAACTCGTAGGACGGCTCTACAGTGCATGGAAGCCACGCAAGCTGGACGCAAGGCTTACCATGACAGCTTCATCAAGCACAAGGAGTTCAAAGAAGGTGATTTGGTCCTAGCCTATGATTCACGATTTGGTAAGTTTCCTGGCAAGCTCCAACAACGGTGGATGGGCCCCTATAAGGTACTTGCCGTCAACCCTAATGGCTCTGTCCAAGTGCAGACCGTTGATGCCTCTGATGATCCCTTCCTGATCAATGGATATCGTCTGAAGAAGTACTTCCCTCCTTGGGGATCTTGACAATTACGGTCATTTGATCCTTTCCCTCATTGGCGTGGCACTATCACTCTTATGATGCTACTTCTAATAGCCGTTCTTCAGCCACTCCTGATGAGGTGGACGCAACCCTCTGTCCCCTCAAACCCCCCTTCCAGCCTTGATCTCTTATCCTCTATTTTCCACCAGCAACAGTGGCGAGGTTGGTTCTGATACATGGTCTGTCTACCATTCCCTTGCTTAATTCGAAGAGAAAGAAAAGAAAAGAAAACAAAAAAGGAAAAAATATATATCGGTCATGGGAGAAAAGGACTTAGGTCCCTGTCATGACGACCTATTCTTCGAGAAAAGGTGGAAACACCCTCGGGAATAGGGAAAAAAAAGAAAACAAAAAGAAAAAACGAAAAAAAAAAACTGTTATGGGAGAAAAGGAAGCAATTCCCTGTCATAGCAGGCCTCATTCCAAGAAAAGGTGGCACCCACCCTTGGGCGAGAAGCTGGCTGTGGAAAAGGTGGCAACACCCAGCAGTCCAGAAAGCGGATTCATTAATTGATATTTCCAGGATCCAATTCCGAAGCTGCCTCCCTTGATACGCTGTGTCCTGGATCTCTCTGCAGAGTGTCTAACTGTCCTCTAGGACGACATGTTCCTATCCAACACAACATTTGATTTGATGGCTACCTCCATGGGTACACCTCTTCAACAACTGACGACACGATCTTCATCGACACACAATCGAGTGACGTGAGCTTTCATCCTAACCGGATGGGGAAGTGAGTATGGGTTGCCCTCTGTAATTATCAACAGAGAGTGAGACAGAGGGTGGGCCGAGAGACCAGTTTTTTCCCTTCAAATCAAATGAGAGGTGAGTAGTGTGAATGAAGTGTTGTACGCACGGGATGGGCCGCTCAATGCACAAAGCACAATTTGTTTCTGTGCACTGCACCATAAGGCTCCCTGGCCTTCCTTCTCGCACCGTATGCCAGCACAGGGTAGGATGCACAGTTGTACCATCAAATGCGCACAAGGCATACAACCTTTACACAAGTGACTATGAGGATTACATCAATGGGTTTCAGGACATGGTTGCCCTCCAGTATCTATCAACCGAGCGTGAGACAGAGGGTGGGTTGAGTGTGACTGGAGTTTCTTCAATCAATTACCGAGAGGTGAGATTGAGGGACGTTATGACACTTGAAGTCAGGTATGTTCCTGTTTCCCTATGCACCCACGGGATGGGTCTTTGCCGTCATCACAAGACACGTCACCCTGTTCTGTACACTGCACTCTAAGGCTCCCTTGCCTTCTTCCTTGCACTTATGCCAGACGGGTTCGACGCACTAATGCACCATCAACTGTGCACCCTGGCATACTTCCTCTACACCATTCCCCTGTCGATTCCTAAACCGGGTACAAGATAGGGGTTTCAATCATTATTCCTCGAGTGGTATTAGTCATGGGGCGAGTGACAGTTCTTTCATTCCATTTGAGTGACTGTGAGTTGAGTGCAATATCCCTCATCATCGACGAATTTCCTGCGATTCCTTCAACCAGCTACCTTCCTGGGTGCTACTACGTGGTCCCTTCCATGCTGGACGTGTGCCGAGAAGATGCCTTGGTGCCTCCAACAGCCGACAACAACACAGGACGTGCCATTGACAATCAACCTTGATTCTTGACAAAATTGGCCAAGTTTTTTTAACCCTACAACTTTTGTTTCTCAGTGACATTCATGTTTTAAGTGTGGGGACATTAGTGGATGGTCTGTGGCGTGGTCCTAGGTCCCTATTGCTCGGTTAACCCTATCCATTAAGGTCTTAAGTGTGGGGACGCGTCCCTGCGCGTCTACATTGCATACCCTTCTGCATATGCCTTAACCTACTCATGCATGTATGCCCTGCCTTGCTGTTACCCTGATAGGGTCTCTTCCCATCGGATCGTTCATTTTTCACCCACCCATGGGGCTGTTCCCTTGCAGTTTTCCTTCATTCCCTGCTTTTGAGGTCCTGTCATGTGAATGTATCCTACATTCCGTGACGTCCAAATCCAACCTTATAGCCCTATTCCTCCCTCTGAACTGACCATTTTTCCTTTTTAGCTACCTTTGTTCTGGTGCACGGTTTTTGAGTTATTAATTTTTGAAGTATTTTGCGTAAATTAGCCGGTTTTCCATGTGAACGTGCTTTTCTTGCTTCAGAACTGTGATCTGACATCATAGCCCTGACAACCACTTTCTCCCTGACATTTTTCCTTTTTACTCCGAGTCATTCCAATACACGGTTTGTCCAATATAAATTTTCCGGTTTTTTAAAACTTTTTCGTGTGTCTTTTTGACATTTTTCCATGTGAACCTGCCCTGTTTGCGTCGGAATTCCAATTTGATTTGACAGTCGTGTCCCTGTGTCTTCCCCCACCTTTTTCCTTTTTCCTCCACCCTCTTTTGCCTTCTGGATTTTTTCTTATTAATTTTTAAATGAGTTTTCAAACGTATTTTTGGAGTTTTTTGCATGTGAATCCCTCCTACTTCCACCGAAACTGCGTTTTAACATGTCAACCATGTGCCCCCCCATCCTGCAGACATTTTTCCTTCTTACTGTATGTCATTCCAGCGAACAGTTCATCTGATATTAATTTTCGATCCCATTTTCGGGTTTTTTCCACCTAAGCGCATCTTATCTCAGTCGGAACTATGTTTTGATGGGATAGGATTGTTGGGCACGTCTTTCTGCACAGTTTTCCTTTTTCCTCCACCTCGTTCCGATGCACGGATCTTCCGATATTAATTTTTAATTGCGTTTTTTGGTTCTTTTTTTGTGTTTTTTTGCACGTGACCGCCCTTTACCCCTTCCAAAACCTTAGTCGCATATTTTTCCTATCTTCTCCCTGCTGTCCTGCCCACTTTTTGTTTTTACGCCCTTTCGGTTTGATGTCCGGATTGGGAGTTATTAAATTTTCTTTATTTTTATGTGTTTTTTCGCGCCCCGTCCCGCGCGTGAACGCCCCCGTTTTCGATTTTACGCATCTTAACGCGCCCCGGTCACATCCACGTGTCTCGTCCCCGTATCCGGGCGCCCTTTCACTCTCGTCACGGTAAATTTTTTTACCCTCGCCTCGCGCACGCGCGCGGGACGAGGGGGTGTGCCCCTTGCATGGGCCCCTGCCCATTGACCCTTACCCTCCCCACCTTCTCTCTCCCCGACCCCTCCCCAATCCTAACTGCCTCTCCTCCTTCTCTCCCTCTCCTGCTCCTGCGTGCCCCCCCTCCCTACCTTCATCTCCACCCCCACCTCCCTCCAACTCCACCTCCCTCTCTTTCTTTTCTTCTTCCCTCCTTGTTCTTCTCCACCTCCTCCTCTTCCCCTCTCTTTCCCTTTCTCTTCTCCTCCTCTCCTTCTTCCTCCCCTCTCCTTCCCCTCCTTCCTCTCCCTCCTGCCCTCGTCCTCCCTCCCTGTCGTAGCGCGACCGCCTTGTGGCCTGTGGAGGCCTGTTGCAAAGCCGCCGCCTCCTCCTTGCAGCCCGTCGCTGTCGGCCGCCTTGCTCCACCCAGTGCACTCCAGCTCCAGCCCTTCGCCCGCCTGCGGCCGCCCCCTCGTCACCTCAGCCGCCGCGAACGACGCTTCTGCCGTCTTCACCCGCCAGTCATCACGCCGGGTCGCCTTCGCCCGCTAGTTGCCGCGCCACGTTGCCCGGTGGCCCTGCGACAGCCGCCAGCGGTCCCGCATTCGCCTGCGTGCCTCGTCGCTGCTCCAGCCCGGCCGCCCCCTCGTCGCCCTGGCCCGCCCGCCTCCACGTGGCCCCTGCCCGTCTCTCCATGCGGCCCTGCCACGCCCAGGCCACGTCAGCTCCAGCCTCCCGCCTTCCCACCTATTCAAAACCCACCCCCCATTCCTAAACCACCCCCCCCCCCCCCCCCCCCCCCCCTAAACCCCCTTCCCACCACACCCATTAACCTCCCCACTAGCCCCCCTTCCTACCCATCAAAACCCACCCCCCATTCCTAAACCACCTCCCCACTAGCCCCCCTTCCTACCCATCAAAACCCACCCCCCATTCCTAAACCACCCCCCCACTAAACCCCCTTCCCACCACACCCATTAACCCTCCCACTAAACCCCCTTCCCACCACACCCATTAACCCCCCCACTAAACCCCCCTTCCCACCCACCATAACCTTACCCCCCACTACACCCTCTTCCCACCACCCCCATAACCTACCCCCTCCCCTAATCCCTGTTCCTGTCCCTAGCACACACACAACCTCCCCCACTCCATTAATCCCCTTTCACACCCCATTCCCACACGCACACCCACCACCACTAACCAGGCCCTCTTTCCCCCCGCCTTTGCACACACCCACCTCCGCTGTACCCCTTCCCAAACCCCTGTTCCCGTGCAGCAACCTCACCAGCCGCACCCGCCGTCCCCCTTCCTCCGCCGTTGAGTCCCCCGCCCACGCAGCTATCTTTTTTCGTCCTTCGACACGCGCACGGGTGTGTACGCGCGCGTAGGAGCTTGTGGTTGATCGTGCGCTTGTTCGTGCGTGGCTGCGGGACTTTGATTGTTGGTTGCTGACACGCAGCTTATTGCTGGGTATTTTCCCAGATTTTTAATTTCCACACCCGCAACCCCTTTTAAATTTAAAAAAAAAAAACAAACACACAACAAAAACCTTGAAAAATAACAAAAAAATCATTTAAAAACACTTTAAATTCTGAAAAAAAATTACAAAAAATCTAGAAAAATTCCTATTATTTCTGCAACCCATGGCCATATTTTTTTAAACCTGTAAATTTCAGACAAAAATATTTCTGTCCATTTTAAAATTCCAAAATCTTTCAAAATACCCCAAAAATATGATTAAAAATCATTAAAAGTGCTAAAAATTTCCGAATTAATTTTTGAAAAATTCCTAACACTTTCTTTAATATTTTTATTTCTCTTTGGCATATTTTTCTCAGCTTTCATAATCTTTCCTTTCACACCTAAATTCCTTGCAAATTCAAAAAAAAAAACATATTTTTCATCCAACACCCCAACTAAACGTCAAGCAAAAAATCCATATATTTTTGGATCGAGGAGAGTGCATTCTTTGCATTTCCATACACCCACTACCAGGTATTTCTCTTTTATTTGTTATTTTTTTAAAGTTACCCCAAAACCCACGGTTAATATAATAATAAAACACAAACAAGAACACCAAACAAAACAAAACAAACAAACAATTACTAAAAAAAAACAATGATGAAACCTCACCACCACCATGGCATGCGCATTCACGCTAAACACACCATATTTTTTAATTAAAATAAACTCGCCGTTCACTTAGCACGCGCTATGTGCGCTAAAGAGGCACTTTAATAATTTTAATTAAAATGAACCAGCCGTCACAAGAGCACGCGCTGGCAAAAAAGCGCTCCACATCACCTTAATTTGTAATCAATGAACTTGCATTTAGAGACCCAGTTTGGGTATCGAAGTCCGGGATTCGAATTAAAGCACCGTTTTCACCTAATAATTGGTAATTAAATTTATAAGAAAGAATCGCCGTTTTCTTGCTAAGGTTTATCACTTAATAAAACTTCACCCATTCTTAATAATTTATTAAAATAAACCCTTCATTAAATTAATTTCCTCTCACTGCACTTAATTCCCCTTTTTAACGAACCGGTTTCGTTGGATGGGTATGCGCAGTCATTAGAGTTATTTCCATGGTCAAACACTGGTTTATCAACGATGTAGTCTTGATATGTGTCGGATGTGGTGATGTTTTGGTTTACTGTCTTTGTTACGGTTAAGGGTACGGTATGTAGTTTTTTTTCTTTTATTGCCTGATACGGGGTTCTGGGTGTTTATCTGATGCATCGCATGAAGCTTTCGGTCGCATATGTCTCGAGGTCATGCCAAATTTTTTTTCTAGGTTGTGGTTTGCTTGGGGTTAGTTGGTCGAGTCACGTTTTATTGTTTTGGTTATTCTCTTATCCTTGGTTTTTTATCTGTTGCTTTGCAGGCATTCTCCTTGATTGTCTGTGTTTGTGGTGTGTGTATAACCATCTGAATGGCGCCTTCTCACGCTCCTCCCCCTATTCAGTACGTCCCATTAGTTAGTAAGGATTACTCTTCCCTACTCACTTTTGAGCCTCTCACGAAGGCGGGACTCGCTGCTTTTGTGGCTACTTCCTTTCCATTGCTTCCAGAGGATCCGTCGTTATGTGATGAGTTTTTGGCCTCCTACAGCAAGAAGACAGGACTAGTCCAAGGAATTTCTATGACTTTGACACCTCGAGGCCTAGGAAAGGCTCTGTCTCTTCCCTCCAAAGGTAAACCTTTTGTTACCACTCGTCAGCTTTTCTCTAATGAAGAGATTCTGAAGCTGTTGCAAAAGCAAACAAGGGAATTGCTGGATGTTAAGAAGGTGATCAACTCTTCAGGAGTTTCCTTTTCCATGATCACTGATCCCGTATGGAAGATGGTCTGTTAGTTTCTCCAGGACAGGTTTATGCCTGCCAAAACGCCATCCAGTACTTGTCCGAAGAGCTTTTCACAGCTTCCAGGATGGTGCTGAAAGGAGTTGCTATTGATTGGAGCACTTACCTCCTCACTAAAATGGATCAACATTTCGTCAAAGTCACTAGGGGTAATGTTACCAATGTCACATATGAATCATATTTGTCTGCCTTCTTAACCTATTCAGGTTTACAGAAGAGTGTACCTCCACCTCCTCCATCAGATCCAGTACCTCCTCCTCCACCTTCAGATGAGTCAGAACCTATTGACATAGAGGATGATGATTCTCCACCTCCCCTGGTCATCCAGCGCAAACGCTTGAAGCGGGTAGTGGATAAAGCTCCTTTAGTACTTCCTTCAGTGCCCATTCCTGCTACCTCTGGCAGTGATCTCCCTGGGTATCTCACTTGTAATAACCTGTTCAGAGCACATCGAGAAGGATCATTGGACATATCAGTTTCCTCACTGAACAGTCTAGTCTCAGGAGATGCAATTCCTTTCCTCTGTAAAGACATTCAGAGTTCCATTGAATTGTCAGTGACAGCCTATGTTCAACAGCTGTACGCGTCCTTTTATGAAGAACTCATGCAGCCTAAGGACCAGTTGCATAAGGCAACATCCAAGTTAGCCTCTGCTAAGGATACCCTAGCATATTTGTTTAAGCAAATGGAACAGCAAACCCACCTGGTTGCCATCCAAAGAGATGAGATCTCTTCTTTGAAGATCCAGTTACTAGAGGCTCAATCAGAGGTTACTAGCCTTTTGAGAGGAGAAGGAGAGGATGTCCAGAGAAGCGCAGGAGTTTCAAACTCTTTTAGATGAAAAACTTTTAGCCTTACAGACTGCTAATGACACAGTGGAATCCCAAGCCTCTCAAATCAAGCAGTTGCAAGATCAACTGACAAAGTCACGCTCTGTTCCTCCAAGCCCTAATGTTCCCGTGATCCCTTCTCTTACACAGCAGGACTTGGCTGCTCTTCAGAGACAGGCTACCTTGTGCCCTCTATTCCAAGATAAAGTGGAAAGATTGCAATCCAGAATGGACTTGTTATGGTCTACATTTGAGCAGTTTCAGGAATATGTTTCACCAGACCATTCTTTCTTTGTCCACTACCACTTACAGAAGTTGATCTTCTACATGAAGCTTTCCATGATGGATTTACCTCTTCCAGAGGATGGATGGAGTGGGGCTTGGTCTGCTGAGTTGTTGACAGAGGTAGTAAGGATGGTGTTTGAAGATTCTGTCACGCCAGATACCATGTTGATGTCATACATGTATCTACGAGGAGACTTCCTAATTCCAGATGAGGTGGATATGGCATGGTATGTGGGGGATGTGGTTCTACAAGCTGTTTTGTACGTCAACCATTTGGAGTTGCGCATAGCTGACATGTTCCAGGGTTACTCCTCCAAAGTGGCTGATTGTCATGATAATTCCTGGCATACCATGATTGATTCTGTGGTCCTGAATCACAAACAAAACACAACCCCTACTTATGCCCAGAGTACTAATCAACTAAGGATGGATCTTTTAGCCTATCTTTTAAAACATAATCCGTTTGATTCTACCTTCTTTGATGCCTATCATAGAAGATCTCTCTTAGGACCTTCTATTCCTACCCTCCTCTATTACCAACAAATGGCTCACCGATATGATCTATATCTTTCCCTTTGTCAATCTAATTTCACCACTATTTTACCCCTTCTTTTCCAACCTTCATCTTTCCCTCAAATTCCCATTTTTACATATTGTTCCTTCATTGAGGATAGAGTATTTTCCCCTTCTCCACCCTGTCCTTCTCCATCCATTCATGTACCTTCCACATTTCCTATTTATCAGTTAACACCCTTCCTTAGTGATTCCCTACAAATTTCTACCACTTCTTCTTTAAACTTTTCTTCATTTTATAATTTTGCCTACCCCTTACTTCATCCACTTTTCCTTATTCCACTTCCCTCACCTAACACTTCTATATCTCAACCACCTCAGTTGGTTAGTGACTATGACGGGTTTGATACTCAGATTTCCAGAAGGAGGGGATGGAGCTTGAATGATTCCCTTACAGGACCTCAGATCAATTGGCCAGTAATTCCAGGAGAATGGACAGCTGCCAGTCAAGCCTATCAGAACTATGTTCATTTTTCTCAACAGTATTCACAGTCTGCAGATCCTTCAGTGCGATTAACTGCTCACTTTGCTTGGTACCTGGCGTATATGCATAGGCACTCTCATAATGATTCCAAGCCTATTTCAAACTTGTGCATGAATGTCAATGTGAGCATTGATTCCCAACAGCTGGATATATTGTATTTTCATGCCCTTTGTTTGCCTAGCAGATACCTGGTCTTGTTGGAAAGGATGTGCTGTCTTCAGTTTTTTCAAAACCCTCCCAAAACCTTTGTAGATGAATCCTTGTCTATGGATCATTTCCAACAACATCAATCTTTCAAGAGGGATCATCTTCATTGATACCTTTCCAATGTATGCTAGATGCTTTAAAATGAAAATCTCTCTTTTTTGGAGGAGTCATTCAGATGGTTGTGTTGTGTGTAGTGTTTGTGTTGTGAGTTTATTTATGTAAAACGAATGTGGTGGTTTCCTATTGGATTGGATTTCGTGTGTGAGCTACATTTTGGAGATTTGTGGTGATGGGGTCGTGGTTGGAGAGTTGAAGCTGATGCAGATGAAGAAGAAGAAAACTCTTATATCCTTCACAAGTTGGTTGTAATTTTATAGTTTGATAAGAAGTGTTAATGTATAAAGGGTTTTCCTTTCTTTGTATTTTTATATCAGATACAGGTGATAAGTTGAGGTCGTGGTAGATGGATTGTTTTTGAGAAGATATTGAAGATTAAAGTTGAGCTTTTGAATGAACTTGTATTCCCTTTTTCCTGGGTCGTGAGGACGCTTCCTTATTAAGTGTGGGGATATGTTGAGTGTTGAAATGACTTGTTTTTTGGCTGTTTTTTTGTTGTTTTTGAAAGTTGAATGGTTGATTTTATGAGATGATTGATTGGTTTGGAAGTGGTTTGAGAGTGTTTTGGATGATATTGATTGTATTTTGGAAGTTCATGATGTTTATTAGTGGTTTTGTGATGTTCTGATAGGTTCTGATTGGTTCTGTATACCTTCTGTATAGCTTCTGTTTTGTTCTGATTGTCTTTTGTAAGGAGGGATGGAGTATTGATTGATGAAGATTGAGATCTTGTGAAAGTTTATTGAATAGTTTTTGAGAGTTTGGAATGGTTTGAGTATGAGTTAAGTGATTTTGATGACCTTCTGTAACCTTCTGTAGGTCTTCTGTAGAGCCTCTGTTTTGTTCTGTTCTGTTCTGTATTGTAGCTGTTCTAGTACTGTTCTGTAGACTATTCTGTATGCTTCTGTATGTGTTTTGATGGATGAGAGTGTAGCTTGGGAAAGTTTTTCTAGCCTTGGAAAGAGGTGAATACAAGTGCAAAAGAGCTGAAAGAAGTGAAAGAAGTAGCTATTGAAGACTTAAGTGAAGACTAGAGTGAAGTGACAGTAGTGAGCTATGAAAGGACACTGTAGTGGCTCTGGTGACTCTTCATATCAGACATACCTCTTGGGAGGGGTATCCACGACCTAAGAAGGATTATTGAGTGTGATTTTGAGATATTGTAGTGAGGATATGATGTATTATTGAGAGGGAGAGAGAGAGAGAGAGTCAGAGATAGTCAATTCTACAAAAACAGAGTGATTGTATATGAGAGATTGAGAGAGAAGACTATGAAGATATTGAAGATGAATACTATGTGATGTATTTCCATTCAAAGATGGTGTATTCCTTTGCTTTCTTTGTTCTATTGATGGATTTTATGAAGATATTGAAGAATATGGTTGATTCTATCAAATCCGTGGGAGATCTACATGATGCTGTATGAAGATTTGTTGTGCCTGGTGTTCTTTTCTTCATTGTGATCATATGAAACATAATAAACAAGCCTGTTGATGTTACAAGATAGATTTTCTTGCAAGAGAATTTCCTTTTTCTTGGTGTTCCTCTTGAGGCTCCATAGGGGTTAGGTCAATCCTCAACAAACCTAAGGGATATATGGCTAGAGAGCCCTAGCATACTCGTGTCTCCTAGCATAATGTTCTTCTTGTAAAGAGACCTCTCATACATGGGGCTTGTCCTAGCCTCCACCATGCAAATATACAACGAAGGCAATCAGCCTATCAGTATGAAAAACATTCATTTTTCATAAAGTAATCCCAAAAATAATTTGGGATATTCCATAAAAATTAATCTCTTCTTAAAAAGACAAATACAGAAAACTAAAACGGCATCATTCATATGCTTCGCAAAACTAAAACATCATCACCACAAGATCTCTTAGGAAACTCATCTTAAACTATCAATTTTAATTAATAAATATAATATAAAATCACTTGCAAGGAAGGACACTCTTTTATCATTAACCCTCTTTCTTCCTTAGAATAGTCTTAGGAATAAATATCTGCTCTAACAAGCATATATTTGAGCATAATAACTATTTTAAGGTTTATTCCATGAGAAGTAGTAGTATATATGCAACCATCAAGCTAGAGATCATGCTTTGGTATCTGTGGAGATCCCAATCTCATGCAATCATAGAGATTGTAGTGTGCAATAGTGTGGAGAGAAGATGGGTGAGTTGTAAATGGTAAAGGAGAATTCTATTGATGATGGAGAGAAGATGAGGTGAATCACCAATTCTATTCTTAGTGAGTGCAACCTACCCATAGTCATGGTGGTCGTGGTCGTGGTCGTGGGTCGTGGTTGTGGTCGTCGTAGTCGTAGTCGTAGTCGTAGTCGTGGTCGTGGTCGTGGTCGTGGTCGTGGCCATGGTCATAGTCGTAGTCGTGGTTGTAGTCATAGTCATAGTCGTAGTCATGGTGGTGGTGGTGGTGGTGGTGGTGGTGATGCCAGGAGGCATATTCCACGGTGGATTCCGTGAGGTTTTACGGTGGATTCCGTAAACTTAGATGACCGGGGCTCATACGCAAAGAGGATTCTTTGTGCGAGAAGTTGATGGGGACGCCTGTCCTTTTCGGGCGTTTCATTAATTTAGTGTGTACATGGGTGATTCCATAGCGGGTGATTCCGCAAAATGCATATTAAATTAATAAACGTTTATGAGTTTAGAGTGCGCACTCGTAATAAATTAAGGTTAGGATTTATTTCTAACCAGTTGATTTATTTATGTAGCTGAAGACTGCTAGGTATTCACTTTTGTCGGTTTAATTGTGTTATTTTACTAACGATTGTGAATGCTTCAGTTGATGTGTAGAGATAGCAGCAGTGGCGGAGGAAAGCATTGGAGTCTAGCGGGTTTCCGATCTTTGGACTATATTTTGATAGGCGCCACGCCTATATTTTGATTATGTCTATAGAGACATCGACTATTTATTATTATTTTGTATGCGCTTATGCGCTTGGATATGTTATTTTTATTTGGACATTGAGATTGGGCGTGCCAGACTCTTTGGGCACCGTCCATTAGCTTTATTTTCCTATTTTGGTAGAAAGCAAACTCAAAAGCTAAAAGCTTGTCATATTTTTGTAATTGGGCTATTTTTGAGCAAAAAGATTGGAAATATATATTAAATACATGCTTTGTGAAGCGCTCACACAAGGCATGGGGGAGATTCAACCCAATTTGTCTCTTGTCTCATGTCGTGCTTGCTTTTACATTGGTTTTTGTGCTAAAAAGTAGAGTACTTTGTTCTTGAGGACCTTTGGGAATTCACTACGTGAGCTACCTGCATCCGATCTGCGCACCAGTGGTATCAGAGCGGAGCAGAGATCAAGGGCTTCCAATCGCTACCAATCTCGGGCGAAGGCGGAGCTCCAGGAACAAACGGCCTCTACAGTCAATCTCGTCGCGAACCGTCGATACAGGCAGACTTCTGGCGATCAAGAACCCCTGTTTCCACTCTCAGATCGCGAAGGACCACTCTCTGTCGGCGGAGGACCACTCCCTCAACTCCATGAACAAGTCGTGATCAACCAGTGAGAAATTTCTTATCTATTTCATCAAAAAGCTTAGTTTTAAGCTTAAGAAGCTTGATTAGCTTCAAATCTTCAAATCGTGGCAAGAGGAGATCATCCCGAAAAATCCGCGCGGAATCAAAAACGGCCCCCCCCCCCTCACGATTGAAAAACGGCGGCCTATTTCTCCATTACTTAAGCTTATTAAGCTTAAGCTTAACTAATTAAGCTTAAGTTACTTCTATACTCTGCAAGTCAGGTGAAGGCAGATAAGTCTGCAAACTCTCGGTCACGCACTCCAGAAGACAAGTTTCGCAAGTCGACACTAATCAAGTACTGCAAGTCCTGCAAATCAGCTAAGTCCAGCAAGTCAACAACCCTGCAAGTCTGTTAAGTCTGCAACTCTGCAAGTCAGACTAAATCAGAACTGACTAACGCTTGAAACTCCTAGAAGACTTGTTCGTTTGCAAAAACTCTGAACTGGAAAGTTGTTCGCAGCAAGCTGTTTTACCTATCTGCAACTTCGTTGAAGTACTTTCAGCAAACGGAGACAGAAATATTTCAGAATTTCTGAAAATTGAAGAAGAAAATACCCAAAAATACATAGCCTTGTAACCCCAAATTTGAGCTACGCTCATCCCGCTAACTGATTTTGAGTGAGAAAGGTTTGTTGAGTTTTACAGGATGACTACCCCACATATGGATGATCCTATGGCTGAAGACGACCTACCCAAGCCTACCATGGAACAAAAGCTGGATCTTATCATGTTGCAATTGGACGAAGAGCGAAGAGCTAGGCAAGCCTTGCAAGCGCAATTGACAAAGCTACAAGGAGCGTCCACTGATAAAGAAGAACCTCAAGCTGAAGATCTGATTCGCCGTACCATCGACGCCACTCTTGAAGCACAAACCATTCGCAAGGAATCCAAGATAAGTAAACGAAGTTTCAAGTTTCGCACTTTCAATGGCATAAGAGAAGGAAAGACTGTTTTATCATTCATTAGCCAGTTTGATGACTATTTCCATGAGGAAACTTATCCTGAGAAAGATAAAATCAAGTGTGTTACTAACCATCTGATAGATAGAGCATCACTTTGGTGGACTGTCGTCCGCAAGAGCATAGAATGTCCTGCTACATGGGAAGATTTCAAGAAGAAGTTCATGCAAAATTTTCTACCACCGCAATTTCATGAGAAGGCAATCAAGCAATGGGATTTACTTCAACAACGCGACCGTGAGCCTATTCCACAGTATACAGAGCGTTTTTGGAATGCACTTTTACAGCTACGCATGCTTGAAGACGTACCAGAGACGACCCATAAGCGGAAGTACATGTCTGGACTTCTTGGACATTATTACGCTGAGGTGAATATGTTCAAGCCTGCTACCCTTGAAGATGCCATCTCCTTAGCTCACGACACTGAAGATAAGTTACGTGGAAGAGATCGACGACCACAGCCATTCCAAGCAAACGGTAATTATGGATCTAAACAATTCAATTCAAATTTCAGAAGGTTTAATCCAGGTCGTTTTTCATCACCATCTTTCCGCAAGAATTGGCCTAAACCACCCGCATTACCATCCACTGTCAATCCAAATCCTAAGCCTATCCAACAAGCAAATCCAAATATACCCAGACTCCCAGCCATTGCAAATAATGTGACCAAAGCCAAGCCCATCGTATGCTACAAGTGTCACCAGCCAGGCCATCTCGCAGCAAATTGTCATTCAAAGAAGCCATCAGCACATATCAACTACCTTGGAGCTATGGACGAGGACGAGCATGAGGATATGCCGGACTTCACTGAAGAAGAAGATGATCCTACTACTACTTCCGACACTTTACCAGGTATGCCTACTTTACATTCATTGTTGACTATGAAATGTATGGTGCATGGAAAAGAAAGAACTGTATTGCATGATGACGGTAGTACGCATGATTTTATTTCAGCAAAATTAGTAAAGGAATTGAAATTGCATACAGTACCTACGCACTATCGCATAAAAGCTGCATTTTTAGGCACTAGGTACAATGGCACACAAGAAGTTCAAAATTTAGAAATTCAAATTGGTCCATATATTGAAAGAAGAAATTTCTTAGTTGTCCCATTACAGTCTAGCGACATTATTCTAGGAATGCCATGGAGACACCAACATAATCCCAATATAGATTATTCCACACACACAATGAATATAAATTTTCAGGGAAAATCTATTACATTATTTGGTATGCATGCATCTCATATGTTTCCACTGCTTTCGCATACTCAAGCAAAACGTGCACTACGCAAGAATACTAAATCATATCTCATTTGGGTGAATGAATTACACGCAAAAGAAACCCATATGCACCCTAGACATAAGGAATTTCTTGCATATTTTAAGGATTGTTTTGCAGAAGACCTACCACCAGGTTTACCTCCATCACGTCCAGAAGACCATAAGATTGACCTAATACCTGGCACACAACCACCTTGCAAAGCCCCATATAGGCACAATCAAATAGAACAAAAAGAAATCCAGACTCAAGTAGAAGAATTACTAAATAGAGGTTTAATTCGACCTAGCAGTTCTCCATTCGGTGCACCTGTGCTCTTAGTCAAGAAAAAGAATAATACTTATCGGATGTGTATTGACTACCGAGCATTAAACAAGATCACTGTAAAGAATAGGTATCCTATACCTAGAGTTGATGACCTTATGGACAAACTGCAAGGATCTTCTATATTTAGTAAAATTGATCTTAAATCTGGATATCATCAGGTGAGGCTAGATAGATCCGATATATTTAAGACTGCATTCAGGACACAGTTTGGCCATTACGAATTCTTAGTTATGCCATTCGGATTAACTAATGCACCTGCCACTTTCAGTAGAATGATGAACCGTATTTTTCTAAAATATCAATATTGTGTGATTGTTTTCTTTGATGATATTTTAGTGTTCAGTCAAAGTGAAAAAGAGCATTATGAGCATTTATCATTAGTTTTACAATTACTGAAAGAAAATCAATTGTTTGCAAATCCTGACAAGAGTGAATTCTTTAAGACAGAAATAGAATATCTAGGTCATATTGTATCAGAAGAAGGAATAAAAGTTGATCCTAAGAAAATTGATGCAATATTGCATTGGCCTATTCCTAAAAATGTACATGAATTACGCTCATTCCTTGGTCTTGCTAGTTTCTATAGGAAGTTTGTACGTAATTTCTCATTACTTGCTTTACCACTGACCAAACTTCTTAAGAAAGGTATTGTTTATCAATGGACTGAAAACCAGCAGAAATCCTTTGATTTACTTAAACGTGCATTGACCAATGCCCCTGTCCTGCAATTGCCTGACTTTAACAGACCATTCTTTCTAGTTGTGACCGATGCTAGCGGATCAGGAATAGGAGCCGTGCTAATGCAAGACAACCATCCAATAGCATATTCTAGTTCTAAGCTGAAACCCTCTGAGCTTAAATATTCCACTTATGACAAGGAACTCTTAGCAGTTGTACAAGCATTGAAACAATGGAAGCATTATTTAATGGGTTCAGAATTCATGATAAAGACCGACCAGCAAAGCATTAGACATCTACTTAGCCAACCCCAAATTTCTGACCGCCATATCAAATGGGCTTCATTCATTCAAAGTTTCCATCCTATCATTCAATACCAACCTGGAAAAGAAAATGTAGTTGCCGATGCATTGAGTAGAAGACCTGCAATTCATAACATTTCTATCATATCTTTTGATTCTTTGATTGCTATGAAAGACACATATCACCAGGATATTACTTTTCATTCTGATTGGCAAAAATTAGTTCAAAATAATTTCATTCCTGTTGATTCATTGTCATATAATGATGGATTCATGTTCTTTGAAAAGAGACTGTGTGTTACTATTCCATTCCGATCTTTTGTTTTGAATGAAATTCATTGTCCCCCATATCAAGGTCATAGAGGTATCATTTCTACATTACGCATGTTAACTGAAGATTTTTATTGGCCGCATATGGATGCAGATGTGTCTAATTTTGTTTCTGAATGTCTGATTTGTCAAAGAATAAAAAGACATCATGGTAAACAGTATGGGTTATTAATGCCTTTATCTATTCCATCTAAACCTTGGGAACATATATCTATGGATTTCATTACTGGCTTACCAAATACTAAATCTAACCATGACATGATTTGGACAATTGTAGATAGATTTAGTAAGCAAGCATATTTCATTGCATGTAAGAAAACTTTAACAGCATCACAAGCAGCACAGTTATTTTTGAAAACTGTTTTTACTAACCATGGATTGCCGAAAGTGATTATTTCAGATAGAGATTCTAGATTTTGTAATAATTTTTGGATTACACTGTTTGCAAATCTAGGCACAAAGATTGATTTCTCATCTGCATTTCATCCAGAAACAAATGGACAAACAGAAGCCACAAATAGCACTATTTTAGATCTTTTACGTGCATACACTATCTCTAAACCTCAAACATGGGATACTCATTTGCATTTATTACAGTTTGCCTACAATAATACACCGCACACATCTACAAAGAAAGCACCTTTTGAAGTTATTTATGGACATAGATTATCTACACCTGTTGCATCTTTGTCTAATAGAATACAAAGTGCCGATGAAATTGCTGTTATGCATAATACTATTTTTGATGAGGTAAAGGATATGATTGCTAAAGCCCAACAATCATATACTAAACAAGCCAACAAGAAAAGACAAGCCATGAATTTCAAAGTTGATGATTATGTTTGGCTTAGAATAGAAAAGCGTAGACTGCAAAGTGTAGATAAACATCCAGTTGTCAAATTAGCCCCTAGATTCTACGGACCATTTAGAATCATTCATAAGATTAATGACAATGCATTCAAGTTAGAATTGCCATCTCATTGGAAAATTCATAATACATTTCATATTAGTTTATTGAGACCATTTAGAGGACAATTACCTATCCACCCTGTATATGAAAACCCACCTTTACTAGAAGAAGAGACTGAAATCCTTGAACCAGAAGCCATCATAGACACTGACTACATGACCACTAGAACTGGCCGAAGGTACTCTAGATATCTCGTGAAATTTAAGAATCATCCTGTAGAAGAAGCACAATGGATGCACGCTAGAGACCTAAATGCTTTCCCCACTCTGTTAGCTCCACATTGAGCTAATAGCAATTGAGGTCAATTGCTATCCCACCCCGGGGGTATGATGCCAGGAGGCATATTCCACGGTGGATTCCGTGAGGTTTTACGGTGGATTCCGTAAACTTAGATGACCGGGGCTCATACGCAAAGAGGATTCTTTGTGCGAGAAGTTGATGGGGACGCCTGTCCTTTTCGGGCGTTTCATTAATTTAGTGTGTACATGGGTGATTCCATAGCGGGTGATTCCGCAAAATGCATATTAAATTAATAAACGTTTATGAGTTTAGAGTGCGCACTCGTAATAAATTAAGGTTAGGATTTATTTCTAACCAGTTGATTTATTTATGTAGCTGAAGACTGCTAGGTATTCACTTTTGTCGGTTTAATTGTGTTATTTTACTAACGATTGTGAATGCTTCAGTTGATGTGTAGAGATAGCAGCAGTGGCGGAGGAAAGCATTGGAGTCTAGCGGGTTTCCGATCTTTGGACTATATTTTGATAGGCGCCACGCCTATATTTTGATTATGTCTATAGAGACATCGACTATTTATTATTATTTTGTATGCGCTTATGCGCCTGGATATGTTATTTTTATTTGGACATTGAGATTGGGCGTGCCAGACTCTTTGGGCACCGTCCATTAGCTTTATTTTCCTATTTTGGTAGAAAGCAAACTCAAAAGCTAAAAGCTTGTCATATTTTTGTAATTGGGCTATTTTTGAGCAAAAAGATTGGAAATATATATTAAATACATGCTTTGTGAAGCGCTCACACAAGGCATGGGGGAGATTCAACCCAATTTGTCTCTTGTCTCATGTCGTGCTTGCTTTTACATTGGTTTTTGTGCTAAAAAGTAGAGTACTTTGTTCTTGAGGACCTTTGGGAATTCACTACGTGAGCTACCTGCATCCGATCTGCGCACCAGGTGGTGGTCATGGTTGTGGTCGTAGTCCTAGTCGTAGCCATGGTTGTGGTCGTGGTCATAGTGGTCGTGGTCGTGGTCGTGGTCGTAGTCATCGTCGTGGTCGTGGTCGTAACTTAGAAAAAGAGAGAGAGAGATGGAAGGAGAGGATAACAATTTAAGAAAGAAAAAAAAAGAGAGAGATGGAAGGAGAGGATAACAATTAAAGGAAAAAAAAGAATGATAACAAAAACAAATTGTTTGTTGTAACGTAGACAAAATGGAAAACGATGAAGGTCCTGTTGTTCAAGATCGCAAGGCATATCTTAATCAGCATATCCCATGTCCTTGCTCTCAATGCAAGCCGACAATTAGACGAAAACGTCGATTTTCTATAGAACACGTACGACGATTTGGCGAGTTTCAATCTGAGATCATTGATCAGGCGATTGCAAATTTTTAACAAACGGTAAGAAAAGTTAATATCAATCATGCATTGTACTCGAAAGCTAATTGAATACCATATACAATAAGATTGGGTTTGGCTTGCAAATTTTCTATCCAGGGAGGTGATGTCTTGTCCCAAGGAGGAGTGCACCCTACAAAGAAGAAGAAAGGAGCACCTGTCCGAGTTTTAGGTAACAAAAGATTGTAACAACATGTAATGAAGGAATTTCATAAAAGCCTGTAGGCTAGCCATAAAGGCATATGGAAAACCTTTAGTAAAGTCAAAGAAAAATATTGATGGCAAAACATATATCGGGACATAGCACATTTTGTTAAAACTTGTTATGTGTGTCAAATGTACTCTATAGTTAAGCATAGAGATGGGTTACAACCAACTTATCCCTTGTCTATACATTATAGATGGGTTATTGATCTTGTAACCATGCCTACAGGAATATGGAATATGCGATATTTAGTGTTTGCAAGAGAGGATCTAACCAATCAAGTTGAAGGGGGCAAAGCCTTAACAACCAAGACCACTCAATCTGTTTGTCGTTTTTTGCTTGAAGATGTGTTTTTGCAGATATGGCTGTGTCAGCAAGGTAACCGCAGATAGAGGAGAGTTGGATGCTGATGAGGCACGTAACTTCTTTGCTCAATTGGAAATCAAGTTGGCTTTGACATCAGCCTAAAACCCTGAAGGCAATGGGAAAAGTGAGAGAGGGCATCAGCCTATTCTCAAAGCTCTAGCAAAGTCTTGTAGAGGAAAAATCAAAGAATGGCCTAAAATGCTACCTTTTGCATTATGGGATAACCAGAATACTCACAGTGCCGTAACTCGCTATATGCTAGCTGAACTTATGTAGGGTCAACAACCAATTATGCCAACTGAAAAATCTATTCTCACACGGAGTCTTCTACCTTGGGAGGAAGGCATCAGTAGAGAAGAGTTGCTGACTTTGCACATATGGCAGCTGGAAAGAAGGCTTGAAGATGTTCAAGCAGCTATTGAGAAGCTAAAGACGATGAGACTAAAGAAAAAAGAAGATTTGATAGGTGACATTGACTTTGGCCAAGAGCTATTCAAGAAAATGAATAGGTGCTTATCTATGACAACAGCCTAGATAATCAATACAGTGCCTCTAGGTAAATGGTAAAGCGTTGGTTTGACCCATATGTGGTGAAGGTCGTTCATGACAATGCCACATATTCATTGGCTGAATTGGATGGGACAAGCATGAAGATACCCGTAGCTAGAAAAAGAATCAAGCTCTTCAAAGGAAGAGAAAGTTCAACATATGAGTTAGAAGACTTGGACATAATTCAAAAGCATGAAGATATAGAGGAAGAAGAAGAGGCTGAAGATGAAGATATTGACATGGCAGAAGATACTTCTTTTGACAATGTAGATTCGTAAGACTTTGGCACATGCTAGAGGATGTGTAGGCTGGGGGGGGGATGTCATGCCGCTACACGCACATCGTGTAAAAAGAATCTAGAGTGTGGATTTCTTATTGATTTAGAGAGTCAATGCCATTTTAGACATTAGTGTTAGTGTCCATGGTCCAAAAATATAATATTTTTGGATAAGTTTTAGCCAATTTTTGATATTTTAGATATTATCTCTTGTAAAAATCCATAAAACTGTAGACAACTTTAGATTAGGATAACATGTAAAAGAAAGCATGTAGCTTTCAGCAAATTTGAGAGGATTTTATGTAAAAATAAAGATTAGTGAAAACGTGCAATGCGCGATCACTGTTTTCAGGCAGTGAATAACACTCCAAAGTGGGAGATGAAGAGGGAGTGATCTGGCAGGATTCTGGCCAAGTATGCTGGTATTTTACCCTGCTTTCGGAGCCAATGGAAGCATCAGAATGGCGATGTGAGTAGCATAGAGGAAGGTATTATTTTATACACGTTTTTGTCTATAAGAGTTTTATCTTCTCAAAATGCAGAAATAAACTGATAGGCTTCATCTCTGTTAGTATTCTTCTACATTTTCTAAATCTTTCTGTGAGTATTCTTCTACATCTTCTATTTCTTCGAACCCCTTCTCTTCCATCTACTCCTCTCCCTGAATCTCCCTTCACCCTGTTGTCTCTTACCCTGTGGAAGACTTTCAACACCAAATGCATCGACATTGTGTTAGGGGAAGTTTAGGCTATCATCAAAGGTGAATTCCTGAAAGATATTTGGGTTGATTTGGGGCTGATTTCTTCAGTCATATTCAGAGAATTAGCTACAACACTGTTCTTTTAATTCATTTCTTGCTTTACAGTTGACCTCTTGACAAAATATACATGTATTATGAGCCCCTATGCCAGTTGAATTAAGAGGAGCTTTTTCTCTTATTTCTTGGCTATGGTAACTTATCCTTACCAAGAACTCAATTTGAAGCTCTCGTGAAACAAGTCTCTTTGCCCTACAAGCCTTGTAATTGACTCATAAGCTTTTGTCCCTAACAATCTACATTGAATGTAATCATGCAAAGTTGATTCATGCTATGGCATCATGTATGAATGATGGGATGCAGAGTTGTTTATAATACATGACATCATATTGTACTTGATTTTATAATTTGTGATTGCTCTTACAATCAAGAAAACAAGCTTGATTTGAGTTAGAACTTATGAGATAATACTCTTGTGATCTTTGCTAAGAACATGCAGTAGGAAGCTCTATTAACATCTTCAAGGACTTGGCTTGAAACCGTCAATCCTTCTCTTATCTCTACCATCTTTGGAGTCTAAGCTCTTGAACCCCCATACATTCTTCTCTCTCAAACCCTTGTGATTGACCGTGAAGTACCTCTCGAACATTTAAACATTCACTGTAATCTGCTTATCTCTTGAAGACACATCTCCATATATATTGTTCAATTTTCTTGCCAAACCCCTGTGGTGACCTTCAACCCTATGCGCTCTGACAACGTTCTAAGAAATTTACCTCATGTGGGATTAATCGAAAGACACTAGGCTCAATGTTAAGCAAATAAAGACTAGACTAGACTCAATAATATTTAATAATATTTAATTTAATACCTTGGATGGCTTCATTGTTGGGATTATCCCAAACTATTAGTCCATTAAGTTTTGGTGAAGTAAGATTTTCCAATCTTCTAAATTCTTGTGTTTGGTGGAACAACATAGGATACAAAATATATATTTTCTTCAATGAAGAAGGAGAATGGGCAATAAGAAAAAATAATGTTTTTGATTTTAGCATGCATTATATGAAATGTACTTTTCAAGAACTTCAATGGCTACCATTTCACACTTCTTGATGATGGAAACACATTTGCACAGACTAAAACTTACTTTCAATCTCTAAAATAACCATATTATCTAGAGTAAAAACTTCTACAAGCTAAAGATAATGTTATAAAAGGTAAATTTCATTGCCTTACAATGAGTTGTGAATTGTTGTTGCACAGAATTTTCCAAGTGAAGATCTTTCATAGTATACACATATTGGATCCTTGCATACTATTTTTAATCTTGTATTTTAAACCCTAGAATTCATCCTTTGTAGTGAAATCTCATGTTTCGTGAATATCACATATAATTCTCTCTTGTAATGTAGCATGTACATGCCTATATGGAGCTAGATCCCTGTCTTGAAGAAGCACTAAAAAAAAATGCCATGGAGGATAAATACCGAGGTATTGACAATAAATAAGCTTTAGATGGAAAATGAATATTACAAAACTGAGTTTAAAGAAGTTAGAACAATAAAATAGTGACAACTACAAGATGAATCATATAAAAAAGGCGAGAACTACAAAAGCTTCTAAATAATCTGTTGCTTTGAGTTATAATTAAAAGTAATCCACTTTTATCATTTTTAGGTGACTTTAAAGTACCCAACCTTTCAAAAACTCACATCAAGGGGCTAAAATTAAAAAAATGACCTTATAAAAAGTCATTAACAAGGTTGCAAAAAGTTTGCTTGTAGATAGCCCAGAAGAGTGACGCTTACAATATTAAGCACAAGAGGGCATGGTCTCTTATCTTTGGCCTAAATATGATGCACATCATCAATGAGAGTAATGTGTCCCCCTGTCCACTTGTTGAACACGTCTTAGCAGCCCATCGGGAAGAGAGTCTAGAAGCATCGCTCGACACTCCCACCGAATGTTACAGGGTTTGCGATCTAGGTCTTCTCGAGTTTGCCACGAAGCGGAAGCATTCCGGACGTTCCCACTTAGGACCAACCTGAATCAAGTTTTTCTTAATGGTTAAGTTCCTACAAGGTAATTAGTGTGGAGCCCTAGACGAACTACTTGTGCAGTAACATCAAGGCTGAAGCAGATTTATACTGCACTTGGTTCAAGGAGAATGGGAAACGAGAGGGATGCGAAGCTCGACCTCTCTGCCCGTAAGGCATAGTCCCATTTCGTTCCCCTAAAATAGTAAAAATCGAGACTCTAGCACTCTAGATTCTAGGTCATTGTTACCTTGGTGTCAATTTGGTGCGCAGATCGGACGCTGTATGCTCGCGTAGTGAATGCCAGAAGGTCCCCAAGAACAATGAACTCTACTTTTTGCACAAGTTACAAGGTAAAAAGCATGAACGACAATAGCAAGAGACCAATTGGGTGCAATCTCCCCCCATGCCTTGTGTGTGCGCTTCACAAAGCATGTATTTTATGTATATTTCTTCTTCATACTCAATAATAGCCCAATTTACAAAAATATAACAAGCTTTTAGCTTTTGAGTTTGCTTTTACAAAAATAGGAATAAAGCTAATGGACGATGCCCAAAGAGTCTGGCACGCCCAATACAATGTCCAAATAGAAATAACATAACCGTGCGCCCATGCGCATACAAAATAATAATAAATAATCGATGCCTCAATAAATAGGCATGACAAAATATAGGCGTGGCGCCTATCAAAATTATGATGCCAGGAGGCATATTCCACGGTGGATTCCGTGCCACAGTGGATTCCGTGAGGTTTTACGTTGGATTCCGTAAACTTTGATGACCGGGGCTCATACACAAAGTGGATTCTTTGTGCGAGAAGTTGATGGGGACGCCTGTCCTTTTCGGGCGTTTTATTAATTTAGTGTGTACATGGGTGATTCCATAGCAGGTGATTCCACAAAATGCATATTAAATTAATAAACGTTTATGAGTTTAGAGTGCGCACTCGTAATAAATTAAGGTTAGGATTTATTTCTAACAAGTTGATTTATTTATGTAGCTGAAGACTGCTAGGTATTCACTTTTGTCGGTTTAATTGTATTATTTTACTAACGATTGTGAATGCTTCAGTTGATGTGTAGAGATATCAGCAGTGGCGGAGGAAAGCATTGGAGGATAGCGAGTATTCAATCTATGGATTATATTTTGATAGGTCGGACGCTGTATGCTCGCGTAGTGAATGCCAGAAGGTCCCCAAGAACAATGAACTCTACTTTTTGCACAAGTTACAAGGTAAAAAGCATGAACGACAAGAGCAAGAGACCAATTGGGTGCAATCTCTCCCCATGCCTTGTGTGTGCACTTCACAAAGCATGTATTTTATGTATATTTCTTCTTCATGCTCAATAATAACCCAATTTACAAAAATATAACAAGCTTTTAGCTTTTGAGTTTGCTTTTACAAAAATAGGAATAAAGCTATGGACGGTGCCCAAAGAGTCTCGAAAGCCCAATATAATGTCCAAATAGAAATAACATAACCGTGCGCCCATGCGCATACAAAATAATAATAAATAATCGATGCCTCAATAAATAGGCATGACAAAATATAGGCGTGGCGCCTATCAAAATTATGATGCCAGGAGGCATATTCCACGGTGGATTCCGTGCCACAGTGGATTCCGTGAGGTTTTACGGTGGATTCCATAAACTTTGATGACCGGGGCTCATACACAAAGTGGATTCTTTGTGCGAGAAGTTGATGGGGACGCCTGTCCTTTTCGGGCGTTTTATTAATTTAGTGTGTACATGGGTGATTCCATAGCGGGTGATTCCACAAAATGCATATTAAATTAATAAACGTTTATGAGTTTAGAGTGTGCACTCGTAATAAATTAAGGTTAGGATTTATTTCTAACCAGTTGATTTATTTATGTAGCTGAAGACTGCTAGGTATTCACTTTTGTCAATTTAATTGTATTATTTTACTAACGATTGTGAATGCTTCAGTTGATGTGTAGAGATAGCAGCAGTGGCGGAGAAAAGCATTGGAGGATAGCGAGTATTCTATCTATGGATTGTATTTTGATAGGTCGGATGCTGTATGCTCGAGTAGCGAATGCCGGAAGGTCCCCAAGAACAATGAACTCTACTTTTTGTACAAGTTACAAGGTAAAAAGCATGAACGACAAGAGCAAGAGACCAATTGGGTGCAATCTCCCCCCATGCCTTGTGTATGCGCTTCACAAAGCATGTATTTTATGTATATTTCTTCTTCATGCTCAATAATAGCCCAATTTACAAAAATATAACAAGCTTTTAGCTTTTGAGTTTGCTTTTACAAAAATAGGAATAAAGCTAATGGACGGTGCCCAAAGAGTCTGGCACGCCCAATACAATGTCCAAATAGAAATAACATAACCGTGCGCCCATGCGCATACAAAATAATAATAAATAATCGATGCCTCAATAAATAGGCATGACAAAATATAGGCGTGGTGCCTATCAAAATATAATCCATAGATCGAATACTCGCTATCCTAAAATGCTTTCCTCCGCCACTGCTGCTATCTCTACACATCAACTGAAGCATTCACAATCGTTAGTAAAATAATACAATTAAACCGATAAAAGTGAATACCTAGCAATCTTCAGCTACATAAATAAATCAACTAGTTAGAAATAAATCCTAACCTTAATTTATTACTAGTGCGCACTCTAAACTCATAAACGTTTATTAATTTAATATGCATTTTGCGGAATCATCCGCTATGGAATCACCCATGTACACACTAAATTAATAAAATGCCCGAAAAGGACAGGCATCCCCATCAACTTCTCGTACAAAGAATCCACTTTGTGTATGAGCCCCGGTCATCAAAGTTTACGGAATCCATCGTAAAGCCTCACGGAATCCACCGTGGCACGGAATCCACCGTGGAATATGCCTCCTGGCATCACAATTCCTTTGATAAAAGTTCCCAGCCAACCGGGACCACCCTTCCATAGGACGGACCCATGGTCACATCCACTGCACTTTCCTCAGGGTTACTTTAGTTATCTAATTATCTACCACATTTAATTTGACAAGCAAAAACAACTTTCTTAATTAGCCAATTAATCACTGGTTCCTTCACGTAACTTAAGCACTAACATAGAAAAACAATGTCAAGCAAGTTCCTTTTCAACATTTGATCTTTATTTATCAGTCTTTGGAATACATCATATAATCCAGCCCGAAGGCTAATCCATAATCCGCCCGAAGGGAATTCCAGCAATCCTCAGGGATCGCTATTCCAAGTTTTCGCCCATTGACTAGTATGCAGGCCTTGAGATCCCATCTCGAGTCACGTCGGCCTCTTGTGTAGGACCCGGAGGCAAGGGATTTACGGCTAGAGCCCCCCTTGCACCCAAGCATCCTCCTGCTCCAATAGCACCCACAGAGAGACCTCTTGCAGCGGGTTTGGTCCACGTACCCGGTGTAGCTAACAACCCCCTTGGATAGGGTCAGGCAAACAGTCGAGGGTAACTGATGCTGCCACTCCCTCCACGCTTTCAACCTAAAGCATTAGTTATTTTCCAGCATTAGTTCCTTGAGCAAAGAAGAACAAACTGTGATCCTAAGTGTCCAATCACAAGCACTCTAGTGGTCGTTTATATGGCCAACTGCTAATGTGTGAATCCTTCTCTTTGAATACATCCAACATTCAATCCGGGATCAATTGCGACTTGGCAAGATCCCAAGGGTTTCGTAAGCTAAGTTGCTTGTTTATCCTTTATCCTTGGGTTAGGGTTTATACCCTGTTTAACCCAAATTGTCAATACCTTAGGTTTTCTTATATTAAGGTCAATAAATCTTGGACAACCCCGTTGTCCTCACTTGATTGGTCAATTTCTTACTAGGTAATTCATAATTACCCTAACTTGGCAAATCAGCACCAAGGAAGGGAGATGTAGCAGGATGATTGTTCATCCTCTAGAAAAATTAGACTTGTACTTAGAACTTGCCAACCTTGTTCTAAGGAGTGACAATACTGTTTCGTGATTTAGGCACAAAATCATGTGACGTTGCAACTTGTTGCATGAGATAGGTGTCGCACCTAACTTGTGGGATTATTTCTCCCATCACACGGTATTCCTTGGTCAAGAATACTTTTGGTTAAGATGTAGGGTTTGGGAGTCGTCTTGACCTAACCCAACCCTAACCCTACTAGGCCGATAGTCGTTTTGGCCTTAGGGTTCCTAATTTCATACGGAAGTCTAGTATTTGGCCAATTGATCCTTAGGGTGAAGACCCTAGATCGTTCTTGCATGGGCGTTTAGCTAACCCTAATATTTTGTGAATGTGGGTAGGATCTTTGGGATCGAAAATAATAGGTCAGCAACCCAAGTGCGATACTAGGCAGAATTTTAACATAAGTTAACCCTACCTAGCACTTTGAGTTGATCATAATTTGCAATCTAATCGTACCTTTATGATTTCCATGTAAACTACTCATCTATATGCGGATTACTTAGTTGATCCAACCAGCCCGCGAGGAAAGATAATCTTCACTTTAAAGATATAAATACTTTCTTTTAAATTAGCAAGTACTTTCCCCCTAAAAAATGTAAATAACTGGAAGATAAGTGAGATGCATCATTCCATGCGAGTATGCAACTTCAAACCATAGACCTCCTACTTTTATGCAACTTAGAGATCATTCTTTTCCTTGCCCTACACTATAATGATTGACATTTAGAGCTAACTCGTATAAATCCTACGTTGATGCAACGAAATCAAAGCTTTAATATTTTTAATGTAGATGCATTCAAACTTTGACAAGAGATCTCCATGCATGAGCGAATGCCATGAGTCCTTCATTGATTTAATCTCTCCTTTTATCACTTAACCCAACCTAAAATGCAACCATCTTCGCATGCAATTTTCCATGCATTGCGACTGTTTGGACATCATTAAATGGGCATCTAAGATTATCTCATATACGAGTCACAACTAGGAAATCATTACTTAAGTGCATTGTGTGTTATATGCGCTATTCTTTTCGCAAAGCAACAAGGATGCCTTTAGACAATTCCACCATTTAACTTATGCAATATGCGTCCAGGAATGCAACTTGACCACGCAAGTGCAACAAATACAAGTGCTCGACAAGCCACTAAGCTTTGTAAATCGAATGAGTAAATGCATTTAAATTTACCTAAAAATCAACATGCTTAATGTATCCCTTTCATGTGAGAATACAATCGGAACCAGGGCATTAAGATTTGGGATGTTGTCCACTCGTGTACTCGGGGTGGAAAATCCCACGTGTGCACCTCGCAACTTTTGCTTAGGAGCCATTGATGATGTAGATCCTCGACTCAGCAAACTCCTTCCTACCCTTTATCCGATTTCTGAAATCGCTTTCCGTTTAGGATCTCCCTCGCAGGACGAGAGTTTGGGCCTTGGGAAACACGGATT
Source organism: Lygodium microphyllum (assembly GCF_053477565.2). NCBI lineage: Eukaryota > Viridiplantae > Streptophyta > Polypodiopsida > Schizaeales > Lygodiaceae > Lygodium > Lygodium microphyllum. The sequence continues at coordinate 139,186,272 of NC_141138.1, forward strand.
TAAAAACTTGGAGGCACGGTGAGAACAAGGCTTATGGAAGCCTTAATGGAAGCTTCCAAAGAAGCTTCCAAGCTTCCGAACAGAGAGATGATGACGTGGAGAGAGAAAATGATGAGGGAGATGATGAGAGAGGTGATGCTGACGACGATGATGATGATTATGATGATGATGGCGGTGATGTAGGCGGCATGGCCTGGCTGTGTGAAGGCAGCATGGCGGCGGCCTGGTTTCACAGGCGAGGGCAGCAGCCTATCCTCTCTCTCCTCTCTCCTCCCCTCAAGCTTGGGGAGGGGGTTGTTCTTATAGCACTAAGGTGGGGGGGTAGCCACACAGGTGGCGGGCTGCATGCCTTCTCCCCATGCCCTCCACCACTCCACACATACTCCCTCTCCCCGCCATGCATCGGCTGAAAGGGGAGGGGATTATTATTAAAAAAAGTTGCTAAAAAATTATCAACCCTTTTCCCCCCTTGAAGGGGTGTTCCTGCGTGGAACTACAGATTTTAAGCCTCGACCTCTTATGCACAATGCGGGCTGGAGTTTGCTAGTGTATGGGGAGGGAGCACTTAGCCCAAAATTTTCATCGTTGTGGGATATTGCTTTAAGTTGCTCTTGTGTGGGATGTGTGGGGTCTAGGATCATTAATATTTTGTGCAAAAATATTACAATGAGCCTACAATTGGTACCATAGCTTATGGCCTAGACAAGAAGGATAATAGTATTGGTGAGAAAAATGTGCTTATCTTTCCCTTAGGTGGACACATTCGATGTGTTTCTTCCCACCATTGAGGGGGTATTTTTGAAGTAAAGGAGGCCACTACTCAAGATACTCCTAGAATTGATCTTGTGCAATGAAATCTCATGTTTTCTATTTTCCATTTATTAATCTTGTGAGGATATTTACAAGATGGAAGCATTGTTATCCAATCTTATAGCATCTATGTTGATGAATACCATAGATAATCCTCTTTTGTATTGTAGCACGTACATGCTTGTATGGGGTTAGATCCCCATTTTGAAGAAGCACTACAAGAAGAAGCCATGGAGGATGAATACCAAGGTATTGGCAAGAAATGAGGTTGAGATAGAATAAGAATATTACAAAATTGGGTTTAGATAAGTTGGAACAATAAAATAGTGACAATTATGAGATGAATACATACAAAAAAGGTAAGAACTAAATGATCTATTCCTTTGAGTTATAATGAAAAGTAATCCACTTTCATTATTTTTAGGCGACTTTAAAGTACCCAAGTTTTCAAAAAGTCACATCGAGGGGCTACAAGCAAGGAAAAGAACCTTAAAAAAAGTCATTGCTAAGGAAGAATTAGTTAGTTGGAATTGCCTCATGAGGATAAGTTTAGAGGCTCATTTTCACCTTCTTGCTGATTTTAGAAAAAAGTTGGCAGAATTAGTAGAGATCAAATGTTGTATTGGAACACACATGGCAGTGTCCCATTGGTTTATTCACACTGAGCTCATTATTAGTGAATGCTCACTAAAAGACACTGTCCCAGTGGGCTATTCACACTAATCTCATCATTAATGAATGCTAACTAAAAGGTCATTTTTCCCTCAAAATCTACCTAATGGAAATTATAATGAGAAAATAATTAAAAATAGGAAAAATTGATGACTATCAATTGATAATCTTGTCAAAGTGCATCATCCGCTAGCTTTAATCCTCTAATCACTTGTTGCCACATGTCTACTGTTGAAGGATTGTGGTTCCATCCAAAAATATTGCATCAATATTATGGATGGTGATTGCTTGAAAAGTTTCCTATCTATTTATATATAATGATGTGGAATAAGAAGAATGAAAACCTAGTCATTAAAGTCCATGTAGGTGACTAGTGCTTGTCGTGCTATTCATCCAATAGGAGATTCGATTGCAATAATGGCAACAACATTCAAATACATTTTGACCGTAGACAAGAGGGTGTTACTACTAAGTTGAATGCAAAACATATTTAGCTTTATTGCTCATATTGATAAGCACTATATGATGGTGCAAGATCTCTATGGATGCCAAATAGTAGCACGAATAAATTTTATCAAAGTGGCGGCCTCTAGCATTATGCCTACTAGAAACATTTGATGATCAAGGAATGAGTACATGTGACCATTGTCAAATTGGGTTTTCTACAAGAAAACCCTTACATTGGCAGCACATCATGTGAGGTTAAGAAGTCACAAAAATTTGCTTGGTAAGAAATAACATGCTAGCTCATCATGTTTAAGAACTCTTGTAAATAGGACACACTTGTGAATTAACAGATGATCAAGCTATGAATGTTGCATCCGTGCTTCAAAACAGGCCACTTGACATGTTGTATGAGAGTTTTGTGATGTTAGAGAATGTAAATTGTATAGCCCTTATTGTGTTTGTCAGCCATATTTTAGGCCATGCCCTTAACAAGGTTGCAAACAATTTGCTTATAGATAGCCTAGAAGTGTGACACTTACACTATTAAGCACAAGAGGGCATGGTCTCTTATCTTTGGCCTAAATGTGATGCACATCATCAATGAGCCTACAATTGCTACCATAGCTTATGGCCTTAACAAGAAGGCTAGTACTAGTATTGGTGAGAAAAATGTGCTTATCTTTCACTTAGGTGGAGACACATTTGATGTGTGTCTTCCCACCATTGAGGAGGGTATTTTTGAAGTAAAGGCCACTACTCAAGACAGCCATTTGGGTGTGTCTTCCCACCATTGAGGAGGGTATTTTTGAAGCAAAGGCCACTACTCCACCATTGAGGAGGTTATTTTTGAAGTAAAGGCCACTACTCAAGACAGCCATTTGGGTGGGTGGTGTATGGATCCTATTGACAAGTGCTTGAGGGATGCCAAGATGCAGAAGAGCCCTATCCATGATGTAGAAGAGCCCTATCCATGAGAGTCGCACAATTTATCAAAACAGGGAATGAATATGTTGTGTTCAGTGCAATATTCGCATAATAGTTCGACACTCTGATCATGTTGCAATCGTACTCTTCTGATCTAGGAAATATGGAAAGTCGGGCATCAACTTGATCTGGAGCAATCCTAGTGCCATATTTCATTGTGACAGAGCGATAGGGGCTCATCTGCTGCAGAAATGCGGGATCTGGATTGGAGGCGACCGTTCGAACTCATCTGGGTTGTAGTCACGGCATCATCGACCTGAGCTTTATAGTCATTGATGCTGACACAATCAGCTTCCATAAAATTCTCTGCTTCGTTATCCTCTGCTACTTTTCGTGCTAAGGCAGGGCCTGCATCAGGGTATGGCATAGAACATGCCACATCTGAGCGCAGGCAAAAGCTTGGGTGCATCACCTGCATAAAAGCATTGGCACTCTGTACATCAACCATATTCTCATGGTTGGCGCCATCCATTACCTGCATGGTGGGCATCGGAGGAAAAGCCTCTCCGGATTCTGAGGCACAAGTCTTGATCATATCTCCTTTAATGTTGTTTAGCTTTCGTGGGCTGCATGCATCAAGAGCAGCGAGGCAGGCTGCAACGGCTTCGTCCTCTTCTTTTCCTTCTTCGGCTACCTCTTCTTCTTACGCTGTGAGAGCAGACCCATCATCATCTGCAACAAAGGAATTACTGAGGCACAGCTGACATACTATCCTGCAGAAGAGAAGGCCCTCATGTTGTATGCGAAACGGCAGGCACTGAAGTAATTTTACCCAGGGATTCATTCCGCTTAAAGCACGAATCAATAATTCTGTACCACCACATCCACTCAGGCTGCATCATACTCTGCCAAAGAGGCCAGTGAGACGCCAGCCTCGTGCGGCCCGTGCAGAACAAGTGCTTGCACAGGAGCCGCCTCGCCCTGCTGCTGCTGCTGTTGCTGTAGGTAGCTGCTCAGACTCAGGTGGAGGTGGTAGCCTGGATGCCACGGCTGCCAGGTAGGTGTCTGCATCCGCCGTGACGTGGGATGCGGGGAAGGCGAGCGCGGCATGTGCGTGCTCATCACTGCACGAGGCGAGCAGGCGGTCCTCGCACATGCAGAAGATGGTGACGGCAGCGGCCAGGAGCACGTCGGAGGTGCCCTCGGTGAAGAGGATGTCCCAGAGGCGGAGGGTGGTCTCGGCGGGCAGGTGGGAGGTGGTGAAGACGGTCATGAGCCACTGGGTGGGCAAGAGGGAGGGGTCGTAGAGCAAGTGCTCGGAGAGGTGCTCGTAGGTGCGAGGGCAGGCGTCGCGGAGGCGTGTGAGGAAGGCGGCCCTGGCGTGCTCTGCCGCGGTGCCCAAGAGGAGCTCGCTGTAGGTGTGGGGGGGCAAGATGTGCTCGACTAGGACGGTGAGGAGCCAGAAGGCATCTTCCTCACTGTGCTGGGTCACCAAGAGCAGCCTGGCCGCGAGGAAGTTGAGGCCCTGGCAGTAGCGCACCTCGGAGTTGCGCAGGGCATAGGCGGTGAGGACGTTCTCGAGGGCGAGGCAGCCCTCCTCGCTCTGAAACCAGGGGTGAGAGGGGAATGTGCGTGGGATGTCGAGGGCAATCTGCCGCAGCGCCCCCTGCACGCCTGGCGCTGCTGCTGCGGACGGGCTATTGCGACACAGCCATAGGAGGTCGCTGTAGTAGGTGGTGGGCGCGCGGGAGCGTGCACGCTGGGCTCCGGAGAGGGCAAGCCACACACGGGCTCGAAAGGAGGGGGGCACACCCTGTGTGCGGATGATCTCCCTCACAAATACGGCCGGCACATCACCTGCACGGCCCGCGGTGGTGGTGGTGGTGCCGGAGCAAGAAGATGATTTGCCTCCTGACCTTTGGCCTGCTGCTGCTGCGACGACGTCGAACCAGTCCTCCCCGTGCCGAGAGGCCATGGCCTGCCAGAACTGCTCCTTTGCATCCTCCATCATCATAAGAAAATGTATAGCTGCAATGCCAAGCAGTCTGTCGGTATGTGTGCCTGGTACAGCAAGCTGCTTGTAAAGCTTAAGCTTCTTCTTCTTCTTGTTGCTGAGCGCTCGAACGTGCCGCCGCAGCCTCGTACGTATGGAAATGCAAGATTTGTTGATTCAGAAGAAGCTGGAAGAAACAAAAGCGAGGCCGGAAATGCGAAATGCAAATGAAAAGGGAAGCTAGCCGCAAAAGAATATTCCGACTTCTGCACTGACCGCAAAAGAATATTCCGTCTCTGCACTGGTCTAGTGGCGCTGCGCCGTGTTCATCCAGATTCTTCCTCCACACGAAAAGCGTCCCCCTGAGCCCTCTGCACTTTTCCTCCTTTCATGGAGCACTTCTTTCACCACAAATATTACGAGCTTTATTTATTTACTCATATTTCTGCAGCGACTTGTTGGCAACAAAATGCAAACATCGGCGAACCAAAGTCATGTTGTGCCTCGATCTTCAGCCATTTTCTTATCGTTACCACACTTTAGTAGTGTGATTCATGTTATTAAGACTTGTAATAATGTGCCTAACAATTATTGCCTCACCATACAAAGTATTGTCACCTCCACATGTGGAACTTATAGAATTAGGTCGTTGGATGCATCCCGGCTTTCATATTTTTGAAAGTTGTGGGTTTCTCGTCTCAATTCCACCTCTACCCAGCTTTGGTCTCTCCCCCTTATCCAAATTGGTTATTAAGGATCCCTCAACCATTTGCATGAGCCTATTATTCTAGACACTTTTGCTCAAACCAACCAATGCATGCCAAACTAGTCCGTAATCAAGTACTTATTCAAATTTAGACATCATTAATCACTTTATCATTTTTCTAACTAGTTCTCACAATGTTGTTCGATGCCAAAGAGAGATTCTACCTTCTCAATCAACAATAGGATCTACCATACATTTTTAAATGTAAAAATAGTCCAAATATATTTAATGTATTGTGTGTGTGTGTGTGTTTATATTTGAACAAGGCTATTCGTGGCGATGGTTTGATGACAAACAATGACAAAAAGAGGGGGCAATGCAATGGTTTGGTTATGATGGATGTGTAGGAGAGAATATCATGGACCTCATCTCTTTCAACTTAAAAGGAAGCTAGTACCACAAAATGAGGAAGGAAAAGTGATGAATTATTTAAATAGAAACTTCAATGCAAATAGAACCTATGCTATAATAAATTGCACCATTTTTAATCATCTACATCTTTTAAATAAACCACCTCATTTTTAAGCAATTGCATTTTAGTAAACCGATTTTCAAAGCAAAAACTACTAGGTATTACGATCGAATACATAAGTAGAAACGGATATATATTTATACTTTGGTAGACAAGTACTAGCCAAACATTTATAAGATGTTTTTTATAACAAATGTTTACAAGTCTAGTACAAGTAGAACTACTTTTGTCTCACTATTTGGAATGCTCTTAAGACTCTTACAATCCGGCAATGTCATCAATTGGTATTGCAACACACAATTCACTTGACTTTTTGCCCATAACTAATTCACAAGCCATGTTCAGATGATGGTGCTAGTAAGCTCTGTTAGCTAAAACTATAACAAGTTTTTAAGCATTGGGATTGAGAGGAAGCAATGGTGGGATGCAAAAGTCAATGCAATGAGAGTGCAAGCACGTGAGATAGAGGGAGAGGAAGCACATAAGAATTTGCTTCGAGTACCTTATTTTCACTATCCTCACTTATATATGAGTATTTAGTATGCACTATTGGAAGGGGTGCTCTCTAGTTATTGTCCATTGATCTTTACTTAAAAAATCTCCCAGGTTAAAAGCCAATATGCCTTCTTTAAGGGAAAATAACTAGTGAAGATGTTATCCAATGCCCATTATTTTCCCACTATGGGATAAAGTACTTAGAAGATAAACTCTTCGTGAGGAGATCTAAATAGTTAACATTTGTATTAACCTTGATGGCCTCAATCCACTTGTCCTCAAGCACCTCCTTCACAAAGTGATACTTTATCGTGATGGACTTTGTCTTTGTGCATGAAAGACAAGGTTTTGTGCCCAACTGGATCACACTATGACTATCACAATGCAAAATGGGTATGTGTCGTGCAATACACAAATCTCCCACTAGAAAAATAAGCCGTAGAGCTTCCTTGCATGCCTTAATGGTTGTGACATACGTGGCCTTAGTGGTAGATAAAGCCATACATGGTTGCAATTGAGAGATCCATGAGAGTGCACCTCTTGCAAATGTGAAGACAAAATTTCAACTCTTCGTAAAGTCTACATTCCCTACAAAATCAACATCTACATATCCAAGGATAAGTGCATCCTTCCTTTTAAAGCATATGCACATAGCTCTAGTGCCATTTAAGCAACTCATGATACTCTTGACTGCTTCCCAATGCTTCTTGCAAGGATTTTCCATATATCTACTAACCACTCCCACTACATAGGCAATGTCTAGATTTGTGGCAACTATAACCAAACATTGAGGTGCCAATAGCTAATACATAAGGTGCCTTAGCCATTCTAAGCTTCTACTCATTTGATTTATAGCTATCCTCTTAGCTAACTTTCAAATATGGAGGCAATGATGGAACATTGATATCCTTCTCTATCTCCATATTGAAATGCTCAAGTACATTCCTAATGTACTCCTTTCGAGATACATAAAGAATTTTATTATCTCTATCATACATAATTCACATATCAAGAACATGACTAGTATTCCCTATCCTGAATCATGTCAAAGTTTTCATACAACCTTTTCTACAATGTATCCACATAGATGAGTGATTTCCTAGCACAAATTATCAAGGTCATAAGGTTACTATCCATAGCCTTTTGTGTTAAAAAAATTAATCGATCTCATTCCTAATGTATCCTTCACACTACTCTTGTAGTTTGCACAAAAGTGGGTACAAGCCGCTTAATTAGCTCGAGTACTATTTGATTATATTTGAAATCAAATGTGCATATAATAACAAAATTGGATGACAATTTGATAATATTATTATATAGAACAATAAAAGGTTTGAAACAATTTTCAAGTGAAAATTCATTATCTACAAAAATTGGAGTATCAAAAGTACATTAAAATTGGTCAAAGCAACCCTTTTTACAATGTTATTTGGAACTATAAAAAAAGTTGAAAATTTTTATTTAATTGCAATTCTCATAGGGTGTATATCATACATATCAAAGCATTTTTTATAAAATATTATCTTAATATAAAAATATTTGATATGATTTTAATTAGAAGCACTAAAAGTTTCTTATTTTCTATGAAAATGGTCTCAAAGATGGACATAGAAATATACACTTCCTAGCTTGTTTTGACCCCTTCTATTTTTTTTCCAACTACTATCATTGCTAATCACATTTTCCTAAAACTATTTCTTTTTAATCGTTATCGTTGAAGAGATATTGACTTTTTTGTAGAGGGTCCACATTGCCACAAAAGTCGCTTTCTTGCTAGTAGGAGACTAGTGTTAAGGCCTCATGAAGGCATTGAACTTATGATAGCATTCCCTTGGGGAACGTTTCAATCCAAAGAAGCTATTGTAGAGCTTACATACCAACAGCTCTTTACCTTCCACCACAACAATGCCATCTAGGTATTGTATATAGATATCCACTACAAGATACATGCACCATACCGACATTTAAAGCGACACAAATGTTCATTAAAAGAATTACCCTCATCATCACTAAAAGCATTGGTATAGGCGTCTCTAAAAATTTGTTGGAGATAACATCGCTATTTTTATTGCTATGTGCGTCCCTATTTGCCTCGTAAAAGTCACATAAAATGATGCAAATAGCGACATAGATAGCAATGCGTACAGTAAATTAGTGATGCAGATAGCAACGGTTTTACAGAGGAAAAAAATTTTGGGGGCAAGGCAATAAGTCGCCCTACCACCCATCGCACCATGCAATGTATAATATTCTGTAAAGCAATTACATATTGGATATACAATCACCATAAGACTACTAACTCATAAAATAAGTACAAGACTGGTGATGACAACTCATGAAATTACATGGAACCGTGGAGGGGAGAGCCAAAACAAACATGAAAATCTATCTATAAATATCACAAAGTATAATTTTATACAAAGGATGATAAGTATATCTAAGGAATGCTAATTGGAAGAGGTCTGCATAGATCACACAACAAAAAAAGAAGATGACGTATGCTCCATGAATCCAAGCACATGCTACAAATCCTCACCATCTAAAAGCTCATCCTGACAGAAAGGAGCATCAAACGAACTCTGCGAAATGAACAACTAGACATTAGTCCACTATATAAAATGCATCATTAAAAAACTAGTGACTATTGAGAAGAAAGAGGATTGACTTACTAGGCTGCCACATGCATATAATCTATTTATAAATACAATGAGACCGTGTCTCTCTGCATATCGAGTCTCCAAACCTCTAGGATTGCAGTTGTGATGGAGTACTACAAAGAAAATAAAATAGCATTGTTAGAAACAATATCGTTAGTACAAGTGATATTTGAAATAAGAAAGCAAGAAGAACCAAAAGAAAACTTACAAAATCCTCCAAATAAGTCCTATAGCCACCACTCCCCAGATGATGCATGACTCCTATCTCCAATCATGCCCTTGCTGCCTCCTCCTGCTCTTGCCGCAATCATCCTGGAGAATCTGTGGCCTTGTCCCTGAGTCTTCACCAATTCTTTGTATCTAGGGCTTGTGCTTTAGTAGAGTTATGTCGTCACACGACCAATGATTTTTTTAAGCAGTACATTGCTGAGTGGTAGTGAAGTGTATTATCTCATTAGGCCAAGAGGGTCGTCTTTGTTGGTTCTAGTATTTTATCTCTGAAGGCCAAGAGGTCCATTTTATTGGTTGTGATCTGTTATACTCCTTTAGACCAAGAGAGCCATGTGTTTGTTTGGTGTGGGTACATTTAATAGTTTTTTGTGCGAGCTTCTTATGGCCATTCCAAGTGGTGTCGTCACCATTTTGAGTTTTTTCCTTAAGTTGATAATGATATATATATGTGGGGGTTATTTTCCTTTCACTTATTGGGGACCGGCAATCAAGGCATGAAGTCTTAGGGTTAGGTTAGGTATATTTGGAAGAGATTTGAGTAGTTGTCTACCTCATGTTAAGACATTATCAGGCATTAAATCAGTGTTTTAGAAGGCAGTCCTAAAGACCCTATCCTTCCTAGCCTGTTAGGCAGCTATTCTAGGAGTCTCTACTAGTGTGAGGCAGTTAGAGAAGCCTGCAAAAGAATAAAGAAGAGGAAAAGCTAAATATGTTTGAAAAATAAAGTAATATAGAGGTGTATAAAAAGGGTATCTAACCTCTTAACCTAGCAAAGAAAAGAAAATACATGAAAAATTTGTTGAGATTTGCAATCACCTATCATAGCCTCTTTGTATGAGGTAGTCCTGGGCTAAGGACATGCAGGTAACTGAATCCCATAGGCATAGACAAGAAAGGCTGCATCTCCCTAGTTTTATATATCATTGTACTTGCTTGTCATTTTCATATGAGATGAATGCAATGTCATTGTCATTTTTATTGTACCTGCTACTTGATTTGTGTCCTTCAGTCAAGTCACTTTGTCTCTGTCATGTCCAAGTACATATGAGTTTGGTCTATGTCTAGCCTCCATAGCTACCATGCTCCAGATTTGTGTTTTTCACATGGTATGAGAGTGCAGTTGAGCATGGCTTAGCATGTGCTAGCTCCATTTCACTCTTTGCTAAGCTCAGTTTGAGTACTAAACCCCATCTCCAACTTCATTTGCATTCCTACCTTCAATGAAGCTTCCATGGTAGCCATAGCTAGCAGCACCCTGTCAACTTGAAGCTTTTATATCTCTCTCCATAGGTCAAATCTATTAGAACTTCCTTCTAGAGAAGATTTTCTCTGCTTCCAAAGCTCCTCTTGGCACCTCAATCATTGACATTGGGTAGCATTGCCTCTTTTTAGAGTTGCTGTCATACTTGTGCCTGTGGATAACAGCACCTACCCAACTTGGAGGAGATGGATCTCTACATACAAAGCATATCTCTCTGAAGTCCTTCTATGGACTTTCTCTCCAGCTCAAGGCACCCCTAGCCGGCATAACAAACCATGAGATTAGTGCTCCATAGGCCTAGCATTGTCAAAATTTTAGGTCGTTATTCCAAACTACACCTGTTTCATTTGTGCTGCTACTGCGTCTCCCACATGACGCGATTCTAGCCATCTCCATAGGGCAATGATAACCCACATAGTAGGCTTCCATCAGCTACAAGGGCTTATGATAATTCTCTTCTTGATGATCACACAAAGCAAAAGAATAGCCGCCTCTCAGAAACCCTAATCCTTCCTCCACAACCAAATATTCTTCAAGCTCAAAATCACTTCATTTTCTATCTCTTGCCACTCAAGCCAAGGCATTATCATTTAAATCCAATTACTCTCTGAAGATCCAAGAAAAGTTCACACATCAAATCATTAAGGAGGGGACCTGGGGGGTCCACTAGGGTTTACCATATGGTACCACATGAGTGTAAGGGAGGGGGGTTATTTAAGGGAGGAAAGATACATTTTATAAGTAAGGTCCCATAAATAGGGGATAGATAAGGGGTATTTTCATATATTTATTGCATGTAGGTGACGTCTCCTTATTACTACTAGTGAATCCCCCGTGGGAGGGGAGATCATGGTGACTTCTTGCAAGATTGAAGCATAGTATCATAGTGTCTCTTGACACTTATCCAGTGACTCTTGTCACTTGTATCGCTCTTGACACTTATCCAGTGACTCTTGTCACTTGTATTAGCTTTGTCTCACATCAGGTCTAAATTTTTTTTGGATTACTCTAGCATCAAATCAAGGAGGGCAATACAAGATCTTTGAAGCACTCGAAGACCCATTGAAGATTTTAAGATCTCTCAAGTATCTGGCTCCACAAGTATCTCTTGATACTATCATCTAGTGTCTCTTGGCACGTGCTTTATCAGCACATTCAAGATCATCACTTTTGTTGCTAAAATTTGAGAATTTTGGAGCTACTATGCTACTGATCGTGCAACTTCAGCATGGGCAAGGACTCTCTGACAGCTCGCTTTAAGAGGGTCGGGTTTCACACCTCGCAGACATGCATCAAGCTCATCCTAATGAAGAAGGGTCTATGGGCCATTACAAGTGGCAAAGAGAAGAAGCCCCATGAGGCGAACCTTGCAACCACCTGGAAAAAGTTTGATGATAAGGCTCAGGCCATTATCAAACTAGAGCTAGATGACAGCTACATCCACCATATGTGGATAACCATGTGACCTCACATTAATTTTAGCCTTTGTACATTTGCATGTCCAATGTGATTGTGCCAAATTTCAATATCTGCAACAACACCTTTTCCTTTAGCATATATAGTAGCATTCATAGTAGGAATTCCAGCATCCAGAGTAAACATATGTCCAACTCTACTTCCCTTTGCAACTAACATGCACTTGTCATTGAAGTCTTCTACAAAGCAGCCCTTTGCATTAAATCTAACTTGCAGCCCTTGCTCTACCATCTGACCGATTAACACCAAATTCTTTGTAATAGATGGCACATGTAATACATCTGAAAGACTCTTTGTCTTACCATTATGCAAGGACAATGGAAATTTCCCAATGTGTGAAATTGGGTGGCATGGAATCATCACCCGTCTGCACATAACCTGCATTTTGCAAGTCTTGCATCTCTCCAAACCATTCTGCATGGCTCGTCATATGATTGGATGCACCTAAATCAACATACCAAACATCATCATGTGTTCCCTTTCCTATAACAGCATTCAGCATATGCTGCATAACAAACAGACGTTCATTTTTCTCTTCATTCTGTCGTGAAGACGATGCATAGTTTCCTTGCTGCAACTTACCACTGCGAATATCATCTTTCTTAGCATAACATTGGGCTGCAATATGACTTGTTTTGCCACAATAATGACACACAATACCAGAGTTGTTAGAACCTCTGTTCTGCCATCCACCTCTTCCTCTAAATCTCCCCCTGCCTCTAAAGTTACCACGACCAATTGCTGATTCAATCTTCATATTGCTGAATTGCTTATTCAATCTATTTTGCTGGTTGTCACTATCATGTCCTATACCACGGCCTCTTGAAGAGAACCTGCCATGTCCCCTTCCTGAAGTGGAGTAGAAAGCTTGGACCTGTTCACCACTTCTTTCAGATGTCTCACTCTGCATGTTGATCTCTTCAGTGATCATAAGGGAGACCAACTCATCGAAATCTGGAAATGGCTTTCTGACATATACAGAAGTTACAAAAGACGTCCAAGCCTTTTCATTGTTAAGTCCACCCAAGGTAGACGACACCAAATCATCATCATCGAGCATTGCATCAATCGCTACCAAGGCATCTGCAATGCTCCTTACCTTCAGTGCATACTCATTGATAGACATCTTCCCTTTCTTCAATGTATTCAACTCTTGCTTGAGTTGAATCTTTCGTGCCTTTGTATTCACGGAAAACATACTTTCAAGTATGGTCCAAGCTGCATATGAATTCTCTGCATTTCTGATATGTCCCAACATATTATTGTCAATTACTACAGACAGCCAATACATGACCTTTTTGTCTTTTGCATTCCATTCCTTTCATGCCTTTGTCTCTTTTGCAGTTGGAGGATCACTCACCTTCGGCTCCTTTTCTTCACCTGAGACAAAATTGTAGAGGCCTTTTCCAATAAGGAAGTTCGTGACACGGAACTTCCATGAAGGGTAGTTGTTCTTGTCAAGCTTCTCAATGATGGGGTTTCCACTGTTCTCTGCCATTATCATAAAACTAATACCAAACAGCAAGCAAATCTTCTACAACCCTCGACCTGTAGTGCACAGCAATACACCAGACAGCCTTTTTCACTATCTGCTCAACAATACATGCAATCTACAACCAGTTTGCAGATAAACCTTGTGTTTATTCGCTGGTAAACACCTTTGAACGTATAGATCTGAAATCTATAACTTGTGCACCTGTATACAACAGACACAGCTAAAATTGCAGGGTATCTTGAAGTGCTGTCCGCAACCTTGCGGCTCTAAAACGGGGCCTGAAATGACCTCGAATGGCCAAAATAGCAGTGGAAAATCCTTAAAGGGCTTGTCTGCAGAATGCACAGTGCTCTACGCACACACCAAATCTCACTGCAAATCTGAAATTTTTACTCTGCCCTGCTTCTAGTGCCTCCACAGGCACTGTCCAAGAGAAAGAGTGGAAGAATGGGAGAGCTTCTTACCCAGATGGCTTGCTTGCTTGAACCTTGCTTCTTCTCCTTTACTTTAGCCTTTGAAATCAGCCTCTCTCAATGGCGCGGATCTAATACCATGTCAAGAATCACGTGGTGGGGGGACTTGCTCAAGATGCTGCGCTAAACACACACAGAATGCACAAGGAGAAGCTCACTCAAGAGACAAGAAGAGAGATGGAGGCCAAAACGTTTTCTTGCTGGTTTCTTCTTTTTCTTCCACACACTTTACAATATACACAAAGTATAGATAAGATACAACATACAGGAAAGTGGCCTACTAAGTCAAACAATGCATAACCGATTACACTAGTCGACTGGAGCTATAACTATGCTAGTTGTAAATAGGTGTAACAACCTGAATATAATAAGTAATGAGTCAGTGGCCATGTGAGATTCATAATGACCATTGACGTGCTAAGTGTAGACATGTGGACCCATCTAACCACGCGGTCCATCATTAATGTCCGCATGTGTCGAGCTTATCATCTCAATATGAATCCACTAGGGTCGACTTGAAATTTGGGTCCTCCTATCTTCCTAGCTTCCTTCCCACCACCGATCTACCTTTACAATTTGCATGGGTGAGAGAGACGCTCTTAAAATAAATCATGGTGCACCTTACGCTCTTTTACAAAAGTATTGATTTGTGCTTTTTCTTGTGTGCCTTTCTCCTTGATTTAGGGTTATTTTACACTTTTTTTGTTTCCAGATTCTTCTTGGTGCACCTTCATCTTCTGTTTCTCTTTGCCTTGGCCCTGTCTTCCTCTTTAGATAAATCTAGATTTTCCACCTTTTTCATATGAGGGTTAACATCCTCTCTGGAGAGGTAGTCCCCACTGATAGGTGGATAGCCAGGGATATGTCATTCTAGTAGACAAAGTCTCCTGACATCATCCTAATGTTAGGTTTTGGACATCCTACTTTATGCAAAGATACCCAATCTGAAGCAAATCCATACCGCACTTGGTTCAATGAGAATGGAAAATGAGAGGGATACGCTGCTCAACCTCTCTGCCCGTAGGGCATAGTCCCATTCCGGTCCCCTAAAATGGCATGAATTGGGTTCTAACTTAACAATACCTAAAGTCATCATTGGTAAAACCTTGTGAGAAGCCTCCCAATTCTCTCGAAACACCCTGTCGTAGGATGGACCCGTCAGGGATTTCATCAATGCACTTCCCTTGATAGCTTTAGTTTTCTAATTAGGTCCTACCACATTTATGTGCAACATTTAAAATCAGCTTCATTAATTAAGCCTTTTAGGACACAGGGTTCATTTGCGTAATTTATAACATAGACACAAAAACAAAACAAGCAGTCCTTTTAACAAACAAGTTCCCTAACTTATCTTTAAGTTAATCTTTGTCTCCTACCCATACAGGAGAATTATGTATCCCTTCTGTCCAACAGAAGTCCCGGTCCAAATCACATGGCACCAAAATTTCCATCCTTTATCTATGTGGGAGCTTTTGCTCAACCGCCAAGACCCACAGACCACTTATTGTTTCAAGCGTTCCAAGCGAGCTCTAATGGTTATCTCTCACCTAGTCGACGCGCTGTCGATTCTAAGAGTGTAGTGAGCTTACCTTAGTGCCGATATGAGTTTCCTCCTCTCTCACACACACCGGTAGCTCCACGATCCTAGATGCTAGCTCAAGCATCCTCAAGCCTCCTCCACCTCCAAGCTCCATCCTCCATAGCCGTGCACCCAAGAAGAGAGAAGAGAAGAGAAGAAGAGAAGAGGAGATAGTGAAGAGCTTCACCCTCTTGATCCCTCACTCTCACACACTTACTCCCTCACCCTCTCTCAAGAGCACATACAAGCAAGAAGATGAGAAGGAGAGAAGAAGAAGAAGACTCTTGTTGCCACACACCAAAGAATGATCTCTTATTCACTTTTTGAACTCTATATATACAAACCCTAAAATATCATGGGCACCGATCCCTTTTTTACATGATCGGCCATTGTGGCAAGGTCCTTTTTCCATTTCCCTCTTCTAGCCTTGTGCCTCTAGTCTGCACCCATCTAATATTTTACAATTGGCACAGGAGGGAGCCTGACGCTCTTTTCCAAGTTTTTTGAGGTGCCTTTTTAT
This sequence comes from Lygodium microphyllum, assembly GCF_053477565.2. NCBI lineage: Eukaryota > Viridiplantae > Streptophyta > Polypodiopsida > Schizaeales > Lygodiaceae > Lygodium > Lygodium microphyllum. The sequence continues at coordinate 139,202,543 of NC_141138.1, forward strand.
TTAAAGTTGCGCTTTTTGCCCCGGTTCATCTTTAGAGGCTGCCTGTGTGTCTTTGCTCTTTTTCCATCTTCCTTTTATTTTTTTCTTCATTTTTTCACCATCTCGACTTGGGGTTAACATTACTCCCTCCTAGACGGGTGCCAGTCCCATAGCACTTCAGCATTGATGTAAGGGTGAGGGCCACATGTAAAGTCAGGTGCTTGTGGAAGCTCAAGAATGATGTTCGTCGGAGCAGCTCACTAGATGTCATGGGTGGAGGAGGGCCTCCGAAGTTGGTGGTTTGGTGCTTTTGGGGTACTTGAAGAAGAAGGTGCGGTTCTCTACCTAAGGGGAGTGTTGTCCTCAGCATGTTGGTGCATTGTGCTCGTGCTAGTGGAATGGGGAGGTGGGTCTAACTGCAGGAGAGCTTGGGTGATGTCCCACACTTGAGGACCCCATTTGTGCCAAGGGGGTACGGTGCCAATGGCTTAGGGTGACAGGTCTAACCATAGGTGAGTGTTACCTCCCTAGGTGTGTCCTGCCCTTGATGTGCCCTAAGCGTGAAGTGGGGGAGCAAAAAGGGCTAGGGGGTTAGGAGTGGAGCCAGCCGACCGAAGCCACTGGACACGCCTAACTTAAGGATCCCTAGGTGCAGTGATCGTGAAATTTTTTTTTTGGATACATTTAGGGATAGTATTACATCAGGAGTATGACAGCCAAGTCTAATTTTCATCATCGGAATGAGGGGGGAGGGAGGGTGGATGGATTTGCATAAAAATTGGTGGCTTTGCATGTACCCTTTCAGGTTCATGCGGACGTGGAGAGAGGTGGTGGATAGGAAGGGATGATTACACCTAGTGAATTGGCTGTCACTCATATCCTCTAGGAGAGCTAGGCAAAAAAAGTGTGATTCTATACTATTGTAAAAAAGCGAAAGACGCACCATGATTTATTTTGAGAGTGTCGGGCTCTCACTAGTGCAATTTGTAAATGTAGACGGGTGGTGGAAAGGGAGCTAAGAAGATAGGAGGATAAGGGGAAAAAGGGCCTAGGCCATGGCCGGCCATGTAAAAAATGGGATAAGGGGATGACTACCCAGAAGGGAATTAGGGTTCTGTATATAAAGTTGTAAAGTGAATGAGAAGCTCATTCTTGTGTGTGGCCAAAAGTGGCTCTCCTCTTCTTCTTCTTCTTCTTCTTCTTCTTCTTCTTCTTCTTCTTCTTCTTCTTCTTCTTCTTCTTCTTCTTCTTCTTGCTTGCTTGCTTGAGCTTGTGCTTAAGAGAGGGAGTGTGAGAGTGTGAGGGAGTGAATGTGTGAGGGTGAGGGACCGGGGAGGAGAAGCTCTCCATCTTCTCCTCTCTGATCTTGACCTTTATTAATCTTGGCTACCTATTTAGGATAGAAGATCAACCTAATTCCTAGAGTAGCTATCTAATATCACAGGTCACCAAGTGCTAACCCATATTGCTAGTACATCACCAAGAGTACATTAACGAGATTCCAACCTGATTAGCCATAGGTTATCCAGTCTTCATCTATCGGCTAGAGTTCGGACAAGGATCTCTAAACGGAATTTCTTTTAGAACTACTATTCTAATAATGTTTATCCTGCAATCCCATTGTGTGTGCAAGATAACATATATTGACATGTGCATGATCTAACTATTACTTTAATGTACTCTATCATCCTTGCGCATGAAGACCTTATCATTTCATATACGTCAATCCATGCAAATTCCATTCTATATGTCCCCTTGACTCCCATGCAATCATCCCGTATTTGCAAGATTTTGTGTGACAATATTTCATGTACTAGACTAGTCAATATTTCATGCAACTCACGCTCTTGTGATGGGACCTAAAACGGGCCGGCACTAGCTTGCACTAGTCGGACCTCTATCATGCGCTCAACAACCCCACGGCCTCACGGCCAGGAGCGTGGATGACACATACATCATCCTCCTAAACATCTTGCGTTTGTATCACGTCTCGTAGTCCAACTCTAACCCAATTAACACTCCTCAGAGGGAGTCCCTACACATTGCCAAATATCACGAAGCACAAACATAGGAGGTCCTCCCACGGCTGACTGCCGCTACCTCACTGCGACTCTCCTATACCTTGGGGATTGGCCCCTCGATGCGTCGCTAAACATATATAACACTTCGCACATATTTCCACTCAAGGTACCAATTGATCGTATCCAGGAATGTACCATACCTCACTTTCTTTCCCCTTAGACCCAACGCCTAGCCTATAGCTTAGAGCAACCTTACTCACTCAACGTTGGTCATGTCTCTAGAAAGCAATTGCCATGCATCCAGGAGGTATTGTCTGATACCTTTTAAATTTCTTTATGATTCACGCAAATTGTGAATGTCCATGTGCTCAAAAAATTAAGAAAATCAGCATTGGTGCACATGTGGAAAACATTTCTTTCAATGAATTTGACTATTGCTCATATGCTGCATTGCATGAACCTAGCACCGAGAAGATCTCGTGCTACTAGGTTCTTAATTTTTAATTATCAACCAACCTAAATAGTATGCATAAAAAACCAGCAAGCTTTTCATCATTTCATTCAGCATTTAAACACTTTTTATACACTCTATCCCCTCACCCGTTTAGGTTGTGCATGGTGCATAGGTTTAGGGTTCATTTTCCACATTTTTATTGTATAGAAAGCCATAAAACTCACTAAAACATAAAGGTAGGGCTGAACTAAGGCTAAACCTCATACTTCAGACCCCCTATACATCCACAAACATGAATCTTATTTTTCCTTAATTCTCGGCACTCAAAATCCTTTTCCCCCTATTTTTAATGGATTTTTCCTATTTTCTTGTATTTTTTGCAATATTAAATGACTAAAAATACAAAGTGAGTTATGGGCTGTGGCCCTTAGGTTCATTTGCAGAAAAAACACAAATTTAGTTGGTGTGTCTTATTATATTTTCCATTTATATCTCAATAACTCCCAATTTTCCCATATTTCGTGTATTTTACGGGTTTTACACTACTAATTTCATCCACAACACTTATGATTTTCTAATTTTTTGATTTCAAATAGTTGGAAGACATTGCAAACAACATTATAATGCATAATCATCCCATGGGAACAAGTATTCATGAAGCAACTTGCATAAAACATCAATTTCCTTTGTAAAAATGAGATTACTGTTCTTTGCGGGTTGCGGGTTTTTATTTGTCATATCTTGGGACTCATTTCTAGCCACCATTAATACTCATGACAGTCCACAATCAGCAATCTTCCTTCCTCTTGCATCACGGAGCAATCCGGTCTTCATTGGACAAGCATCCGTCATCCATTCTTCTTCTTCTTCTTCACCACATGAATCTGCCTTTAGGGGAGAGAGAGGGAGGAGAGAGAAAGACTGAAATCAGAATTCTTCATAGAGACCACCATTTCTTGGGCGAGAGGCGGCGATATGATCAGCAGGGAGAAGGTAGACAAGGCCAATGATCATTTGCATAGGTTGTTTGCAGCCTGGAAGTTGCCTCTCCATCCTCCATGGCGTGATTTTTGGCGCTGTTGTTGGCGCCTTCTTCTCCCTCATCCCACGATTTCTTCCTCTTCTATTTGCATGCCTTTTGGTTAGGGGGTTAAAATTTCCCCAAAGGGCACCCCTGCTTTGGTCCATGTTGTGGCCACCCTTTCAAATCTTGACCATTTCTTGGCCATTTTCCCGTCCGGACTCGAAATTGAACTCTGAAAAATCTTGGGCATCTGGCTTGGCATCCCGCATTGGCCGGTAACTCGTGTCAACTCGCATGACTATCTGAAAAATTATGAAAAATCAACGAGTGTCACTCGGGCGCCTTTAAAGCACTTTGGCGGTTAATATCGTCCTAGATCAAGCCCCCGCCTTCGACGTTGAATATTTTTCCCTTGATATTCATAATTTTTAGCTATTTTTAAGCACTTCTTGGCACCAAAATTCCTCTCTCATTGGCGACCAAGGGATAGGGTGACTCAGCCCGTCGAATCCACGAACATATCTGCATAAAAACAACCAAAGGAAGCATCAAGCTGATACAAAATAAATACATATTAAAGATAGCACAATGCCCACCCTACCCCCTGACAGAACCAAGGCATGACATCCACAATGAGTAGGCCTAGCATAATCTGATAGAAGATCCGAAGCTAGTCACTAACCAACTGCTCCAACACGGCCAAACTAAAAAGAACGGTCAAAGAGGTTGCCCTAAGTGGTGGTCTAAACTACCTTCCTAACTAAGGACAACACAACTATGAGTTTCTACTAGACGAGGACTCCTATAGCCTAATCAAGAAGTATTGTCTTTTAGCACCTTCCTTCTTTTAGGGTTTTTATGTTTCATACTCGGGTATGTAAAAAAGAGGGAGCTGAGCATAGTGACCCAAGGAGAACAGGGCATCGGCCTCAAGACCTGTCTCGGTACCCAAGAACCTACCAAGCCCTCGCAAGGCGACACGTAATCCTTTTTTGACCCTCACTTTTATTTTCACTCCAACCTTCCTTAATTTTTTCTTTTCTAGCAAGATGCCACCCCTAGGAAGACAAACTCGTCCCCAGGAACCTACCAAGCCTTCGCAAGGCGATGATCAACTGCTTATAAATTTTTCTTTCTTTTCTTTTATTTGATAGGGGTTAGAACCCCCTTTTTACACACCTTCGTATATATTAATTTTCTTTAAGATATTCAGGGTTTCTTTTTCTTTATCATCTTTTTTCCTTTTGCAGGCTTCCCTAACGGCCTCACAACTAACAAGAGCGCCTAGAACGGCTGCCTAGCAGGCTAGCAGAATAGGGTCACTAGAACTCCCTTCTAAAACAGGTCTTTCGGTGTCGGGCAATGTCTTTACATGAGTCAATGACTACTCCGACCTCCCTCAAACATACTGAACCTAAACCTCCGGACTTCATGCCTTGGACGCCGGTCCCCAACAAGAAACGAAAAACCCCCCTTAACAAGTACACAAACACATATAACATAAAAACCACAGTACTCATAAAGGAAAGATATCACCTAGAGAGGGCCACAAGAAGCTTCCCCGCAACAAAAGGCTCCTTCCAAGCTCTTCTTCAAACCTGCCTAGCACAGAACTCAAACAAGAAACCATAAACCGCACCTGCACTAAACAGACAACTTGCCCTCTTGGCCTAATGAAATAAAACATTCAAAATCTCGCAACACTGGCGCTCTTGGCCTAACGAGATCAAATAGAATAACACCTACACATCCTTCCCTGGAAGAATCCAGATATGCAATAATAAGCTCCTTCCCAAGGAAAAAAAACAGGCTCGTAGCCCTAAACTAAATGCATAAGGTTATGACCCATCCCTCCTGCATAGATAGCAAGAGGTGTACGCATGATATGTTGTCTAATCAGCCTATGGGTCCTAGATAATAACGGTAAATTGGTCTCGACTACTCTTTGCATCACCCATATCAACCATCGTCTGCCATATATTGCATGTTCTGATAACATACCCCACAAGCGACCGGGTCCTGTTTCATCATTGATCACAATATCCAAACTAGGACCACAATTAAAGAAGAGGTCTTCCTCATAAGCAAGATTTGCTAATGAATCCGCAAACTGATTCAGTAACATGGAATCAGCTGAAAAGACACTCTCTCAAACTCCTCAAGTAGGGTCATAGCAGTCCGATGATGCATACAAAGAATGGGATTCCGCACTGTGTATGTCCCATCTAGTTGATTCAGGATCAACTGGGAATCCCCTTTTACTAACAATCGATGAATACCACCTTGCTTGGCAATATACAGTCCCATAATCAAGGCTTTATACTCCACCATATTGTTAGTGAATCCTACCCCGAGATAAGCAGCTAACTTCATCGTAACTCTACGTCGGGGATCTTGGATTACTACTCCAACACTTCCTTTTTTAGTAGGGCCCCTGGACGCTCCATCAAAATATAGTGTATACGTCCACAATGGGTTTACACAGCCGGCCATCACAAACTCCTCTACTCGTAATTATGATAATCAAAGTTTAGTATGTTGAGAGGATGAACTGATGACTCCATCCCACCTTCTTCATTGAACTCAATAGGGATACTCGTCAACAGTCGTAAACAGTGATGGCAGAAGACTTTGATCTCCCACACAAAGGTCCCGTCTTCTTGCTCAATCACTTTATATCCTTTGCTCCACCAGATGAGTTTCCCCTGATGGTATCTTTGCTCCAGATATGGGTGCTCCAAATAAGGGATTAACCGACCCATCAACTGTCTTTTAAGCTCTTTACTGCAGGTCTCAGATCATTCCTAGCATGGACTTGCAATGCATTTCTTTTGTATTAGCATACTTAGAAGTAATAAGGTTTAATCTTATTAAGATTAACCTTATTCTTAAACTCTACTCCGTGTAGATCAGCTAATAGGGCTGTAGACCTATTCTTTCCTAACCTGACAATCTTGTAGGGCCCATCCCATTTAGGTTCCAATTTTCATGAGAAAATCTCCCTACATGTATCGTAATACAAAACCAGTTGTCCTTTCTTAAAGGTATACTTCTTCGCTTTTAGGTCATGCAACTGTTTCATGCGACGTTTAGCCACCTCTTGATGTAATAGGCTTTGCAACTTGATTTCATCTAGGTGTGCTAAGGTCGTAAATCGCTCTAATAGGGCGTCCTCATTACCCAAAGAATGGTTTATTGCGAATCTAATGGTCGGCAACTCAATTTCTAAGGGTAAAACGCACTCTTCACCATAAACTAGTTTGAACGGCATGTGGCCAGTGGCTCGCTTGAACGTGGTATTATATGCCCATACTGCCACATACAGCTTCTTGTCCCAGTCGCGTTTCTTTTCAAATACGACTTTCGATAGGATACCCACAAGCTGCTTGTTGGTACTTTCAACCTGCCCATTTGCCTGTGGATTATAAGGAGTCGTTTTATTGTGCTTGATTTTCCAAGCCTCTGTCAAGCTTTTGATCACCTTATTTAGGAAATGGGTTCCACGGTCCGACACTAATTCTTTCAGGGGACCAAAACGGCATATTATCTGCTCTAAAAGGAAACTAGCAGTTTCTTTAGCATCATCTTTCCTTGTTGTACGTGCTTCTGACCACTTTGTGAAGTAGTCAGTTGCTACAATAATATACCTCTTTTGCGTAGTCGACGACGGAGTAATAGGATCCACAAAGTCTATTCCCCACTTCTCAAATGGAAGTATCGCCATAATAGGGGTGAGTGGTCTTTTCCTATTCTCTCGACTATCATGGGGTTGACAAATATCACATCTCTTAACATACGCGAATGCATCCTGGAAGATGGTAGGCCACCAGTAACCTGCTCTTAAAGCCTTTTGTGCTGTAAGTCATCCAGCAAAATGACCTCCGCAAGCGGAATCATGGCACTCTTCCAAAATGAATGGCACCTCATTAGTCATCACACATCGGCGATAGATGTCATCAACCCCTTGCCGATATAATGTACCTGCAATCAAGGCAAACTTTAATGCTTGCTGCTTAATTTTCCTTCTCTCAGCTTTAGATAGTTCGGATCCAGCCTCTCCTGTCGATAAATAATGCGTTATTGCAGCATACCAGGAGGGAATAGACGCCGTATCTATCTTAAACAATGACTCCATGTCACTACCTTCAGCCATAGATTCTTTCAGCTCCCCAAAGTCCGCAAGACATTCCACAATACCCTGTAACCTTGGTAGCTTACTCCTGATCTCATAATCAAACTCCTGCAAAGTGATTAACCACTTCGCTAGACGATCGAGCGGCTGCAGCTTATTCATCAATAATCGAAGCCCCTCTGCCTTCGTATAAAGCACAACTTTCTCATAGAGAATATAATGCCTGAATTTCTTAGTCCCAAAGACCATCGCAATACACAACTTCTCCATGTAGGTATAATTGATCTCTGAAATGCCCAATTTTCGACTAGCAAAAGCAATCGGGTGATAACACTTTTCTTCCCAAATTTGGGCTAAATAGCACAGCTGATACTATGCATGGTGGCTACTGAAAATATATAGAACACCTCACCTCTTTTAGGTGCTTTTAAAACGGGAGCTTTTACTAGCTCCTGCTTCACATCCTCGAAAGCTACCTTACAGGGGCCACTCCATTCAAATGAACAGCTAAAGGACAATAGATTTGTAAGTAGCAACGTTCTTTTTGCCAAGGCGTTTATGAATCTATGGTAATAACCAACCGAAGACAGAAAGCTATGAACTTCTTTCGGAGTGTGTGGTGGACCCATGGCAACTATGACTTTGACCTTCTCGGGATCTGTCGCAATACCTACCAAACTGACCACATGGCCCAGCAAGAGCCCATAAGGTACACCAAAAACACACTTCCGTGGGTCTAGAGCGATGCAAAATTGCATGCAGCACTCCAAGATCGTCCAAGTAATACTTGGTAACTTGGATGCCTTGCAAAATGAATTACCCTAAAGTCCAACAGGCATTCTACATTTGCAACTGTGACATGGACTTTAGTAATACAGCCTTCCAGCTATCTCAAACTATCATCCTCCATTCTGAGAATTGTGGAGGTATCTTTCTGGATTGCAAGACCCAACCTTTCCATCAGTTCAGAACTCATAATGTTAACAGATGATCCCGTATCGACAATGGCATAATCTACTAATATCCCATCGACATAGGTTGCGACCCTTGGGCAATGCTTCTCAGCATGCTCCAACCAGTCATCACCAACTCGCGCAATACCCAAAGGTTCTACGATATACCCGGTACGCAGGATCTTTCTAAATTCCTTGCGTACTCCTGGAGAAAGCTTAATAAGCTGTAAAAGGTTCACATCCGGCTTGACTTCGCAAAGAGAGCTCGCCAAATCGAATTCATGATAGTTCGGTAGAGTTTGCTTTTCACGCCAAACCATCCGCTCTTTAGGTTGCTGAACCGGCTTTATTGCCTCTTTTTTAACTTTCACCTTCTTCCTCAGTGGTTCCTTATCCTTCTTAGCATTGGCTTTACTCTCCATGGGCTTCAGAGGTCCCCCTTCCATGGTAGGATCCAGAACTTGCGTTCCTTTGTTACCCTGTTTAGGGTTTCCGTCGATAGGCTTATCCTTGTCGGCCTCTCTACCCTTTTGACCTCTTGTAAGGACAGCTCGCAGATTAGAGGTTTCACCATCATTAACGCGCACAGCCTCAATCAAACTAACCCCACTACCACTAGGCAGCTCCTCCACTGTAGTCTTTGGCCATTGGAGTATTTGTTTGGGTCCGTCTTCTTGCTGGGAATCATTTCCTTGCGCACGATGATTAACAGGCCTTGGTTGCCGACTACCTCGCTGGAGGGAACTAATCTTACTCCAGCAAGTGGTTGCTAAATGGCTGGATTTTCCACAGATGTCGCACTTGACATTTGGGCAATTTCTTGGATAATGTTGCCTATCACACCATTTGCAGCTAAACCTCGAAGGTGCACCCTCATCTGGGTATCTACTTCCTATCAAATTTTGTTGTTTTTTAAGGAAGTTAACATCAATGGCTATTTGTCGATACTGCTCCGTAATCATGTCAGTATAATGCTTCATCATGTCCTTAACCTCGCCAAGAACATTGGAAGCGCTCGACTTGTAGCCTTGATCATTACCCTGTCGTTTCATCGGCCTAACAACTCGATTAGGCACTGGTTGTTGAACCACATGCATGGTATTAGGATTAATTGCCTGTCCTCCACCATTTGGAGCCATTTGACTGCCCGTAGGCATCGTCATGCTAGGGGGAGCTGGTAATAAAGGCACATTCTGCATCATGTTCCCTCTCCCATTAGGATTAGCCATCGCTATCCCTTGGCTACTATTGCCATTGGCTATCGCTATATTATTTCACAATGCTAGACCCATATTTGAATTGCCTCGAGAGACATAGGCTGCTTGTAGTTGGGATTCCACTTCTTATGCTCGTGTAATGGCAGTATCTATATCCCCCAAAGGGACACTACTCAACTACAACTGGATGTTAAAGTCCAAGCCATGCAAAAAATATTGCAATTGGGTAGCTGCGGGGATAGGAATAGAGGTGTCCAACTTACGGAAAACCTCTTTTAGTTTCTTTGCATAAGCACGAATATCCTCGTGTGGTTCTTGGCGGGTCACGTTGAGTACACGCAACCAATATTGCCCACCCCTTTCAGGGGCAAACTCCCTTCGAAAAGCTCCATAAAATGAATCAATATTCAATATGGTTCCGGCTTCTAAACCATGATACCATATGGTAGCTCTTCCTTTGAGAGTCATGTTGAAGAACATCATTAAATGTCCTTCTTCTTGGATGCGACAATTAAACATCAGCTTTTGAAACTCCCTGATGTGGAGCTCCGCATCTTCCTCAACTAGGTGGCATAAACTACTAACTGGTCCCGAGACAACCAGGATTCAAGGACCGCCACTTCTAAGCAGCTCCCGGTAGACGCACCATTGATGGGACCAAAAATGGGCTGGCACTGGCTCATGCACTAGCCGCGGACCTCTATCATGCTCAACAACCCCACGGCCTCGCGGCCAGGAGCATGGATGACACATACATCATCTTCCTAAACATCTTGTGTTTGTATCATGTCTCGTAGTCCAACTCTAACCCAATTAACACTCCTCAGAGGGAGTCCCTACACATTGCCAAATAGCACGAAGCACAAACATAGGAGGTCCTCCCATGGCTGACTGCCGCTACCTCACTGCGACTCTCCTACACCTTTGGGATTGGCCCCTCGATGCATCGCTAAACATATATAACACTTCGCACATATTTCCACTCAAGATACCAATTGATCGTATCCAGGAATGTACCATACCTCACTTTCTTTCCCCTTAGACCCAATGCCTAGCCTACAGCTTAGAGCAACCTTACTCACTCAACGTTGGTCATGTCTCTAGAAAGCAATTGCCATGCATCCAGGAGGTATTGTCTGATACCTTTTAAATTTCTTTATGATTCATGCAAATTGTGAATGTCCATGTGCTCAAAAAATTAAGAAAATCAGCATTGGTGCACATGTGGAAAACATTTCTTTCAATGAATTTGACTATTGCTCGTATGCTACATTGCATGAACCTAGCACCGAGAAGACCTCGTGCTACTAGGTTCTTAATTTTTAATTATCGACCAACCTAAATGGTATGCATAAAAAAATAGCAATCTTTTCATCATTTCATTCAACATTTAAACACTTTTTATACACTCTACCCCCTCACCCGTTTAGGTTGTGCATGGTGCATAGGTTTAGGGTTCATTTTTCACATTTTTATTGTATAAAAAGCCATAAAAACTCACTAAAACATAAAGGTAGGGCTGAACTAAGGCTAAACCTCATACTTTACACCCCCCATACATCCACAAACATGAATCTTAATTTTCCTTAATTCTCGACACTCAAAATCCATTTTCCCCCTATTTTTAATGGTTTTTTCCTATTTTCTTGTATTTTTTGCAATATTAAATGACTAAAAATACAAAGTGAGTTGTGGGCTATGGCCCTTAGGTTCATTTGCAGAAAAAACACAAATTTAGTTGGTGTGTCTTATTATATTTTCCATTTATATCTCAATAACCCCCAATTTTCCCATATTTCGTGTATTTTACGGGTTTTACACTACGAATTTCATCCACAACACTTATGATTTTCTAATTTTCTGATTTCAAATAGTTGGAAGACATTGCAAACAACATTATAATGCATAATCATCCCATGGGAACAAGTATTCATGAAGCAACTTGCATAAAACATCAATTTCCTTTGTAAAAATGAGATTACCGTTCCTTGCGGGTTGCGGGTTTTTATTTGTCATATCTCGGGACTGATTTCCAGCCACCATTAATGCTCATGACAGTCCACAATCAGCAATCTTTCTTCCTCTTGCACCACGGAGCAATCCAGTCTTCATTGGACAAGCATCCATCATCCATTCTTCTTCTTCTTCACCACATGAATCTGCCTTTAGGGGAGAGAGAGGGAGGAGAGAGAAAGACTGAAATCAGAATTCTTCACAGAGACCACCATTTCTTGGGTGAGAGGCGGCGATATGATCAGCAGGGAGAAGGTAGACAAGGCCAATGATCATTTGCATAGGTTGTTTGCAGCCTGGAAGTTGCCTCTCCATCCTCCATGGCGTGATTTTCGGCGCTGTTATTGGTGCCTTCTTCTCTCTCATCCCACGTTTTCTTCCTCTTCTATTTGCATGCCTTTTGGTTGGGGGGTTAAAATTTCCCCAAAGGGCACCCCCCCTTTGGTCCATGTTGTGGCCACCCTTTCGAATCTTGACCATTTCTTGGCCATTTCCCCGTCCGGACTCGGAATTGAACTCTGAAAAATTCTGGGCATTTGGCTTGGCATCCCACATTGGCCGGTAACTCGTGTCAACCCGTAGGGCTGTCTGAAAAATTATGAAAAATCAACGAGTGTCGCTTGGGTGCCTTTAAAGCACTTTGGCAGTTAAAATCGTCCTAGATCGAGCCGCCGCCTTCAACGTTGAATATTTTTCCCTTGATATTCATAATTTTTAGCTATTTTTAAGCACTTCTTGGCACCAAAATTCCGCTCTCAACTTGAGTTTTCATAATCATGCACTTTAAGTATAGAAGAGAAACCATGAACAAAAAGCAAAAAGGATAGCGAGAGGGTTAGAGGACACCATTTTTGAGGGGAGGTGGTCAATGTGGTCTTCTGATGTCCCTTCAAGTTCTCTTCTTTCTCACCTTCTTCTTCTTCTCCTCTCTCTCCCTCTTCTTCTTCTCCTTCTTCTTCTCCTTCTCTCTCTCCCTTCCTCTTCTTCTTCTTCTTCTAGCCTTCTTCTCCTTCTCTCTCTCCTCTTCTTCTTCTTCTTCCTCTTCTTCTTCTCTCTTCTCCTTCTCTCTCTTCTTCTTTTTCTCTTCTTCTCCTCCCCTCTCTCTCTCTCCTCTTCTTCTCTCCCTCTCCTCTCCCTCTTCTTCTTCTCCTCCTTCTCTTCTTCTCTCTCTCTCTTCTTCTCTTCTCCTCCTTCTTTCTCTCTCTTCCTCTTCTCCCTCTTCTTCTTCTCCTTCTCTCTCCCTTCTTCTCTTCTTCTCTCTCTCTCTTCTTCTCCTTCCCTCTCTCCCTCCTTTTTCCCCTTCTTCTTCTCCTTCTCTTCTCCCTCTTCTTCTCCTTCTTCTTCTCCTTCTCTTCTCCCTCTTCTCCTTCTCTTCTCCCTCCTCTTCTCCTTCTTCTCCTTCTCTCTCTCCCTCTTCCTCTCCCTCTTCTTCTTCTCTTCTCCTCCTTCTTTCTCTCCCTTCCTCTTCTTCTCTTCTCCCTCCTCTTCTCCCTCTTCTCCTTCTCTTCTCCCTCCTCTTCTCCCTCCTCTCCTTCTATTCTTCTCTCCCTCTCCCAACACTGTACATCGGGGGAGGGGGGAGTACTCTGATGGAGGCCCCAGGGGGCCCGCTCCTGCCCTGTGACGCTAGGGGGTACTGCTACGTCGAGTCAGAGGGGGGGGGGAAAGCTTGTGCGGATTACCAGGGGAGCACTTTTAGCGTCCGTCGTTGAGGGAGGGGGGAAAGGCTCCCCTTTATAGGGGGACGACGCCACCCACCACCCGCCACCTAGGGGGGTTGCATACCCCCCTGCTTCGTTACTCACACACACACACTCTCTCTCCCCCTGCCATGCAATCGAGTGGGGGAGAGAGAGGGAGTAAAAAAAATTGAAAAAAAATTGAAAAAAAAAATCTTTGGGGGGGTTCTCATGGGGGAGGCACAGAGGGGGGGGAGAGCACGGGGGACATTACAGAAATCAAGAATAGGGAGGATATTTTGGAAATGAGAGGAGACCCTCATCATATAGAAAACCTAATTTCAAAAGGATTTATAATACACAAGCAAGTGAAGTGTGTTGGAGATGTGAGCAACCTAAACACATGGCTAGATTTTTCCAAATGAGCAAAAGACAAAGGATTTGTTTCTCTTTGTGCCAAGTGTGGCCATGAAGGCCATTGTGAAAAATATTGTTTTGGAAAAGATGCATCTTCATAAAGACAAGATAAGGGTAAAGGCATTACTAACTCAACAAGAAACTTAGTAGAAATCATATAGGACCTGGAAATAAGACCAGGAAATAAGACCAACTAGGAAAAAACATGTAACCTTTAACTCAGATGTAATGATTGAGGAAAACACACATTCACAATCAAATCCAAAAATTATTTTAGAGAAGAAACAAGGTCTAGAGTTGCATAAACCTAACAATGACAAGATTGGGACTTCAATGCAGGAGAGTCCCCTACCAAATTATTCAAAAGATCATTTAGAGAAAGAAGCGACAGATTCACCACCTAATTCAAATGATCAACCTATTTTGTCAATTACTTTAAATTCTCCATATATTAAGGAGCGAGTAGTTCCATTTCCTCAAAGATTGAGAGGCTCAAAAGTATTCTAAAGATCATGACAAGGAAACAAGAAAATCTTTTGATGCATGGGATGAGAGAGTTATATTATACTTGTATGGGACCTTACAGATCGGATGAGAGAGTTTGATGTATGGGACAATCCTTAAAAATCTTGTCTACTTGTAGAAGATCGTTATATCATAGACTAGTGTGGTGAAGGGCTAAAAGGAGTATAGCTATAACTATCTTGCCAAATACAAAGGATGAAAATACCACTAAAGGCATTTGATCTATAAGGATAATTAATTTATTCTTGGATCCAAGGGCTCTAATTATAGACATGAAAGTGATGAAGCATGTGATATTTAGGGCTCAACTACATGGGAAAAAAGAATCAATGCTTAAACTTGGATTGGGTGATAAAAAGGAGATTACAATTATTATTTTGTGTTTGGCTGATCAAAGGAAAGTGGCACCTTTAGGTATTTTACATCACATTCCAATTTTGATTATAGGGTTGGACTTTAGCATTAACTTTTTAGTACTGCAACCTATTTAACAAGATACCTCCTAAATTCTTTTGGGCAAACCTTGGTTATTGTAGTCTTAATGTGATCAAAGATGGCATAAGGGAATCATAATGATAGGGCCCAAGCATGATAGAGTGCAACTGAGGGTCGGATGGCTGAAGAGTTCTTACATGAATCCATGGAGGAGAGTATGGACACTAATTGATCTAATGTACCAAGGATAGAAGATGGGTGCAATGAGAGTTTAAAGACTAAGCAAAACTATGCTTAGTTATACGTGGATTTGCATAATCGCACCTCATTAAATGGGGATAAGATGATAATCAATATGGTGCACCAAAAGAACATTGCAAAACCCTTAGGAATGGAAGAATATTATGTGCACCATTCTTCAAAAGATGACAATGATACTGATATAGCTAATTGGTTAACCACCTCTAATAGTGGTCTTTTCGATCTACTAGCAATTTCTTTGGAAGAGGAAATGCTGGAGACGATTGGTAGATTACTAGTTTAGATACTAAAGGCTTAGTGAGGGAGAGCATAAGGCCAATTATTGGTAGAATACAAGAGCAAGAACATTACAAGAACTTTTTCTTTGAGTTTAACTCTCAAGACATGGAGTAATGATGTTCAAAAGTAAAATTCTTTTGGTCCAAACTCTAATGGATAGCAACACAATAATGGCCAATCTCATCAATATGGGCGGGAATACAAGGAGAAAATAACCATTTCTAATTTCAAGGGTGAAAATACATCCCCTACTGAATTAGAAGAATGGTTTGACAAGCTTGAGATGTATTTTTCTTTATATCCTAGACTAGAGAATGCCAAGATTAAATTCGCAGCCCTACATTTGGAGGGATATGCACACACATGGTGGCAGTACATGTCAAGGATTGGTAATGAATTCTTAGCATGGGATGCATTAAAGAGGGTAATGATCGAAGTTTTCGTATCTCCTATTGAAAAAGAGAAGTTAGAGAAGAAGTGGTATGCTCTTGAGCATAGGGGATTAACTGTTAGAGATTATTCTAACCAATTCCTTAACCACTCCATGTATGTGGATGGAGTATCCGACAATGCCAAGCTGAATAAGTATATATTCAGGCTTGAATCTTCTCTATCTTTGGAAGTGGGAGCTATGAAACCATCCTCTTTATAAGCTGTCATACGATTGGCTGAAATGTATGGTAAAAAATATAAGAGTTTTCAACAAAGCAAATGGCAATATTTTAAGCCAAACCAATCCACTAGAACAGTTGCAAATTCTAGGCAAACAAAGACTGAATTTCAACAAGGAGGAAAGCCAACAAATGCCTATAACAAGATTCCTAGATTTCCTTCTGTATATGGATCAAAATAGGGCAGTAATTTCAAATTTAATGCTAAAAATAGATCATATGGAAAGAGGACTAAAATAGGTGGCAAAAACTGAGCTCCTATGGTGCAAGGAAAGCATGTGTCTAATGACAAGCTGAAGGACTTGTATGCGAAAGGTTTATGCTTCAAATGTGGGGAGAAATGGTCTCCCGACCACAAGACAAAATGCAAAGCCAAGAATGTCAAAGTGAGCATGATCTTTGAAGAGGAATTGGATGTTGAGACAAATGAAAGCAGTCTATCTTAGCTTGAGTGCTTACCTACTCTTGAGGAGACGCATGACCATGATGATGATTGCCATGAAGAATTCTATGACCCTATGGATGGTTTTCCACTCGACCCGAGTGGTTATTACATGGATGATCCTTGGAAAATTTTGGATTCATTAAATCTTTGTTCTATCTCCCGTGATGCATGGAATGGTTCCAAATGGGACAATACATTATGCCTTAAAGACAACATTAATGGAAGAATTGGTCATATTCTTATCGACACCGGGAGTACACATAGCTTCGTTAATACACAGTCTCTTGATGGGCTGAAGTTGTATACACAAGAAATGCCTTCATCACTAAGAATCCAAGTGGCAAATGGAGCTTATGAGAGTAGTAAATAGATTTGTTCTAATGTTTCCATCACCTTATCATCATCTTGTATCACTTTGGTGAGTCTTATTGCCTTGGAGATGGGTCCCATTGATGTCATACTTAACTGCATTTGGCTTAAATATATTGGCATGTTTACCATGGATTTGAATGGGCTGCAAATGGAATTTCAATTGCATGGACAACAAGTTACTCTTCAAAGGATTGAGAAGAAGAAGCTAGAGGTGATCAACCCCAAGAAGATTAAGAGAGAGATAAATGCAAAGGCATGTATGTTTGCCCTTCTCTTGTCAAAGATTGATGAGGATCATCCCTCTTCAAATTAGCCCTCTACTCCTTCAAAAGATATGGATCCTTTTCTTTGAAAATTTTTGGAAGAGTATGATGGTTTATTTCAGCCACCTACCTTTCTTCCTCCAAAGCATGAAGTGGATCACCCCATCGACTTGCTTCCAAATACCAAGCCTATCAATAAGCCTCCATATCACTTTTCAAAAGTGGAAAGAGAAGAAGTTGAGCGCCAAGTAAAGAAGCTACTTGAAATGGGTCTTATACAACCAAGTCAATCTCCCTCTTTGCTTCTCCTATTCTCTTAGTCAAGAAGAAGGATGGTTCATTCCGCATGTACATAGATTATCAGGATTTGAACAAGGCCTCTATCAAAAATAGGTATCCAATACCAAGGATTAATGATCTCTTGAACGGATTGAAGGATGCCAAGGTCTTTTCAAAGATCTATTTGCAATGGGATACCACCAAATATGTATGAAGGAGGGAGATGAATACAAGACTGCATTTACAACCAAGAGGGGATTGTATCATTTCATGGTTATGCCCTTTGGTCTTTTCAAATGCTCTAGCCACATTCCAAGCTTTAATGAACAAAATACTTCAGCCACTTTTTTTCAAGATAGTTTTGGTGTTCTTTGACGACATATTGATATATAGTAAAGACAAAGAAGAGCATTTACAGCATGTTAGAGAAGTTTTTGACATATTGAGGGGTCACAAGTTGTTTGCTAAAGCAACCAAATGTATATTCATGGCCAAAGAAGTAGAATACTTGGGACATATTGTTGGAGAAAATGGCATCAAGGTTGACTCGAAAAAGGTCCAATGTGTGAAAGATTGGCCTACTCCAACAAATACCACTTCATTGAGGGGTTTTCTTGGTTTGTCTTCTTTCTATTGAAGATTTATCAAGAATTATGCTCATGTGGCTGCACCATTGTCCAATAGGTTAAAGAAAGAAGCTTTATTTTAGGATGAAATAGCCAACAAAAGCTTCAATGAGCTGAGGCAACTCCTCATTTCAACACCTATATTGGTTTGTCCCAACTTTTCTAAGGTCTTTGTGATCTATATGTATGCTAGCGGGAGAGGCATGGGGGCTATTTTAGCCCAAGAACATGGTGTCATTGCATACGAGAATAGAAAATTTGATGAAAAAGAGAGGCAAATGCATGTATATGAGCAAGAGATGCTAGCTATATTACATGTAGTAAAAAAATGGCATCATTACCTCTATGGAAGTCACTTTAAGGTGAAAAGTGACCATAGGGTATTGATGTACTTCCTCTCTCAGTCTAACTTGTCTCCTAAGCAAAGAAGGTGGTTGGCAACTCTTCAATCATATGATTTTGAGATAGCATACATAGCTGGAAAAGACAATGTAGTGGCAGACGCACTCTCAAGGACGTGGGCATATAATGTATCTACTGTCTCCACAATATATAAAGATTGGATAAATGACATTCAAGAGGAATATATGATGGAGAAGCATGCTGCCACAATAATGCAAAAATTACAGCAAGGGGTAAATGAAGAATATCTAAACTTCAAATGGCATAATGGACTTTTATGGTACAAGAGAAAGGTCTGTTTGATCCCTCAAAGAAATTTTAGGTTGAAAGTTCTTCAAGAAATGAATTCTTTACCCTTGGCTAGTCATCTTGGTCTCTTTAAGACTTTTGACAAAGTGCACAAGAGTTTCTATTGGAAAGGCCTATGGCAGGATGTGAAGGAGTATGTTTCTCATTGCTTGGAATGTCAACAAAATAAAGATTCTTCTTTATTACCAGTCGGTCTCCTTCAACCCTTGCCTATCCCACAAGGAAAATGGACCCGACATTTTAATGGACTTCACTATGGGCCTCCCTACCACAAGGCATGGTTGGAGGAGCATTTTTTTTGTGGTGGATAGACTTACCAAATTAGCCCATTTTATTCCAACCAAGACACAATTTTCAACAAAGCAAGTAGCCAGTCAATTGATGGAATAAGTGTTCAAGTTATATGGTATGTCCTTGAGGATAGTGTCAAATATAGAGACACAAGATTCATGGGAAATTTTTGGAAGGGTTTGTTTACTTCCATGGGCACTACTCTTGCCCCTAGTATGGCTTACCACCCTCAAACTGATGGTCAAACCGAAAGGGTTAACTGATGGGTAGAAATATACTTAAGACACTATTGTCATGACATGCAATCATCTTGGGATAATTGGATGCACCTTGTTGAATTTCCCTACAACAACACATATCATATGAGCATTGGGATGGCTTTGTTTGAAGCACCATATGGATACAAGGTTCAAATTCCTTCAGCCATGTTTCATGAAGACGTGAATCCACAAGTGAAGGATGAATTAGAAAGATTGGAGATGCTTATGAAGCAATGTAAAGAAAACATACAAAAGATACAATATGTCATGAAGTCCTATGCTGATGATAGACGGAGGCACATGGAGTTTGATGTTGCAGATTGGGTCTTCTTGAAGGTGCCCAAGACTCATTATGCATCCCTTAAGGGTGGAAATAACAAGTTGGCTCAAAGATTTTATGGCCCATATTTAGTGTTGGAAAAGATTGGAGAGCTCGCATATAAGCTCCAATTGCCTCTTCAACTACTTTCATACATGATGTTTTCATGTATCACAATTGAAGAAGTATATTGAGTAGGATGTACAAGTTATTGAAGAGCTTCCACCACTTGATGAAGATGGATTGATTGTCTATGAACCTGAGAAGATTATTGGGAAGCATGAAAAGGTTCTTAGGAACCGAGCTCTCACTGAATTCTTAATCAAATGGAAGGGGATACCTATGATAGAGTCCACTTGGCAACCCTCTTCTTATTTGGACACTTTTCCATGGCTTTTGTAAGATGAATGATGATAGTCTGTGTAGGGATGGCTTGCTGTTTTAAAATACTGTTATTGATTAAGTTTCCTTAATGATATCAAAAAGTGATCTTGATGGTATGGGATGATGCCTCAGGATGTGTATTTCATCTCTACACTTCAAACACTGAATTTGGACACTCCAGTCAAAAGTTATAGCAATTTTATTGATGCAACCCTATTTGGATAACAAGCAGTCAATTCACTATTTCAGGTTCATTGTGATGTTTCTTCACAAAAAGTGCTTCCACATGCTTATGGATCTTCATCGACATAATTTTCTTCATTAAAAACTTGCCTACTACCTCATTATCTTCAGTTTTGAGGACAAAATATCTCTAGGAGGGGATGATTTGTAATGAAGCAAATTATCAACATGAGAGCTGAAGCCTATTCCAAGTATAAACTTTGTAAATACTTGAGCCAAGAGAAAAGAGGACTTAGGAATTAGTATAAAAAGGCAAGAAATTCTAATGTAGCATCATTCTTTGGTATCATCACAATTTTATCCTTCTTGTCTTTCATCTTCTTGTACTTGGTTATAGCTCATGGCTACATTGTGTTGTGGTAATGGAAGATGTTCCATGGCATGGCCATGTTTGTAATTCAGTTTGTTACATTTCTTATTGTGTGTAGCTTAGAGTAATTTGATTTTCTGTTCATTTCCATTGTTAGATTAGTCCTTCTTTACAATCCACTACAGAGGACATCTATCAAATAACTCTGAATGAGCCAATAGAGCACTGGGGTTGAATACAAGATGCAGATGTAATTGAGTTGGATCTTGGTATGCCAAATGATTTGCGGCCAATTAAATTAGGGTCTATGCTTATTCCAGAAGAAAGGGAGGACTATATGTCCCTTATCCAAGAGTTTCGAGACATTTTTTCCTAGAGTTATGATTAGCTAAGAAGTATTCCTCCCAGCCTGGCTGTTCATACCATTCCTTTAAAGGAAGGTAGCCATCCTGTGCGTCAAAAAGTAAGGTGTATGCCTTTCAAATTGAGGGATGGGATATTTAATGAGTTATAAAAATTGCAACAAGCTAGTTTGATCTTCCCTATTTAGCACATTGAATGGTGTTCATGGCTTGTTATCAGGAAGAAGAAAAATAATCAAATCTAGCTTTGGATATACTTTAGAGAGCTTAATAAGCAAACATTTAAGGACTACTACCCGTTGCCCTTTATTGACCAGATTTTGGACCAATTAGCAGGTAGGGTAATATATTCATTTATGGATTGCTTTGCCGAATACAACCAAATGGCAATTGCAGAAGAAGATAAGCTAAAAACAACTTTCATTACTGTCTTCAGTACCTTTGTGTACCATGTGATGGCCTTTGGTTTATGCAATGTACCTAGTTCATGGCAACGAATAGTAGACAAGACCTTTGGTGACATCTCCCTAGAGGAGTTAAAAGTATTTATCGATGATCTAGGGGTAGCCACCATAAGAGAAAGGTAGTTGATTATTTTAAGGAAGTGCTTTGAGCGCTTAGACAATTTTACATAGCTCTTAACCCATGGAAGTGTGTCTTTGGGGTGCATTATAGGCTATTGCTAGGCCATGTGGTTAGTTCAATAGGGATCATGATGACTGACCTTGAAAAGATCAAGGTCATAGTCGCCATGAGTCCACCACGCACTCTAAAGGAAGTACATAGCTTTTTGTCATTAATAGGGTATCATCGGAGGTTCATAAATGCCTTGGCAGAAAGAAACTTGCTGCTAACAAATCTATTATCATTTAGCTGTCTATTTGTATAGAATGACCCTTGTAAGGTATCTTTTGATGATGTGAAACAAGAGCTAGTAAAAGTACAAGTTTTAAAAGCACCTAAAAGGGGCGAAATATTCTACATATTTTCAGCAGTTGCCATGCATAGTATCAGCTGCTGCTGTTTATCCCAAATTTGGGAGAAAAAATGGTATCACCCGATAGCCTTTGCTAGTCAAAAGTTAGGCATATCACAAATCAACTATACCTATGTGGGGAAGTTGTGCCTTGTAATGGTATTTGCGACTAAAAAATTCAAGCACTACATCCTCGATGAGAAGGTAGTTTTCTATACGAAGGTGGAAGGACTTAGATTGCCGATGAACAAGTTACAACCACCTGATCGTTTTGCAAAGTGGTTAATTACTTTGCAAGAACTTGATTATGAGATTAAGAGCAAGCCATCGAGGTTGCAAGGCATTGTGGAATGCCTTGTGGATTTCGGGGAGCTGAAAGAGACTTTAATTGAAGAAAGTGATATTGAGGAAATGTTTAAAATTGATATGGTTTCTATTCCATCTTGATATGCTGCTATCACGCATTACCTATCAACAGGAGAGACTAGAGCCGATTTATCAAAATAAAAAAAGAGGACAATTAGATATTAGGCTTTGAAAATTTCCTCGATTGCAGGAACACTATATCGACAGGGGGTTGATGATATCTATAGCCAATGTGTAATGCCTGATGAGGTTCCATTCATTTTGGAAGAGTGCCATGACTCCACTTGCAGAGCGAATTTTGTTGGACGGCTGACTGCCCAAAAAGCTTTAAGAGCTTGATATTGGTGGTCATCCATTTTCCAATATGCATTCGAGTATGTTAAGAGATGTGATACTTGTCAATGGCATGACAATAGTAGGGAGAATAGGAAGTGACCATTTACTCCAATTATGGCTATACTTCCATTCGAGAAGTGGGGCATTGACTTTGTGGGGTCCTATTACCTCGTCGTCTTCTATGCAGAAGATATATATCATAGTAGCGACTGACTATTTTACAAAGTGGTCAGAAGCACGAGTGATAAGGAAGGATGACCCAAAGGAGACAGTTACTTTCATACTAGATCAGATTATATGCCGATTTGGTTTGCCCAAAGAATTAGTACCACACCGTGGAACCCATTTCCTAAACAAGGTGATTGAGTCCAAATGGGATGGTCCAATACTAAGACAACTCCTTATAACGTGCAAGAAAATGGGCAAGTTGAAAGTACTAACAAGTAGCTTGTTGGTATTTTATCAGAAATAGTGTCAAAAAAGAAGCGAGACTAGGATAAGAAATTATATGTGGCGATGTGGGCATACAACACGATGTTTAAACAAGCCACTGGCCACACCCCGTTCAAGTTAGTCTATGGAGAGGAGTGTGTTTTTCCCTTAGAGATTGAGTTAAAAGTGGCCAAGTGTTGGATGAAGCAACTGCATGACTTAAAAGTAAAGAAACATACCTTCAAGAAGGGACAGTTAGTTCTATATTATGATGCACGAAGAGAGCTGTTTCCAAGAAAACTTGAGCCCAAATGGGATGCTCCCTACAAGATTGTTAGAATTGGAAAAAATAAGTGCACGGCATTACTAGAAGATCTTGAGGGAGTGGAGTTTAAGAATAAGGTTAATCTTAATAATATTAAACCTTATTACTTTTAAATGCACTAACAAAATAAATGCCTTGCGGGTCAATATCGGGCTAATCAGGAATCTACAAGAGACGAAAGAGGTTGATGGGGTGTCTGATTCCTTATTTGGAACACCCATACTTGGAGTAGAGATATCATCAGTGGAAGCTTATCGTGGAGTAAAGGGTATAAAGTGATTGAGCAAGAGGATGGATCATTTGTCTGGGAAATTAAAGTCTTCTATCATCACTACTTACGAATTTTGACAAGCATCCCTATTATATTCAATGAAGAAGGTGGGATGTAGCCTTCAATACATCCTTTGAATATGCTAAATTTTGACTATCATAATTACGAGTAGAGGTGACAATGGCTAGCTATGTGAACCCATTGTGGACATACACGTTGTACTTTGATGGTGCGTCTCGGGGTACCAACAAGAAAGGGAGCATAGGGGTAGTTATTAAAGATCCCCAATGCAAAGTTGTGATGAAGTTATTTGTTTATCTCAGGGATGGATTTACGAATAACATGGCGGAATACAAAGCTTTTGTCATGGGCCTGAATATTGCTAAGAAGGGCAGTATTCATCAGTTGTTAGTAAAGGGGGATTCCCAGATGGTATTGAACCAACTAAATGGGACTTACATAGTACAAAATCCCATTCTTTCTATGTATCATCCTCGAGGGGTTCACTATATATATATTCTCTATATAACGTGCGTTCATGACCTATTTATAAATATCCTAATCTGAGAATATTTCTTGAATAAAACACAACCCTTTTCTATTCAATATGCAAGTAAACCCTTTATATGACACCCTTTTGTATGTAAAAAATGTATAAAAATGGTGTTTTAAAAATCCCTTATTTTGAACTCACATTACATATACATATATTCATGAGTGACCCCCCCGAGGTATTATCGCACTACTATGACCATGCTTGATGGGTTTGAGAGAGTGTCTCTTCAGTTGGTTCCATGATGTTGGAATCTATTTGCAGACTCGCTGGCAAACTTTGCTTATGAAGAAGACATTTTCTTTAACTGTGGTCCTAGTTTGGATATCTCTATTAATGATGAGTTTGGATCCTCTGTCAACATTATGAGTTTGGAATTGATGGAGAGACTGTATTAGAAATAAAAAAAGATGCCTCCACTATCCTCCAAATAGCTGGTGATAGTTTAAGATAATCCAAAGGTTGCATTACTAAAGTCCATGTGATCGTTGCCAATGTAGAATGTATTTTAGACTTTAGGGTCATTAGGTTTGCAGGGCGACCTAGCTATCAAGTATTGCTAGGCTAGCCATGGATCTTACTAAAGTCCATGTGATCGTTGCCAATGTAGAATGTATTTTAGACTTTAGGGTCATTAGGTTTACAGGGTGATCTAGCTATCAAGTATTGCTAGGCTAGCCATGGATCTTACAACAAGCAGACTGTCAAGTTGATATACTTCTGGTCGATTGATCTTTGGTAGAGGTGTTAGATGTGTAGTAGTAGATGCCTATCTTGAATCTCCTTAGAATGAGAGAGTTCCTTTATCTTCGTCAAATTTTGATATGCTAGATGCTCCATCTGGTAGTGGGACATTGGTGGGTGAAAATGAGCAATCCTGGACATGATGCTACATAAGGTCAAGTGGAGTAACACGTGCAAATATCATTTTTTAATCTTTCTAACACTTACCCATAGTAGGAGTCAGATTAATAGATGGAAATCCCAACTGGTACCATGCATGTTCGACACGTGGTTGTGATATTTCAGTTTTGAGACACGTATCTCATGCAGGAAGAGATATCCTCATACAGGGAACATGTTCTTGCTTCCGATTTTGAGTCCTCGAGTGAAATTTTACAAGGCAAGGGGTATGTTTTCCATCTAGCAACTAAGGCGAAGCAAGGGACAGCTTAATAGAATAGGAAAAAAAGCAAAAACATGAGGAGTTTAAAAGAAAAAAAAGAAGAGAGGGGGAAAAGGATTCTACTCAAGACACTAGCGCGCGCACGCGTGCGTGCGTGCATGTGTGTGTGTGTGTGTGTGTGTGTGTGAGGAGAATCTTGTAGTCTAAAGAGAAGGGAGAAATCTGATTCTCAGAAGAAGAAGAAAAATTTAGAAGAAAGAGATCGTGCAAGTGAAGTTATCGGATCCGTGGAGCATGATGGCAGGGCTATTGAAGCTAATTAGCTGGTGCAAGTTCTCAGTTTTTAGATGATGACAATAAGAGTCTTCCTTTTTTCTTATTTTCTTCTACTATTACATGGGGCACACAGTATGCATATCTATTTTGATGTATGAATATGAGTGAGAGAGAGCAGAGGACTATTCTTTGTCGTGTTTAGAGTGATGGATATTAGTTGTTTGCATGAGGATTCCCATCAGGAGAGAAGAATGGAAGGATCTCTACATATGAAACTGGGTATGTGGTAGAGAATATGTATTATGGGCATGTATTGAATGCACGGACTCCAGTTAGTGGAAATTCAAAAGGATTTGCAGCCATGAAAATGATGAATTAGAGCTCATAACGTTTGAAGTTACCAATAGGCAATGAAACAAATAAGTCTATCCCACTGTCAGATATATTGCTATGCTCAATTTCTTCTTCATCATTTGCAACCATATTGTTATCCTCTTTTGCGCTTCCTTGAACATTCTCGCGGGGATCATCTTGCACTGCATCATGTATATCATCAATCATGGCATCATTATGTGTATCATCATTGATTGTTAGATTGTCATCAACTATCTCTATGTTGGTAGCAATGCCATATATTGGTTTTGAACAATTAGATATGGGGATCACGTGCCACCATCAGTTATTGTTTACCATTGGGTGATACACAATCTGCATTTAAAAAACAAAATTTAAGAAACTTAGATATTTATTGTATTTTGAGAATGTATCAAGAAGTAATATATATGAAAATAAATAGCTTCTAATATACCTACTCACATTGTTGAGGTAGTACGAATGTGTCATTCTTGCCTTGGTGAAATTTTGTAGAGTCAATCACTACAAAACCACTTGGATGATGTCTAATTGTGTAATGCTCACCCGTTGTTACTACTTCTTTAAACCACTTCACATCTAGTACATATATAAAAAATCGCCTAAAGTCAAGCTTAAAAATATCTTGGATCAAGCCACAATAACCTTCCATGGTGCCATTGGTAACCTTTGCAAGGATACCACAATCCTAGGTATTTCTCTTATCATCTATACTTTGAGTTCGAAAATGTTTGCCTTCACACCAAATAGCGTTGAACAATGTGCACTAGTAGTACATTGTTGAGATCATATTAATGATTTAGTTAAAGATGAAACATGTGAAATTATTATATCATATATAACTAAAGATAATTTAATTATAAGTATGTCTCACCTTTGATAAGCAACCTCATGCGTATTCCCATTCCTCTTGCGATATATCCATCGCCTCCCCTTTTTCCATCTTCTCCATTTCTTCATGTAGCCAATCTATATCAATATGATGTGGAAGCGCACTTAAATGTTCTGGATATGGGACATTGCGTCCATGTCTAGCATGAAATGCTTGCCTTTCGCTTACTCTTCTTGCCCTTTCTTCTTTATATAATGTCACCCATTTGCTCATTACTTCGCTATTAAGTACACAAAATACATTTAACTTACGAAGTTCCTCTTTCATTAGCACTTTGTTCCTTCCTTTTCCTTGAGGTATTATAGAGGTCATCCTCAAATCTTCATCATCTTTCCATAGTCGTGGTAAAGAGGGGTCCACTTTAGTAAGATATTCAGAGATTTGTACAAGGGATGATTGCCCTAACCAACCCTCAACCATGCTTCCGGGCCGTGCATTTTTCCTTACAAAATCTTTTAGGGTTTTCATAAAATGCTCTAGAAAAAACATCCACCTTGCATGAACTACCCCACAAATTGTGATCTCATCAATCAGATGTATGAGTAAGTGTACTTGAGTAGTCAAAATGGAGTGAGGAAAAGTTTCCTCCACCAAAAAAACCACCTCAATGGACAATACTCGAGCCTCTTGCAACGTATTTGGATCGATTTCCTTCAGACTCACAAATCTACCAACATGCAATTGAGAACAATGATTAGTTTTGTCCATAAATTCAAGCCGGTTTACTACGTGATGTACGTAATATGTAAACTAAAAAATAAGTATAATGTATACATACCTCGCGAGCTCACCCATCTTGTAAATGATATCACGCAAATCTTTCGAAACACAATGGGATATGCTGGTAGGAAGGATGAACTGTATGTAAAAATTTATACATTGTTAATTAGTCTACATAGTTACTCCACTAATTAATATATTTATGGCTATGAAAATCCTTACATGAATCATTTTGTGCCAATCGTGAGACTTCAAACCAGATAGTTGCTCCACACCTCTTTTCTTTTTCTTAATGAAGGCTCCCTTGAGGCATCTCATATATCTTGTGGGAGTTCGAAAGCTACATATCTGATGCTTAACCATCTTTTCTTTAGTCTTCGACAACATCCAAGGTGCAGGCGGTAACTCAATATTTCCTCAGGGTCCAATGCATGGCCAAGCTCATCTCATACGTCCAATGCTATGTAAATCCTCCCTTACATTGGCAGAATCACGAGTCTCGATTAAGTGATCCCATAATGTAGAGGCAATATTATTGAATATATACATGGGGTCCAATACGTGATTGATCTTGAGTTCAGTCCAATATGGGAGACGAAAAATATAGAGAGTCTAAGGCACAAACAATATATTATTTCTCATTCTCATAATGGAGTATACTTTAAAGACAATTAAAAGAAGTAAACTAGTTACCGACTCATGTCGAGTGGAGGATGATCATTGGTGTGTGTCCAAGTGTCCTTCCAATCTTGAATGGTCAGAGATTGTGGATTTTGATGATGATTGTCATAGATAACCTTCTTCAAACGTATCGATCTAGAAGAAACCAGAGAGGGACCGCAAATTGGACATGCATGATATCCTGATGTAGTTAAACCTGTAAAAACAAGTGGGTTAATGATGACATATATTTGATTAAGGGTAAGAATGAATAAAATAGAATACACAATTACTTGAACAATCTCCATAGCCTGGAAAGTCATGCATGGTCCACAACAACATGTCCTTTAAAGTGAAATCTCTAGAGGACAATGATGCACTCACATCTTGCACCTTAATACCTCTCCATAGCATTTCTAGCTCCTCAATCAAAGGCTCTAAGTAAACGTCCATGTTTTTTACTTTGTGTTTTCCAGGAATCAAAAGGGACAACATTACATGTCCTTTTTCTATTGCCATGGATGGAGGGATATTATAGTTCATCAATACCACTGGTCATACACTATATGAGGTGCTTTTGATGCCAAATAGATTTATTCCATCTAATCCTAGACCAAATCTCAAATTTCTGGGCTCTTCTTTGAAAGTAGGCCACAAATTGTCTATGTGTTGCCAAGCTGGTGTGTCTGAAGGAATTCTCCACTTTCCATCACTTGAATGGTGACTAGCATGCCATGACATGAGTCTCGCAATAGATTCACACTTAAACATAAGTTGAATACATGGAATAATAGGAAAATGTCACAAAATCTTATGAGGCACATCCATTGATTTCATCTCCTGGTTGTATCTTGGTTCACCACAAATAAGACACTATCGTGCAGATGCATGATCCCCACGAAACAAGATGCAATCATTGACACATGCATGAATTTTAACGTAATCGAGACCTCCAAGAGATATCAAGAAACGCCTTGCTTTCTCCCTTTTAGTTGGTAATTTATTTCCATTTGAAAGCATTTGTGACAATAACCTGCATATATTGTGCAAACAGAGTTAACAAACTGTGAATATTGTCTAGAAGCATTTATGAATTAATATCAAATGATACATACTTCAATAATACATTCAAGCTAGCATTACTCAATCCATAAATGGTTTGTAAGTTCAGTATCTCGAGAGATGTACGTAGAACGGAGTATGTGCAACCTTCGTACAATGGAGTTTTCGATGCTATGTGTAGCGAGTCATCTGTCTCTCTAGTGGTGCCCTTTCCTCGAACCTCATGGGAAAATAAATCGTGCACCATGTTGTCCAAAGTCTCTTCCTCCAAAACTTGATGGGGAATTTGAAGAGGGCTACTATCGTCGTCATGAGTTTCTACTCTGCTTGAGGACTGTGCCTCCTCGCGCCGATGCTTCACAGCCTCTTGACGCCTTGGAGGGACCATTTGAGGATGTGGTACCGCATCCTGCTCAATATAAAAAATGAGGTTTTGTTTAATGGTGAATACGCAACATAGACCAATAATATTTGTGCAAATAAAGCAGTAAAAATTACTGGGTCTTTTTCTTGTTTCCACTCTCTGTACATGCTGAGGTGTGACATTGTGATTCAACGTGCTCGAAAAAAACATCCTCGACAACAATCACACATACATTTGATTTTCCGTCGTAGCCAAGTGTCTCGATTGTGAAGACGCAATGTCTCATCCTCACTGGAGGATGTACTGTTTGTTGACTCACCATGTCTCATACTAGTAGAAGATGACGACATAATTACACATGAATCATAAGGACTTATATGATTTCATTTGGTATATATATCATATTCTCTAAATATTTTGATACTTACAACATGGAGACAAACATTTTGATATTGAAAGACTAGGAAAGTCATATTGATCCAAAAACAACCATAAGCTAGCATTTAATAAGTTTAATTGTAATTGCGCATCTATCAGCGCCTGTAATATGTTTTATCTGCGCATAAAGACATGCAATTACACACGCTTACAGACACGCCATGCGAATATAATTTTTTTTAAAAAAAAGTTGTGGCTTTCTTTTCAAACCAGTGCTTTCCTACGTTTTTTGCGTGTTTTCTGTAGTTCGAGCTCGACATCACTAATCATGTCTATCTATCATTTCATGAAGACAATGGGGGAAGGAAATAAGAGTAGGACAGGAGGAAGGAAGAGCCAAAGAGTAAAGAACAAGAGCCAAACAGCAAGGAAGAGAAAAAAAATCAAGCAACCTACCAAGGGAAGGGAGAAGGAGGACAAGGAGCTAGCAACCTAGCCGCCACCCGTCGGAACAAGCAAAGAAAGTGAGTTTTTCTTCTCTCTCTCAATCTTGTTTTCTTTCTCTTTGTCTATTTGTCTCTCTCTCTCTCTCTCTTTACATGATTTAGACTGTCATCTATG
Source organism: Lygodium microphyllum (assembly GCF_053477565.2). Classification (NCBI taxonomy): domain Eukaryota; kingdom Viridiplantae; phylum Streptophyta; class Polypodiopsida; order Schizaeales; family Lygodiaceae; genus Lygodium; species Lygodium microphyllum. Next base: position 139,233,198 of record NC_141138.1, read on the forward strand.
GAGGTTTTTTACATGTTTTTTATAACAATTTGCAAAATATGATCCGACATTGCGCATCTGTAGGTGCATCTAGATGACAGTGTAGACGCGTTTTTAGACACGTATATAGACGTGCTGTGACAGATGTGGGTATAGACGTAGGTATAGACGTAGCGTGTAATATGTTTTATCTGCACAGGGTAGTAATGGATTTTTGCTTGTGTAGATGTGGAATCCTGGATCTTCTAGCACTGATCCTGAGTTGGAACGCATGAGCAACACCTTAGCAGAGTTTTCTAGAGGTGTTAGTAGTTTTTTTGGAGTTTTTCCGAACAAGGAGCAATTCATGGGGGAGATGACTAGTTATCTTGGTCGCCCTTCCATTGCAGAAGAGGTTTTTAGTGTCATGTCTGGGACACCTATCACATCTTTGCCTAGCATTGCTGCACAAACACCAAACCTTGGCACGCCAAACCTTGGCATACCAAACCTTGGTACACCTCTACTAATAGGTACTCCAGGCACTATGCATACACACAGATCAACTGATGCACAAGGATCAAATGAAGTACATGGATCAGCCGAAGCACGTGCATCTACAGAAGCACGTGCATCGAGTGAGGTAGAGGGTAGTGCCCATCAAGGGAGGAGGGAGAGTCGTGCGGGAGGACGAGGAGGTCGAGAGCTTTGTGGGGGTTGCCTAGGAGGTGGCTCTCGATCACCCTCACCGAGAAATGAGAGAGGTGAGCCTCCACAAATGTACTACTCTGTCATAGATGTTGGTGGTATCTTGCAGAACCCTCAGGGGAGGGAAGTGATAGCCTACTTGAGGAGTGTCGTGCATGCCACATACAAAGATTGTATGATTCCCTTCAAGCACCAAAAAATGGTTTGTGGTAAGAGGTGCTGCGACCAGTACATAGAAGGTACCCTAATCCCGAGAATTTACGATTTTCTAATGATTGGGATGGTCAAAGGTGAGAGACGCGCTTCATAACAAGAGGTCTCACCTTATGACGTGCGCCAAGGAGTCACTGCAGAGACAAGAGTAGGGGCGCCCTGGATATGGCCAACCACCCAATTGCCACCGCAGGGAGTGGAAAGAGGCCAAGAAGAGAGCAACAGAGAAAAGGACAAGTCGCCAGCATGTAGAGGCGTGACGTATCCAGATGGCAACCATGGGATCATCGCATTATGGCTGGCAGGGAGTCATGGGAGACTGAGTTTGTAAGTATTATTGGATTTCTTTTTTTAAATTAAGTTTTGTAATTTGTTTCAATTCATTATGTAGTGTGTTCTAATACGTTGTATGTTAAAATTGTTGTGTAGTATCATATCCTTGGTAGGATGCCTACTTCTAGAGAGGTAGGCTACCATCGAGGTCATAACCGGGCGTCCACTTGGCAGTATTTCTATGAGGAGGGACTGATCATGGAGAAGCAATATAATTGTTGACTGTTGAAATTACCTATTTTTTGGCTGATTTTTGTTGTTTTTGAGAGTTGAATGGTTGATTTTATGAGATGATTGATTGGTTTGGAAGTGGTTTGAGAGTGTTTTGGATAGGTTGGAATGGTTTTATTAAGCTCATGATGTTTATTAGTAGAGATATGAAGTTCTGATGATGTTCTGAGATGTCCTGATTGGTTCTGTTGAGCTTCTGTTTTGTTCTGTTTTGTTCTGTTTTCTCTCTGTAAGGAGAGATGGAGTATTGATTGATAGGGTTTGAGATTGTTTGAAAGCTTATTGAGTTATTTTTTATGGTTTGGAATGGTTTTGGTATGAGCTATGTGGTTATGATGCTTTTTGTTGACCTTCTGTAACTCTCTAATGAGCTTCTGGTAAGCTTCTGTAGACCTTCTGTATGCTTCTGTATGTGTTCTGATGGATGAGAGTGTAGCTTGGGAAAGTTTTCTAGCCTTGGAAAGAGGTGAATACAAGTACAAAAGAGCTAAAAGAAGTGAAAGAAGTAGCTGCTGAAGACTCAAGTAAAGACTGGAGTGAAGTGACAGTGGTGAGCTACGAAAGGACACTGTAGTGGCTCCGGTGTCTCTTCATATCAGACATACCTCTTGGGAGGGGTATCCACGACCTAATAATGATTATTACGAGTGATTATAAGAAATTGTAGTGAGGATATGATGTATTATTGATAGAGAGAGAGAGAGAATCAGAGATAATCAATTCTATTAAAACATTGTGATTATATATGAGAGATTGAGAGAGAAGACTATGAAGACATTGAAGATGAATACTATGTGATGTATTTCCATTCAAAGATGGTGTATTCCTTTGCTTTCTTTGTTCTATTGATGGATTTTGTGAAGATATTGAAGAATATGGTTGATTCTATCAAATCCGTGGGAGATCTACATGATGCTGCATGAAGATTTGTTGTGCGTAGTGTTCTTTTCTTCATTGTGATCATATAAAACCTAATAAAAAATCTTGTTGATGTTATAAGATAGATTTTCTTGCAAGATAATTCCCTTTTCCTTGGTGTTCCTCTTGGGGCTCCATGTTTTTGGTGCGCAGCCGGGGAATCTTGCCATCAACAAGCACTAGAAGAGGCTGAAAATGAAGGAAATGGCATTGCCAAGAAGAGAAGAATTCAATGGATGTTTGTAAAGTTCCTTCTTCCACTGAAGAGTTGGAATTTCTTATAATCAAAGCCACTTTCCACAAGAAGTTCATCCCACAATGGCGGAAACATATCACCATCATGATGCATGCTCTATGTGGTGAATAGTTTCCTCTTCCTGTTGAAGCAACAGAAACTTGCATCTTGGTGGCAAACTGTTTGGGAACAAACTGAAGAGCAGAAACAGAGAGAATGACTATACATGGAAGGTTTGACATTCATTGAGAATTTTCCAAACATCATCAAGTGGGAGATTGTGAAGAAGCTTCAAGAGTCTTGGTCTGTGGAGGTTCACAAAGACAAGAAGGAAAAGAGTTGGAATTTGTTCGTGGATGCTCAACAACAAGATACATGGGATGCTTGGTGTACTGATAATCTTCTGTTTTTTCAATTGGCAACTCACTGGAAGTTGGTAGACAGAGTGTTCTTTACAACATACACTGTTGAAACCATCAGAAGCTGGCATTACTATGATGATGGAACCACCACAATGCTTAGACGTATGCATTTTGACACCTTCAGAATCGAATACCTTCCTCTGTGCAGTGGCATGAAAGCAGAATTCAAAGACGTTGAAAAGGAAGAAGTAAAAGAAATGTTGGCAAGAGAGTCCTCCAGAGACTGAAGCCTTCTGTTATCCCTCTGTGGAGCACTAACGATATAATGGAGCCAATCCCCTGATGAATGACGTAATAAAGAGGCAAGCATTAGAACGAGTCCAAAGGTACGTGAGAAGAGAGAAAGCAAAAATCAAAGCTGAGAACAAGCTCGCAGCAGAAGCCACCTTTGATGCCCTTGCGGAACTCTTTACAGAAGTCCCAATGGCACATCAAGCCCTTCCTCCTCCTGCTGGAGGTCCACTTCCAAGCCAGATCTGTCCTGGAAATATTGATGACAGGCCAGCGAATGTAGTCTCACTGCCAGTTTTTAAGGGAGAGTACAATGAAGACCCTGATCTTCATGTAGCAGAGTTTATGGTAGCATGTGTGGCTAACAATGCCAGAATCCCTGAGCATTGGTTAGCAATATTCCCCGCCACTTTCAAGGGCACGGCGTTTCAGTGGTATGAGAGACAAGCAGCAGGAACTTTTGGCACATGAGACGACTTGAAGTTGGCCTTCCCCACTAAATTCAGGCGTGAAGGTTTTGAAGAGCGGATGCGAGAGAAATTTATGAATTTAAGTCAGTCCTCTGGAGAAAGAGTAGAAGCTTATGTCTCACAAATGGAATCCATCCTGAAAAGATGGACTAACCATAATCTAGATGATGGCATTCAGAAGGGGGTGTTTCTCAGAGGATTACAACCAGAAGTCCGTAAGTTTGTGGAGCTGCAAAGACCAGCCACACTGCAAGCTGCAACAGAAGGTGCAAGACTGTACGATGAAGTGGAAGCTAGATTGCCGATGAATCCAAGAAGAGGAATCCTACCTCCTCTGATGCCAGGAATGATGTATCCACCAAATGCAGTCCCAGGAATAGTCCCCTACCCCTACCAACAGATGCCCCCAGTATCACAGTACAATGTACCAAATCCACAGTGGCCACAATCCATGCCTCAAATGATGGTTCAACCACAACAACAATGGTCCCAACCAATTTCCCCAATGCCAAATCAGCAACAACAGTGGAACCCTACCAACTGGAGCCAACAGCCAACAATTCAAACATGAGCTCTGAATCAGAATCAGAATAGAGGCCCCTCTACATCAGCCCAACCTATTTATGCAGTGATTACAGAGACTCCTCAAAACCCTACCACCAGTACCTTAGGAGGAGAAAGCTTGAAGGATTATTTATCCAACTCAGTTGCAAATATCAAAAAGGAGTTGATGGATGTGATTACAGAGCAGCTACAGACGCTAAAAGTGAATACCGCTAGCATATCCAACGTTGTAGGAGCAGGAAGAGATGTGATGCGGTCAAATACTTGGTGTGGTAAGTGTCATTAAGCAAGCCATTTAGCCACTGAATGTAAACGAAAACCAACCATCCCTGGAGCCTTTTGTTCCTACTGTTTGGGAAAGAACCATACAGAGGATATTTGCTCTCTGAAGGAGATGCATGATAGGCGAAGGAAGGAAGAAGACGCAAGATTCAACTTGTTGGAATCCAAAATGACAACACAGGATATTGGACCCAAGCCTAGAGAGTTTGGTCCTAATTTCGGTCCAAGGAGGTTTCCCTCTCAAAGTTACAGAGGAAGACAATCTAGCGGTGGTCAGAGATCAGAAGTGGAGTGTTACAGAGGCAAAGAAAAGGAACACATTTCACCAAATTGTCCAAATCCCAGAAGGTCAGTGGATTACAAGCCCTTATGCAGTCGATGCAAAGGAGAAGGCCACACTGCAAAAGACTGTCCAAGCCCAGCCCCAGTGAAAAACAGTGCTACTGATAGTCCGGCCAAGGCCCAAGAGCCTACCTCCAATTTAGTGGAATTGGAAGTTGCTGCCATCACCCGTGCAAAGAAGAAGGAACCACCCATCCAGAACGAAAATAATCCTCCTGCCAGAACAGTGAAGTTCAATCTTCCACCAGAAAAATAGAACAGAACAGAGCCTGACAGTGTTGTACAGAGCACTGCAGTACCACAAAGAGTCACAAAGACAATTCCAGAGATAGGACCAGAGGTCCAGGAGATAGAAGAGGAGGAGGTGCCACAAGTGGCAGAAGAAGTCCCCATCATGCCCCTGTTGGAAGAAAAGAGGAAAATGAAAATGGGTGTTGCCCCATTCCCTAACCGGTTAGAGAAGCCAGTGGATCCTATTAAGGAATACGATCTGGTCAGAGATCTAGATACCTTTAAACCAAACCTTACATTCCGACAATTATTGATGTTGTCTCCCAGTTGCCAAAAAAGGTTCAAAAGTATACTGACAAGAATACGTGGCTTAAGGATTGCTCCCTCAATAGCAACAAAGTCCAACAAAGCTCCAGAGCCTGTAAAAGAAGTGGACGTGGCTAACGCCTTCCTAGATCCGGGTACCCCAGAGACTAGCATGTGGATAGAAGGCTACTTCATTGCAAATGTACTGACTGATGGTGGTTCATCAGTGAACATTATGATGGATGTGACAATGAAGGATCTAGGCCTACAAGGTGTGCAACCCATCCAATGGCTCATCAGACTGACGGATCATAGCAAAATCAAGCCTTTGGGCATTCTCCCATATGTAAAGACTACAGTGGCTGGAAAAGATTATTGGTTAACCTATCTGGTGTTGAAGCCAAACTCTTATGGTACATCCTACCCTCTATTACTGGGCAGACCATGGCTTTTTGAAGCCACAGCAAGGACGGATTGGTTCAAAGGAACCTTGACCTTGGGTAGAGGACCTAATAAAGTGGTGCTGAAGCTATATGGTTCTCAAAAAGGACATGGATCCACCTCCTTGGAATTATCTTCTGACTCCCCCAATAAGGCTACAGATGGAACATCAGCAAACGAAGATACTATCAAACAGATCCTTCCCAAGAAAACAGTGGCACGTTCCTTAACAGTGGATACTGTAAGCCGACTCCCAAAATATGCAAAGCCATTATCAATGCGTGAATACTTCCTGCCTGAACCAGGAATGATTTCTGAAATCACTTCTGACAGTGAGATAGAAGCATGGATATACTGCTCTCCCTGTTACATGGCCATAGCAGAGCCAGAGACAGAGTCAGAAGATAAAACAGAGAACCTGTTCTTCTCTTACAGAGCTCCTACAGAGCCAGAGCTAGAACCAGAGATAGAGCCAGAGCCAGAGCCAGAGCCAGAACAAAGACAGAGCCAAAGACAGAGACAGAGACAGAAGAGGATGGAGATGATATTGAAGAAGAAGGTTATGAAAGCGAGATGGAAGAATCTATCCCACCTGAAGAGGTTATATATGAAGAAGAAGTTCTAGAAGCATCAGAAGCAGACAAGCTCATGCTGTGGGACAGGATGGCGATGGTACCATTTGGTCTGGTAAATGGATCTTCTCATATGCAAAATCTTTATAAGAAATGGGTTAAGAAGAACAAGCCATCTTTCAGCAGTGGCTCTTACCGTCCGCAACCATCCTTGCCAAAGAAAGATGATGATGATGCACCGTGTCAACAACCACCAGTCTCACGATTCCAACAGGCATTAGAGGGTCCCTGTTATGTGATGTTCTTGGACATGTCATCAGAAGATGAGTCTTCAAGCCAAGAGGTAACTAATCTTGAAACCAAACCCGAAACGCTCATTTCAACATCTCAAGGAGCAACCTAAGTCTCCACCAAAAGAAGAAGTTGGTTCTAGTGGGACATCAGAAGAGGACACCACTCCCTTGAAGGAGTCGGATCTGTACCCAGAAGCAGCCCGTGGGACCTTCATCCGTGAAGTAGAAGGTAAAAGGCAGTTAACTTTTGTGGATGCTGATGGCACTAAACACCATTTGAAGGTGGGTAGCAGCCTACCAGAAGAGGAGTTGTCAACTTTGTACACTTTGTTGAAAGAGAATTTCGATGTGTTTGCATGGTCCTACAAAGACCTAAAGGGGATTGATCCCACAATATGTCAGCATCATATTGACTTGGAGCCTGATGCCAAGCTAGTACGGAAACGACAGAGGCAAATGAACCCGAATTATTCCACATTGGTGAAAGAAGAGCTGTTGAAGCTTCTGGAAGCAGAGTTCATCTATCCAGTGGCAAATAGTAAATGGGTTTCATCCATCGTGGTTGCACCCAAGAAGAATGTCAAGCTTCGTATATGTGTGGATTTCCGCAAGTTGACTTCCAAGACCAAGAAGGATCACTTTCTGATTCCTTTCACAGACCAATTGTTGGACATAGTGGTAGGACATGAGCTTTATTCCCTTCTGGATGGATTCAACGGATATAACCAAGTCCAAATCGTAGAAGAGGACCAGTCCAAAACAACCTTCACCACAGTATGGGGGACCTACGCTTACAGAGTGATGCCATTTGGGCTCTGCAATGTCCCTGCTACTTTCTAGCAAGTCATGATGGCTGCATTCCAAAATCATCTGCACGACTTTATTGAGGTATATTTGGATGACTTCTGTGTCTATAGTTTGATCCGTAAACACTGGGGACACCTGGAACAATGCTTTGATCGATGCCGGGAGTATGGGATTTCCCTCAACCCCGACAAATGCATCTTTGGGGTCTCTTCTGGAGTTCTGTTGGGCCACATTGTCTCTGCACAAGGGATATCAACAGACCTTGCAAAGATCGAAAAGATCGCAGCTCTAACAGCACCCACCAACCTCAAACAATTGAGGGGATTCCTAGGCCACGTGGGTTACTATAGAAGGTTCATAGCCCATTTTGCAACAAAGGCAACCTCCTTGCACAAGCTTCTGAGGAAAGATGCAGAGTTTATTTGGACGGAAGAATGTGACAAAGCCTTCAACACTGTGAAGCAGTGTCTAATTGAGGCACCCATTCTGCAGCCTCCTGATTGGATGAAGGAGTTCCATGTACACACTGATGCATCTATTGAAGGCTTAGGCGCAGTTCTCTGCCAGAAGGGCTCCTCGAAGCTGGATCAACCGATCTATTACGCAAGTCGAAAAGTCACTGATAGGGAACGGAACTATACAATGACAGAGCTGGAGTGCTTGGCAATGGTGTTTGCCCTAGAGAAGTTCCGTCACTATATGCTGTGTACCCACTTTAAATTTTATGTGGATCATGAGGCCCTATCCTTCCTGATGAACAAAGCATATGTGAAAGGACGAATGATGAGATGGCTCCTTCTATTCCAGGAGTTCGACTTTGAGGTGATTACTAAGCCTGGTCGTTCCCATGTTCTGGCTGATCATCTGTCGCGTATCCCACAGATTGCAGACGAGAAGCAGGATGATCCAGACCTCCCTGATGCTTCCCTATTCTTGGTAGAAACTGTAACCCCCTGGTATGCAGACATTGCCAATCTGCTGGCAAGCCAACAGTACCCTCCTGGCATTTCTAGTCGGGAAAGGAAGAAGCTTATGTTAGAATCAGCCCCTACACCCTGTTAGGTGGCGCACTGTACAAGAAAGGCAAATATGAAGTGCTCAGAAGATGTGTTGCAGGAGATGAGATTGGGATTGTTCTGAAGGCTTGCCATGACGAGCCATGTGGAGGCCAGTTTGCAGGAGAAGCTACAGCCAGGAAGGCTCTGCTAGCAGGATACTGGTGGCCTACCATTCATAATGATGCCTATGATTATTGTAAAAGATGTGATGCTTGTCAGAGAATGGGGAAACCTACCAAGACAAGTGCCATGCCACTGCAACCTATCCTTCCTTTGAAGCCGTTTGAGAAGTGGGGCATCGACTTCGTAGGTCCAATTGATCCTCCCACCAGAAGGAAGCAGAACAGATACATCCTCGTATGTATGGATTATGTCACAAAGTGGTGTGAAGCTAAAGCCCTAAAGCGAGACGATGGTAACAGCGTGGCCCTGTTCATGTACGAGAATATCATCACCCATTTTGGCAGTCCCCTCGAGCTGGTAAGTGACAGAGGCACTCATTTCATTAATAAAGTCATGGAAGAACTGACAGAGCTATATAAGATCCGCCACTCGCAAGTCCACTCCTTATTACCCCAGAGCCAATGGCCAAGTCGAAGTCACGAATCGCATCCTCTGCTCAATTTTGACAAGAAAAATTGTCGCACATCGTCGGGATTGGGATGATCGACTTATAGAGGCCCTCTTGGCGTATAGAACCTCCCATAAAGCAGCGACAGGACAGACACCCTTCCAACTGGTATATGGTACAGAAGTTGTTTTCCCTGTTGAACTGGAATTACCCTCTTTGAGAGTGGCTATCAAAGAGCATTTGGGGGATGATGATTCACTGCAACGCCATCTCCTGCACCTGGAATGTTTGGATGAAACTCGCAGGATGGCTCTACAATGCATGGAAGCCACGCAAGCTCGACGCAAGGCTTACCATGACAGCTTCATCAAGCACAAGGAGTTCAAAGAAGGTGATTTCGTCCTAGCCTATGATGCACGATTTGGCAAGTTTCCTGGCAAGCTTCAACAGCGGTGGATGGGCCCATATAAGGTACTTGCTGTCAACCCTAACAGCTATGTCCAAGTGCAGATCGTTGATGCCTCTGATGATCCCTTCCTGATCAATGGATATCGGCTGAAGAAGTACTTCCCTCCTTGGGGATCTTGACAATCACGATCACCTGATCCTTTCCCTCGTTGGCATGGCACTCTCACTCTTATGATGCTACTTCTGATAGCCGTTCTTCAGCCACTCCTAATGAGGTGGACGCCCCCTCAGCCCCACCTTCCAGCCTTGATCTCTTATCCTCTATTTTCCACCAGTGGCAGTGGCGAGGTGGGTTCTGACAAGTGGTATTTCTACCATTCCCTTGCTTAAATCGAAAGAAAAAAGAAGAAGAAAAAATATACATATCGGTCATGGGAGAAAAGGACTTCGGTCCCTGTCATGCCGACTATTCTTCGAGAAAAGGTGGAAACACCCTCGAGAATAGGGAAAAACAAGAAAAAAAAACAAAAAACAAAAAAAAACAAGATAAGAAAAACGAAAAAAAACTATTATGGGAGAAAAGGAAGCAATTCCCTGTCATAGCAGGCCTCGTTCCAAGAAAAGGTGGTCAACACCCTTGGGCGAGAAGCTGGCTATGGAAAAGGTGGCAACACCCAGCAGTCCAGAAAGTGGATTCATCAATTGATATCCCCAAGATCACTTTTTCGTGCATCTTTTTGACATTTTTCCATGTAAACCTGCCCTGTTTCCATCGGAATTCCAATTTGATTTGACAGTTGTGTCCCCCATGCCTTCTCCCACCTTTTTTCTTTTTCCTCCACCCTATTTCGACTTCTGGATTTTTAATTATTAATTTTTGAATGTGTTTTCAAACGTATTTTTGGTGTTTTTCGCATGTGAACCCCTCCTACTTCTGCCGGAACTGCGTTTTGACATGACAACCCTGTACCCCCCTTCCTGCGGACATTTTCCCTTTTTACTGCATGTCATCCCGGCAAGCGGTTCGTCCAATATTAATTTCTGATTCCATTTTCAGGTCTGTTTTTTGGGGTTTTCCCACATGAATGCATCTTATCTCAGTCAGAACTATGTTTTGACATGATAGGATTGTCAGGCACGTCTTTTTGCACATTTTTCCTTTTTCCTACACCTCGTTCTGATGCACGGGTCTTCCGATATCAATTTTTAATTGCATTTTTAGACCCGCTTTTGGTGTTTTTTGCATGTGAACGCCCTTTACCCCCCTCGGAACTCCCGTTGCATGTTTCCCCTGTCTTCCCCCTGCCGTCCTGCCCACTTTTTGTTTTTATGACATTTCGTTTTGCCGCCCAGATTGGGAGATATTCATTTTTCTTTATTTTTACGTGTTTTCGTGCGACTTGTCTCGCGCGTGAATGCACCCGTTTTCGATTTCACGCGTCTCCACGTGCCCCGGTCGCATCCGCGTGCCCCATACCGCCATCCCGGCGCTATTTTGCTCCTGTCACGGCAAATGTTTTTACCCCGCCCCACGCACGCACGTGGGACGGGGGCACGCCTTTCTCTTATGATGGGTACCCCTTGGCACCCCCACCCACACCCCACGGGCATCCTTCCCCCCCATTTACACCCTTTTTCCTACCCCTACCCTTCCCCCATTGGCACCCTACCCATTCCCCTATGCCCATTTCCCTATAGGCACCCCCCTATGGGCACCTACCCACCACCCACCCCCATGGGCACCCCCCACACCCTTTCCCCCACCCATTCCCTGGGCACCCCACCCCCAACCCCCGGGCGCCCTTTCCACCACCCCCCCATACCCTTTCACCCCCCCCCCCCACCCCCACCCTTCTCTCTCCCCGACCCTTTCGCCCCCAACCACCTCCCTCCCTCCTCCATCTCCCTGCGTGCCTTCACGCTCCCTCCTCCTCTTCTCCTCCCTCCTTCTCCTCTCCACCTCCCTCCCTCCTCTCCTACCCCTTGCGCCCCTGCCGCCCCTCTCCTCTTCTCCTCGCCCGGGCACCCCTCCCTCTTCTCCTCACCTGGCGCCCCCTCCTCCACGGCGCCGCCATCCGCCCCCTCCTTCGTCCCCTGTCCTGCGCCCCTGCCCTGGCCGCCCTGTCCCGTCCGTGGCCTCTGATGCCGTACCGCCGCGCTGGGCTTTGTCCCGCCTTCGCTGGGTCCTTTTGCCCCCCACATTACCACGTGCCCACCCTACCCTACCCCTCTGCAAGCCCCCCCTTTTCCCCCCCAAGGCACATTTCCACCAACCCCCCTCCAAGCTCTTGTTCCCACCCGCAGAAATCCAACTGCAGAAAACCCCCCATCAGCCCCCAGTCCCACCTGCGGAAACCACCTACTGACACCCCGTAGTAACCCACCAAACCACGTAGAAGCCCGCCGGCACCTTTTCTCAGCCCCTTGACACACGCGCGTATGGATGTTCGTGATTATGCGTGTGCGTGTGCGGGAGTCCGTTCGCAGATGTTCATGCACGGGGACGCGCGTTAGCTGGTCCGTGAGGTGGTGTGCAGCCGGCTGTTCACACGCAGCTGACACGCAGTCTATTCCTGGGTATATTCCCGGATTTTTAATTCCAATACCCGAAAACCCTCAATATACATTGAAAAATTAAAAAAATAATTAAAATTCACTTAAAATTCAAAAAAATTACAAAAAAATCTTGA